>NC_091997.1:49774990-50077847 GCF_044704955.1 Pristiophorus japonicus
AATATAAAGCAACTTCAGAAGGCTATTGTAATTGGCTTTGTTTGTTCTTGCCTGTTGGCAGATTATCTTTTTAATTTATTTGTGGGATTTGAGCAATGCTGGCAAGGATGCACTTATTGTCCATCCCTAATTGTTCTGAGAAGGTGATAGTGGGCCACCTTCTTGAACCCCTGCAGTACTTGGGGTGCTGGTGCTCTCAACAGATTTCGTTAGGGAATTTCTGGATCTTAACTTGGCAATGAGGAAGGAATTGTAATATATGTCTAAGTCACTTGGTGGTGATGGTGTTCCCATGATATTACTTGGTGGCAGAGATCGTGGGACTGGAAAGTACAGTTGCAGTAAATTTGGTGAATTACTGCAGTTCATCCTCTACTGTGTACATACGACAACCACAATTTACTGATGATGGAAGGGGTGGATAAGAGTTCAGAGACGGAGAGTTTGAACAAGCGGATTGCTCCATCCTTGAGGACCATTGCAGTTGCATCCATTCATGTAAGTGATGAGCATTCCATCACATTCCTTATTTGAGCCATGTAAATAGTAATGTTTGTGGGCTCAGCCACTGCAGACAACCTGACCTCTGCCCTGCTCTTAAAACCACAGTGTTAAAATGATCAGTTACTAAAGCTTCTGGTCATTGGTGGCCCTTTAGATGTTGATGGTGCTATTGAAAGCTAGGGGGTGTTTTGGGGCTTTTTCTTCTTGGAGATAGTCATTGCTGGCACTTATGTTTTTACCTGCTTTTTAAACCACGCTTCAGTGTTGTTGGATCCTGTCACATGCTGGGATGGGCTGCTTCATTATCAGAAGAGTTGGCAATGGAGCTGAACACTGGAATTATCATCTAACAGCCTGATTCCTTACCTTACAACTGAGAAAAGGTCATTGATGAAGCAGTGGAAATAGTTGGGCCAAAGTTGCTGCCTTGAGTGATGTCCTATGGCTGCGATGATTAGCATCTGACAATCACAACCATCGTCCTGTTTGTCAAATATGACTCCAGCCACGGGAAGATTTTCCCTTTGACCCCCAGTAAATTTTGCTAAGGCTGCTTGATGCCATATTTGGATGTGTAGGGATAGCTATTCTTATTGTTTCTCTCGCATTCATTTCTTGTGTCCACGTCTGGATCAAGATCTGGAGCTGAGTGGTTCTGGTGAAACTCAAAGTGAGCATCAAAAGAGCAAGTTTTTGGTGAGTAGATGCCACTGAATGTCATTGTTGACAATTGTGTTTTGTGGTTTGAGCATATCTGGACAATTTTCCACATTGTTGGATAGATGTCCTGATCATAGCTGCACTGGAACAGCTTGGTTGAGGGTGGTTAGTTGGGGTATGCAGCACGATATCTGGGGGGGATGTTAGAGCTCGTAGCCCTTGCTGTGTCCAATGCACTTGGCCATTTCTTAATGTCATGTGGAGTGAACTGAACTCACTAGATAATTGTGGACCCTAGGAGGAGGCCAAGTAGAATAGTCCATGCCTCATATTTGGCTGAAGAGGCTTGTAAATACTTTAGCGCTATCTCTTGCACTCGTGCTGGGCTCTACCATGGTTGAGAATAGGAATGTTTGTGTAGCCTCTTCCTCCCGTTAGTACCCTGATTGTCCACCAAGATTCTTACTTGGATGTGGCTACACAGCTTTACTCTGAATAAACTAATTCCAGACATTAACATTCTAACCATATGTTGTACTTGATCCGCATATAACTTTTCTATGTATGTGCACCTTAAAAATTACAATATTTCACTAAAAGCAGCAATATCACACATACTGCCTGGATGCTCAACATTGAGGAGACTAACTGTTTCCAGCGGCAGAAGGGTCAGTCGTAACCAGAGGCCACAGATTGAAGGTGATTGGCAAAGGAACCAGAGGCAAGATGAGATTTTCTTTTATGCAGTGAGTTATGATCTGGAATGCACTGTCTGAAAGAATGGTGGGAGCAGATTCAATAATAACTTTCAAAAGGGAATTGGATAAATATTTGAAGGGGAAAATTTTGCATAAGAACATAAGAAATAGGAACGGGAGTAGGCCATACGGCCCCTCAAGCCTGCTCAGCCATTCAATAATATCATGGCTGATCTGATCATGGACTCAGCTCCACTTCCCCGCCCGCTCCCCATAACCCCTTATCCCCTTATTGTTTAAGAAACTGTCTATTTCTGTCTTAAATTTATTCAATGTTCCAGCTTCCACAGCTCTCTGAGGCAGCGAATTCCACAGATTTACAACCTTCTGAGAGAAGAAATTTCTCCTCATCTCTGTTTTAAATGGGCGGCCCCTTATTCTGCGATCATGCCCTCTAGTTCTAGTCTACCCCATCAGTGGAAGCATCCTCTCTGCATCCACCTTGTCAAGCCTCCTCATAACCTTATACGTTTCGATAAGATTACCTCTCATTCTTCTGAATTCCAATGAGTAGAGGCCCAACCTATTCAACCTTTCCTCATAAGTCAACCCCCTCATCCCCGGAATCCATCTAGTGAATCTTCTCTGAACTGCCTCCAAAGCAAGTATATCCTTTCGTAACTATGGAAACCAAAACTGCACGCAGTATTCCGTGTGGCCTCACCAATACCTTATATAGCTGTAGCAAGACTTCCCTGCTTTTATACTCCTTCCCCTCTGCAATAAAAGCCAAGCTACCATTAACCTTCCTGATCACTTGCTGTACCTGCATACTATCCTTTTGTGTTTCATGCACAAGTACCTCCAGGTCCTGCTGTACTGCGGCACTTTGCAATCTTTTTCCATTTAAATAATAACTTGCTCTTTGATTTTTCCTGCCAAAGTGCATGACCTCAGACTTTCCAACATTATACTCCACCTGCCAAGTTTTTGCCCACTCACTTATCCTGTCTATGTCCATTTGCAGATTTTTTGAGTCCTCCTCACACATTGCTTTTCTCCCATTTTTGTATCATCAGCAAACTTGGCTACGTTACACTCAGTCCCTTCTTCCACGTCGTTAATATAGATTGTAAATAGTTGGGGTCCCAGCACTGATCCCTGCGGCACCCCACTAGTTACTGATTGCCAACCAGATAATGAACCATTTATCCCGACTCTCTGTTCTGTTAGTTAGCCAATCCTCTATCCATGCTAATATATTACCCCCCAACCCCGTGAACGTTTATCTTGTAACCTTTTCTGTGGCACCTTGTCAAATGCCTTCTGGAAATCCAAATACACCATGTCCACTGGTTCTCCTTTGTCCACCCTGTTCGTTACATTCTCAAAGAACTCCAGCAAATTTGTCAAATCTGACTTCTCCTTCATAAATCCATGCTGACTCTGCCTGACCGAATTTTGCATTTCCAAATGTCTTGCTACTGCTTCTTTAATAATGGACTCAAACATTTTCCCAACCACTGATGTTAGGCTAACTGGTCTATAATTTCCTGCTTTTTGTCTGCCTCCTTTTTTAAATAGGGGCATTACATTTGCAGTTTTCCAATCTGCTGGGATCTTCCCTGAATCCAGGGAAGTTTGGTAAATTACAACCAATGCATCCCTGCCGCTACTTCTCTTAAGACCCTAGGATGCAAGCCATCAGGTCCAGGGGATTTATCTGCCTTTAGTCCCATTATCTTACTGAGTACCACCTCCTTAGTAATTGTGATTGTGTTACGTTCCTCTCCCCTCCCCCCCCCCCCCCCTCTCCCCATAGCCCCTAGATTCCACTGTCGGAATATTGTTGGTGTCCTCTACCGTAAAGACTGATGCAAAATATTTGTTCAGAGTTTCTGCCATCTCCGTGTTCCCCATTACTAATTCCGTGGTCTCGTCCTCTAAGGGACCGACATTTACTTAAGACACCCTTTTTCTTTTTATATACTTATGGAAACTCTTGCTATCTGTTTTTATATTTTGTGCAAGTTTACTTTTATAGTCTTATCTTCCCTTTTGTTGTGTATCTGTAAAGCATGCACTCCCATGTTCCACCACCAGGTAGCTCATCTCCTGAAGTCCCAAGGGATCCCAGCATCCCTTGGGAGCACTGTATATAAGCCGGCCCCGAAGGCCTGTTCCTCACTCTGGAATATCTTATTAAAGATTGAGGTCACTGTTACTTTAACCTCCCTGCATGCAGCCTCATCTGTGTTCGGAACACAATACCTTTCTTAATCATTTTTTTAGTCATTCTTTGCTGGCTTTTAAAAGCTTCTGTCGTCGTCCTAGTTTTGGCCAACACTGTTTCCAGTGGCAGAAGGGTCAGTCGTAACCAGAGGCCACAGATTTAAGGTGATTGGCAAAGGAACCAGAGGCAAGATGAGATTTTCTTTTACGCACTGAGTTATGATCTGGAATGCACTGTCTGGAAAGAATGGTGGGAGCAGATTCAATAATAACTTTCAAAAGGGAATTGGATAAATATTTGAAGGGGAAAATTTTACAGTGCTTTGGGAAAGGGCTGGGGAGTGGGGCTAATTGGATAGCTCTACCAAAGAGCTGGCACAGGCCCAGGCCCAATTGTCCTTTATGCTGTATAATTCTATGATTTCTGTAACGCTATAGCTTTTTGGCCCCCTGCTGTAAACTATTCCCTTCCCACATTTTCACCTCCCTGACTACTTCCTCAGAATGAATCAGAGCACCACAGAACCTTTGTCTCCTATTTAACCCTGAGCTAAGCTTCAAGCGCCACATCTTACTCATCACCAAGGTTAACTATTTCCACCTGCATAACATTGCATACCTCCACTCTTAGCTCAATCTTTCTGATGTTGAAACCTTTCTCCATGGTTTTGTCACCTCTGCTCAATTACTCCAGTGCCCTCCTTTATGGCCTCTCAACCTCTAACTGCCAACTGTCTGCATCCTATCTGCACTAAGTTCCACTTGTTCTTGGCTACGGGTCTGGGAGCAGAGTGCTTTTTCTGAATCTCTGTCCCCGAGTGTATTACATTTAAACTCCATGTCTCATCTTCAAGTCCCTCTGCAGCTTTGTTGCACTCTATCTCTTCAATCTCCGTCAGCCTTCTATCTCCCTCCTCCACCTTTCAGTCCTCTGACTCTGCTCTTTGTGCATTCCAGATTCCCCTTACATCACCATTGATGGCAACGTTTTCAGCTCCTTAACCGTACTCTATGAAACACTCCCAAACTAAATCCTTTTGCCTCTTAATTTCTTTCTGCTTTAAAATCCTTCACAAAGCCCATATTTTTCACCATGTCTCTGGTCACTTCTAATCTTTCGCTCCATAGCTCAGAGTCCATTTTTTTTCCTGTTTAAATTTATAAAGTGCCATTGGACATGTTTATTTAAATCTTCGAACTTAAAAAAAAAGTTATAATTTCCATAAATATCAGTGTGACGTGAATACTTGATTTTAAGGTAGTACTTGATTTAAACAGGTATGGCCGCACAAGAACTGAATATTTATCAAGTAAGTTGGTTGACATCTTATGGGGTAAGTGAGAGCGAATGGGGGAGGTACTATTCATAGAAAAGGGACCATCGTTAGAGTAAGGAAACGGCAGGAAGTGCGGATATCAATGTTACTGGTGTTGAGAAAGGAGGAGTTCTATGTTTGTAATGGATTTTTCAATTTTAGTCTACTTATCCTCTTGGTAAATGTGAATGATCTTGACCTGAGCAATGTCCTTATAGTCTGTCCAACTAGCCTTCATCCAAGTTTTCTAGTAGGTTTTTGCAGCTCTGAGGTGTGACCGTCAAGGACATTAGTATGATGTAGCAGAGATCTTGGACAATAGCTAGTCCAAGAGATAATAGGATGTGAATACGACAAAGATGCTTTAGAAAGGGGAAAATAATTTGGCCAAGCAAAATGCAACCCAAATAGATGCTGACCATATGGTGGACAAGGATGTCTTACCGTTTTATGTGCTGCATCTGTACATTGATGTATTGTACTTCCGGACCACTTCTGTTTAATAGTCTTTTAAACAGTTTGAGGAATTTGGTGCTAGATTTTTGGCAAGTAGAAACTCACCTCATTTAAACAAATAATCTGAGTTTGCAAATTGTAAGCAGTTTATATTTTAAATATTTTATAGAGTTCTTTACGGATCCTTGCCTAGTCTTTTATTAGACGGAGTGCTGTCTGTTTTGCAGTCGAGAGCATGGATTTGTGAGAAAATGGGGCTGAACCTAACTACCCCACAGAGCTACATGCCTGGATGAACAAAGACGGATTAGTTTCTGATATTTCCTTCGTAAATATTAGAATGTGGATTTCACCAAAATGAAGAACAGGTTATTCATTGTCTGTATTCTGGTCCTTCACTTCAAACTTGTTGACTAGCATCTTTATCTCTTCCACAGCCCTACTCTAGTACAGGTATCATGGCCCCAAGTTTCCACATGATTTGCTCCTGATTTTTAGGAGCAACTGGTGGAGAACAGAGTATCTTAGAAATCGGAATTCTGCACATTTAAGTTTACTGCAGTTCTAGTCAGGTAGAACAGTTTCACTTTTGAACAGAATTTTTTTTTCAAAAGAGGGCGTGTCCGGCCACTGACGCTTGATTTGAAAGTTTCCACAGTGAAAACGTACTCCAAACTAACTTAGAATGGAGCAAGTGAAGATTTTTGTACGCTTGAAAAAACCTGTCTACACATTAAAAAATCAGGCGCAGGTTACAAATTAGGCGTCGGGAACAAGGTGGGGCGGGAGGCGGGGTGGAAGGGAAGTCATTAAATTCTACAATCAATCCTTAGTTATACTTATACAAATATTATACAAATAAATCCAACCTGAATAAAAATTTATAAGCAAAGAAAAGATTAAATAAACCATGTTCCTACCTGTGTGAAAGTGCTTCAGGCAGGCCTTTCAGGCAGCGGTGTGGCGTCGGTCCTGACGGCAGGGGCAAGAAGCAGCAAGCAGCCTCAGTGCTTGAGGCAGCGGTGTGCCGTGGTGTCGGTCCCGACGGCAGGGACAAGAAGCAGCAAGCAGCCTCAGTGCTGATCATGGAAGGGCAATGTGGTTTATTAAAATATGTTAAAAATTGAACAGCTACAAAGAATTTGAATAGTCTCAAACAAGTGCATGTGTCTCGTTTATCACAGAATGAGTGGTGGAGATTGAAACGGTAACGAGTTGTAAAGGCTGAATTAAAATGCACAGTTGCTGCAGTAACACTGGTTAAGGAGGTGGGTGGGGAGGTTTGACCCATCCACCTCCACGGAGGTGTGTGGGGGACCTGACCCATCCACCTCCATGGCACGAACCTGGTATTGCAGTACTTCCAGGAACGGTGCAGTGGCTCTAGGCCTTTTGGCTAAGAGCATTGGCGCAGAGTGATCCTTGGCATGTGCAAGGTGACCTCTGGCGTTTGTGATTTGACAAAGAATTGGACCGATTGGCTACGAATTAAAAAAAAAAAGAGCCAACATTAATTCAGCAGGTGATTTATTCAGCAGTGCTGCTAAAAGCACTCCCTCACACACAGAAATATCAAGAAAATTAAAATGTAAGCTTTTGCAAGGGTTCAATAAACAAATTTTCACTTTTTCTGCAGCACTTTTAAAAATGGCCGAGTGCCAATGTTTACTTCAGACTGCGCGTGCGCGAACGCTCCAACGCGCACGCGCAGGGTTGCCGGCACCAAAAAAACTCATTTAAATTGTACCCGCCCCCTCCTACTTACAAAATCGGCGCGAGTGGTAGGCTCCGCCCCCTGTGCACCACGCCAAGCAGACATCGAGCTGCAAGGAGCTCGAGAATACCGCGTTTTTTTTTCAGGCGCCGTTTTCGGCGCGAAAAACAGGCGCCCAGCTCTGAGGGGCGCCTTTTTCGCCGCGTGTGGAAACTTGGGGCCCATGTTTCTGGCAGTCACAACAGGTTAGTTGATTGCTGGTTCTTTGAGATACTTTGCTGTCATTATAACTTTAACGTTCATTTTCCCTGAAAAACATGAGCACAAATCAGCCTCAGAGAAAATGTGTTAAGACTGTTTAATATTTACCCTAACTTGAGTGCTACAAGAGATGCTGGAAACAGTGAAATGTTCCTCCCGATCACATGCAAAGTTGTATGGCTAAGCTAATATGTATAATGCAAATATAATTTATTATTAGGCAACCATCGGCTTTTCTGTATGACAGAAAAGATCTTGTTGGATAATGTGTGGGATGTTGTCACAGGATTAAATGGTCATCAAATCCTGAAGCAGGAAAAGCATGGAAGCAGAATTTTATGGAATTATTAGGTTGTTGAGTGACATTAAATGCCCTTGGATTTGGCGATGACATGATCTACTTTGGAAGAGGAGAGGATTTCTTAAATAAAATAAATGTAACTGGATAATTTTGATCTATAAATTTATCAGTGTATATCAAAGTTCATCAGTCAAATTAAATATAGCAATGATATAAGCTGATAATCAAATAAAACTCCATTTTCTTGTGTCAAGAGAATATTAGAATGGGTAAAATAGTTTGAAATAATTTCAATAATATTTTATTCAGTTCAATTTGTGGAGCAAGATTTTGTTCTTTCAGAACTCAGTTCTTCACATTACTATTCATTGTCATTACAATGTTCTGAACGTGACTGCGGTGGGGGGGTGGGGGGGAGGTTAAACAATAATGAATTAAAGCAGTTATCTTGATTTATTTTATTTTTTGGTCAGCTGGCATCTGACATGTGCAGAAACCCACCACCAGGCTCAAGAGTCTCCACGCCAAACTACTGAGCAATCCATGTAAGTAGAGTTTCCGTTTACCTGATGTGGAGTGCATAACGTCTCAATGTAGGAATACATCCATTTACCAAAGCCCACAGAACTGAGCTGGAATTGGCAACACTCTTAAGGACCCCTCAAAAATAGGCAGAGGTTATTGCTGGAGTTTAAACAGCTAATTGGCGCACTGGTAAGCTTCCTGCTCCTCAGCAGCTAACTCCATTCCTCTGCTTAGTTTATTGACTTGTGGGAACCACGTGGGAACAATTCCAGCCTTCAAAGACAGGTCTTCCACGAATTCCCATTAATTAGCCAGACTGACTGGTCAGTCATCAACAATATTCTGGAAAACTACAGATCTGCATGCTTGAAGTATTAGATTACTGAATGTGCATCAGAGGATCAACATAGATACATCATCAGGCTTATCATCTTGGAACCACCTTGGCCACAAAGAAGCTGAGCTTACTTCTACCACCTCCCACCATCCAAGTAGGATAATCACCAATTGATTATTAGATAACTGACTAGCACTGATTTGAGCCCTAACGAAGTCAGCAAGCACCAGGACCTCTTAGCGACTATGATTGTGAGCAGTCATAAAATATGTAATTTTATTACCTTGGCTACAACTTGGGAAAAAAAACATAACTCCTTGCATTGTGGTTTCATTATTTGCAGGTGTGGAGCTGACTTAATCAGCAGCAACTGATTAAGGCTCAAACCCAATCAAGCTCGGCTCCAAATCCTGGGTGTCTGTTCCAGCATCTGTTCTAAGATTTGGGGCCTTGACAGATGTCTGGTGGACAGACCTATAGAGGACAGCTTGCAATATGTTCAGACCTCCAAAACCAATGCCATGTACTAATCTTGTCACCAAATGCTTGAGCCAGGTTCTAACATATTGGGCTTTAGCAAAAAAAATGACACGGCTAAGCAGGATGCTGAGCAACCTTCCTTGCAACTATTTTCCCTTTTTGTCACAAAGCCACTTCACAACTTAGTCTTGGATATCAGGCAAAGATAGTCTGTACTAGGCATTCAGAAAGCAGAAAAGCTTGTTGTATACGTGTGTTGCACATCACAGCTAATGTTGCATTGGGACTTTACTCATGAGAGGCAAGGAAGACCAGAGCATTCTTTTCCCCCTCTACCAATTTACGGAGCTTCGAGTGAGAAATTGATGATTAGAGCAATGATATGATTATACAGAAGTAGGCGAGAGGACATTAGGAGTGCCCAGAGAAAAATAGGAAGGGACATAGTAATAGTAACAGTGAAAGGGCAGTTAGGGAGTCAGTTAAAACCTTAAGATACTATAATGGAGTTGAAGATGACTGTTAGGAATGCTGGCATTTATTGCTTATCCCATTTTCTACAACTACATAGAATATACAGCACAGAAACAAGCAACAAGCCATTCAGCTCAACTAGTCTGTGCTGGTGTTAATACTCCACATGAGTTTCCTCCCTTTCCATCTACCTCAACTCAGTCTTTCAGCATATTTTTTTATTCCCTTTTCTCTCATGTACTCACCTAGTTTCCATTTGAAAGCATCTAAGCGATTTGTCTCAACCACTTCCTTTGGTAGCGAGTTCCACATTAACCTCTTTCTGAATAAAGACATTTCTCCTTTTTTCCCTATTGGATTTATTGGTATCTCTTAGATTTATGGCCGCTAGTCTCTTCTAAGTCTTCGCTTTTCTAAATAAAGATCCCCCACCTGTTTAATCTTTCCTGATAGCTGTAATGTCTCAGTTCTGGTACCATCCTTGTAAATTTTTTTTGCACTTTCTCCAGTGTTTCTGTGCGCACATTGGCTGTCGCGTTTCCTACATTACAACAGTGACTACACTTCAAAAAGCACTTCATTGGCTGCAAAGTGCTTTGGGACGCCCGGTGATCGTGAAAGGTGATATATAAATGCAAGTCTTTCTTTTCTTTCTTTTCCTTTATATAGTATGGAGACCAGAAATGTGCACAATACTCTCTAAGTGCGGCCTGACCAGGATCCTATACAAGTTTAACATAACTTTGCTACTTTTGAATTCTAAATCCCTAGAAATAAATCCCAGTGCTTTGTTAGCATTTTTAATTACCTTGCTGACCTGCAGTGCCGCTTTTAATGATTTGTTCACCTGTATCCCAAGATACCTTTGCTCTTCTACCCCATTCAGTGTCTTATTTTCTAAGGTGTCTATGATGATTCTGTTTTTCCTACCAAAGTGCATCACCTCACATTTGTCTGTTAAAGTTAATTTGCCACTGAACATCCCAGTCTGCAAGTTTTCAAATGTCTTCGAGTATTATATTGCATTCTTTCTCAGTGTTAGCTACCTCTCACTTTGGTATCATCTGCAAATGTTGATATTGAGTTATTTATTCTTAAGAACAAATCATTAATGTCAGTTATGAATAACAGTGGTCCCAGCACTGATCCTTGTGGAACACAGCTTTCTACCTTCTCTAATCCGAATAATTACCCTTTACCCCTACTCTCTGCTTTCTTTTTTTTAGCCAATTTGCTATCCATTCAGATATTTGTTCTAACCTTTATAAGGAGCCAACCGTGTGGTCCCTGATCAAATGGCCTTTTGAAAATAAGAGGTGATTTTAAAAGATAGTAGATGGGTGTGGACAGAGGGTAAATGTCTCATGAAAAATGGCACTTTAGTGTCAGCCTGAATTATGTGCTCAAGTCCAAGAATGGGGCTTGAACCTACAACCTTGACTCAGATGTCAGAGTGCTACCAATTGAGCCGAGCTGACACCTGAGTTGAGTGGCTTGCTAAGGTTTGACCATATTGGTGTGGGACTAGAGTCGAGTATCGGGCAAACCAGGAGTGGACGGCAGGTTTCCTTCCCTAAAAGTCATTAGTGAACCAATTAGGTTTTCACAACAATCCAAAAGCTCATAGTCACTTTTACTGGAACCAGCTTTTCATTTTCAGATTAAAAAAAAACTGCATTCAAAATCTCAAATTGCCTTGATGGCTGTTCACTGGATGGTTATCCAGGCTTCTAGATTACTAGTTCAGTAACATAACCACTATGCTACTGCACTCAGGGTGTACTCCATGGATGGGATCGAACTCGCTAATGAGGAAGAGCAGACAAGGGAGAACCAGTGGATGTGGTGGATTTGGACTTTCAAAAGGCTTTTGACCACGTCCTGCATAAGAGATTGGTGTGCAAAATCAAAGAGCATGGTATTGGGGGTAATGTACTGACGTGGATAGAGAACCGGTTAGCAGACAGGAAGCAGAGAGTCGGGATAAACGGGTCCTTTTCAGAATGGCAGGCAGTGACTAGTGGGGTGCCGCAGGGCTCAGTGCTGGGACCCCAGCTCTTTACAATATATATTAACGATTTGGATGAAGGAATAGAGTGACATATCTCCAAATTTGCAGATGACACTAAACTGGGTGGCGGTGTGAGCTGTGAGGAGGACGCTAAGAGGCTGCAGGGTGAGTTGGACAGGTTAGGTGAGTGGGCAAATGCATGGCAGATGCAGTATAATGTGGATAAATGTGAGGTTATCCATTTTGGGGGCAAAAACACGAAGGAAGAATATTATCTGGATGGCGGCAGATTAGGAAAAGGGGAGGTGCACCGAGACCTGGGTGTCATGGTTCATCAGTCACTGAAAGTGGGCATGCAGGTACAACAGGCGGTGAAGAAGGCAAATGATATGTTGGCCTTCATAGCTAGGGGAGTTGAGTATAGGGGCAGGGAGGTCTTACTGCAGTTGTACAGGGCCTTAGTGAGGCCTCACCTGGAATATTGTGTACAGTTTTGGGCTCCTAATCTGAGGAAGGACGTTCTTGCTATTGAGGGAATGCAGCGAAGGTTCACCAGACTGATTCCAGGGATGGCTGGACTGTCATATGAGGAGAGACTGGATCAACTGGGCCTTTATTCACTGGCGTTTAGAAGGATGAGCGGGGATATCATAGAAACGTATAAGATTCTGACGGGACTGGACAGGTTAGACGCGGGAAAAATGTTCCCGATGTTGGGGAAGTCCAGAACCAGGGGACATAGTCTTAGGATAAGGGGTAGGGCATTTATGACTGAGATGGGGAGAAACTTCTTCACTCAGAGAGTTGTTAACCTATGGAATTCCCTGCCGCAGAGAGTTGTTGATGCCAGTTCATGGATATATTCAAGAGGGAGTGAGATATGGCCCTTACGGCTAAGGGGATCGAGGGGTATGGAGAGAAAGCAGGAAAGAGGTCTGAGAGAATGATCAGCCATGATCTTATTGAATGGCGGTGCAGGCTCGAAGGGCCGAATGGCCTACTCCTGCACCTATTTTCTATGTTTCTATGAAGTTACTTAGGGGTGTTAGTTGACTCGTCACACAGTATGTCCAAACAGTGTGAGGTGGCATTAAACAAATAATCAAGATGTTGAGTTATATTGCCAAATATCCTGAAGTTGTACACTATTCTGGCCTGGCTGAACTTTGGGGGCAAAAATGGCCCTGTTCCATATGGGGCGCACAATTTGAATCAAATGAATATTTAGCGCCCGACGAGATGGGCCGCTAAATGTCACTGAATTGGGGTCTTTGTCTGAAATAAATGTGCGGGGCGGTATCGGAGGCATGATTCACCTCCGTGGCGTTGATGATGTGCTGCGTTGCGCTGATGTGTTGCAACGTCCCTCCCTTTCTTTTAAAGGGAGGGCCGTTGCGAACTCTGTAGCCGCTTTCCTGTCTTCCACTGGGCCACCAGGGAGGGCCAATGGCCTGGCACCCAGGATGGGGTGCCGGGCTGCATGTTGGTGGCCTGGCTGAAGCAACGGCTGCCATTGTCAGGCCGACTGCAACGTCGGCCGACAAAAAAAAGATGCCGGCCGCAGCGCAAGGCCCGCCTCTTTAAGGGCCGCAGGGGCTCCCCAGCCACGGCAGCTTCGTCCCATCCGAGGCAAAAACTAAGGGGCCAACCTGTTTTCACCGGGAGCAATTCCGGGGTGTCACTTCCGCCGCCCACCCTGGACGATAAATCATTAACGCCTGGATAGCGCCTCCCTTTGAGTATCGCATGCAGTCTGGTCACCATAACATAAAGGCAATCTAGGCCTTGAAGAAGGGTAACCATAGGTATAAAGGAAAGGGCTTTGAGTAGCATTTTGATAAACTAGGGTACTTCATACTTGAGAGACGTCTCAGCACTGATCTTGTAGAGGTTTACAAAAAAATTAATGGATTAAAGATATACCAGGGTAGCAGGACAAGAGGGATCAGGCTCAGGATTGTGAGGGGGAAATTTTGGGCAGATGCTTGGACATATTCCTTTACACAGAATAGGTGATTAACAGGAGAAACTGATTGTCAGGATGAGTGATTGAGGTCAGGAACCTGGATTCATTTAAGAAACAGCTCGCAGAATATGGTCATGGTTTCGGAACAAGAAGATATATCAGCATGGCCTCGAAGAACTCTATCCCAGTTGAAGTTGACACCCACCAGCACTTGTGAAATTTTGATACATTGTTATCTGTCGACTAATATCAAAGCTGCCAATTCTCCTCTGGCATTTTCATTAGATTAGTTGAGAGTTAGCTGGTGCCAACTGGTTCTAAATTTGAAATTCTAACAAGTAAACTGGAAGATTGGTTTAGTACTGAAGTGTTTAATAAAAATTCTGCCAGTATTGTTAAATGCTCTAATTCTGAATTCTTATCCACATGATCAATTATGTCCCTTAATGTTAAACTGTTTTAATGCACTTCTTGTATCTTCAAAGGCCAGTTATGAGTCATAAAAGCACTCCTGACTATTGGAAGCAACATTTTACAAGGTACTTAACAAGATGCTTAGAGCTCAATAATGCTTGGAAGGTGCAATCAACCATGTACATATAGTGTTCCATACCTGTTGTAGCCTTCAGACCTCTATTCAGCACTGCATTCCAGCACACAAGCAGTTCTATATCTTCTCCAGCTCCAAATAAAACATTTTTTAAACTTTTTGATTAGGAAAGGTGACTTTATACAAGGGTACATAGAGGAAATCATGATTGTGTTTTAGTATAAGCCTCAGTAGCACCTACAGCACAAATACCTTTATGTGCCATTATGACAACTTTTACTTATTAAGGAAGAGGTTAAGGGAAAAGATCTGCTTTGCAACGTCTAATCTGTTTTCAAACCTAATCTTGGTCTTTGCAGGCACGCAACAGAGGTTTACAGTTATGTAAATTGCTGTACTCCAGAAGTCAGCCATTTTGCCACTTGGAACTGTTTGCAGAATCCCATTCCTGTGTTGTGTGCATTGAGTTGTGATATATTATGGGTGCTATGGTTTATATAGCATTGGAAATATGTCAGCTCCATTGTTTTTTAATTGTTGCTTGTTTTGGATGTAATTCAAGCAAAACCTATCAAGGCTACCTGCACTTGTCCTCCTCCATGCCTAATGCAAGTTCCCAAGATCCGAATGTACAGCATGCCTAGTTTGTTTTGAGAAAATGTGAAGGATGACTGTTGTATACTGCAGCACCTGTAGTTAAATCTCGGCTACCTTTGGCCTACTTTCCAACCTGAATCTTAGTACAGTTCTCTTCAGCCCTTCCCTAGGGCAGGGATAAAATGTAGCTGTTTTAAAAAAAAAATTAACATGCAAAGTTTCCAAAAAGGGCACCAATTACAGAGTGAAGGAAACACTGCAGGCACCATCTAAAATACCACATATCTGTCCAACTCTTTATTTTACCTTGAGTGGGAACTTATGAAAACAAAAGGTGAGACCAATGCAAGTGATCAGGAAGGCCAATGGAATCTTGGCCTTTATTGCAAAGGGGGTGGAGTATAAAAGCAGGGAAGTCTTGCTACAGTTATACAGGGTATTGGTGAGGCCACACCTGGAATACTGCATGCAGTTTTCGTTTCCATATTTACAAAAGGAGGCAGTTCAGAGAAGGTTCACTAGGTTGATGCTGGAGATGAGGAGATTGACTTAATGAGGAAAGGTTGAGTAAGTTGGGCCTCTACTCATTGGAATTCAGAAAAATGAGAGGTGATCTTATCAAAATTTATAAGATTATGAGGAGCCTTGACAAGGTGGATGCAGAGAGGATATTTCCACTGATAGGGGAGACTAGAACTGGAGGGCATAATTTTAGAATAAGGGGCCGCCCATTTAAAACTGAGATGAGGAGGAATTTCTTCTGAGGGTTGTAAATCTGTGGAATTTGCTGCCTCAGAGCTGTGGAAACTGGAATATTGAATAAATTTAAGACAGAAATAGACAGTTTCTTCAATGATAAGGGAATAAGGGGTTATGGGGAGTGGGCAGGGAAGTTGACCTGAGTCCATAATCGGATCAGCTATGATCATATTAAATGGCGCAGCAGGCTTGAGGGGCCGTATGACCTACTCCTGTTCCTATTTCTTATGTTCTTATGTTCTGTAATAATCCTGTTCTCATTTTCAGAGATTGGGATCCAGAAACTAGTGTTTAAAAGAAATAAAAAAACATTGCCAACAATGATCCTTTTTGTGAAAACAAGATCCTGGTAGATCTTGCACTTCTTCCAAATTTATTGAAAGGTTTTGAAATTTATCTTTTGGATTTTCTTCAAATTATTTTGAAGTAATTTTGAGCAGAAACTTAGAAATTGAAGAGAAATAGTTCATCAATATGGCTGACAGGATTGTACTGATGCATCCTTGGAAATTAGGTACACTGCACATGCTCAGATTGCATGATCCAAATTCAGTTCATTGTCACAGTTCTGGGTGAAAATATTAAGTCCAATCCCAGGCTTGTGGGAGAGGCTTAGGCCTTCAAGTAAAAAGATTAATAATAGCATTACAAACAAAATGTATCCACTGAATGGACATAATCACACATCGAAACTGAAAATATCGGAAATGTTCCCATAAGGCACACCTTTATTAATTACCACAAGTGTATTTTCTTAAAATATTATATGCTACATAGCATAAAAAACTCACTGAACAATGCCATGTGAATCTGCAAGTATAGGTAAGATAATTTAGCATCGAATCAGATTCTCTGTTTGTAATGTCAATCTAATGAGGTGGAGATCTAGTTTTTTTTCCTCCTTGGATTGCTAAATTGACTGCGTGAGCATGTGATAAGATCTTGTACCATTGCCAGTCTGATTCTTTAATTGGTTGCAAGGTTCATTAGTGGTGGGGGCGAAGGAGCGGTGAGAGTTCGTACAGGGACGTGATCAGGGCCCAGGCGAGAGTTCGGGGCCCAGAAGAGGCGAAGACCCAGGGGCAATACGGGCCAGCCCACACTGTGATATGTGAGCGCACTAGGTCCGTGCAGCAGAGCTGGTCTCCGGTCGTCTTGATTAATCCTTGCCACTGGACCAAGACCTAGCTCTGTCAAGCCCGTGTGGTGGCTGGTGTGCAACGGCCACCACACGTTAAAAAAATCCACACACAGGCATCTTCTACCCTTCAATATGTAGTTTGGGACCTGGCATATTAGGTCCTTCATTGAAACACCTTTGAACTTATCCCTTTTTGGCGTGGAAGCAAGTCATCCTCGTTTCGAGGGACCACCTACGATGAGGCTGAGGTACCTTTATTTACTTTGCTTAGTATCAATGAAGGTCCCTAACTTTGCTCTAGTCTACCCTCAGATGGCTCAGATCAGAGTTTCACCACAGATTTTACATTTCGTAAAAGGAAATTAGCTTTACACCAGTTTTGATTGTTCCAAGACCTAGTTTTAATATTTATGTAACTGAAGGAAAGAACTTATATTTATATAGTGCCTTTCATGACAAGTTGTCCCAAAGTGCATTACAGACAATTAAGTATTTTTAAAGTGTAATCACGTTTCCTCAGCAACCTTTGCAGCAGCTTGATCGCTATTGAATGTTAACAAATTTGTGGGTTCCTAGTTCTGTGGAAATTTTCTGGATGGTTTAAACGAGAAAAGTTGCATTGTATAGTGACTTTTCATGTCTCGAAATGCCCCCAAGCTACTTGACATAGAATGAGTTACTTTCAAAATGCAATTGATGCAGGCAAAATGCAGCCTCATTTTGGATACAGCAAGATTCCACTGTCAGTAGTAAAATGCATGAGTTGATCTGTAATTTTTTGGTGGGGCAAGACATAAAAACATAAGAAATAGGAGCAAAGAGTAGGCCATTTGGCCCCTTGAGCTTGCTCCGCCATTCATCTGATAGAGTAATGTTAAGAGAAATTATTGTTCTTCAATAACACCATGGGAACTTTGATGTTCCCCCAGAGCATTCCTGCAGGGTCTCAGATGGGTATTGCACCTGAAGAGTGGCATCTTCCTTAGAACCAGTGTGATGTCCAAACTTCAGAATCCGGAATCCAGACACCGGGATGATCTGTGGTGGGGGAAACCAGAAAATGTTCCGAAATCCGGACTCCCCCCGCCTCGGCCTCACGACCTCCCCCTGCCTCGGCCCGACCTCGCCTGGCCTTCTCCTGTCGCGGCCTGACCTCCGGCTGCCCGGCCTCACCCCGACCCCGCCTCGGCCAGACATCCGGCCGCCCGACCCCTCCTCCGGCCACCTGACCTCACCTCGGTCTGACCCCGCCTCGGCCTGACTGACCTTCCCTATCTGCCTTCCTCGGTCCAGGCAAAGATGTTCCCTATCTGCAACGGCCTCGGTCCCGAGGTTTCCGGATTTCGGACGTCGCACCTGTACTGCATTGGAGTGTCAGTCTAGTTATGCATTCATGACCTGGAGTGGGACTTGAATCGACAACCTCTGACTCGAGGCAGGAATGCTGCAGAATGATACTTAAAGGGCATTAAAAAAAAACTAAAGATCATTGTCAAGTGAGGAGATTTCAGAAGCAGCAAAAGAAGAAGTGATCCTGTCAGACAAACATGGTGAGGCGGTCTTGGCTGCTGCATCGGCATTATCATCATCATCTGACTGAATCACTGGTTTTTGTATGCTCAACAGCAAACTCAATACTTGGATAGTTAGTCAGGGTTGGGACTACAGATGTAATGAATTTAGTGGCTGAGTTCTGTGAATGTTGATGCTTTGGAAAATGTTTTTTAACTTGCTGCCATTGTCAGACCTTTGGCCTATCTTGTTCCTATCAATATTCATTCAGTTCCTCGAGCTTGCTCCGCCATTCAATGAGATCACGGCTGATCTGCGACCTAACTCCATATACCCGCCTTTGGCCCATATCCCTGAATAACTTTGGTTCATAAAAAGCTATCCATTTCAAATTTAGAATTAACAATTGATCTTGCACCAATTGCCATTTGCAGAAGAGAGTTCCAAACTTCTGCCACCGTTTGTGCTTAGAAGTGATCCTCAGTTTCACTCCTAAAGGTCTGGCTCTAATTCCCCCCCCACCGGTCCTAGAATCCCTAACCAGCATAAATAGTTTATCTCGCTACGCTATCTGTTCCCCTAAATATCTTGAAAACTTTGATCAGATCACCCCTTAACCTTCTAAATTATAGGCAATACAACCCTAATTTGTGTAATCTCACCTCATAACTTAACCCTTGAAGTCCGGTTATCATTCTGGTAAACCTATGCTGCACTCCCTCCAAGGCCAATATATCCTTCCTACGGTGTGGTGCCCAGGACTGCTCTCAGTACTCCACATGTGATCTAACCAGGGTTTTGTATAGCTGCAGCATAAATTCTACCCTTTGTATTCTAGTCCTCTAGCTATAAAGGCCAACATTCCATTAGCCTTTTTGATTATTTTCTGTACCTGTTCATGACATTTGTTGTAATTTACCAAAATTCCCTGGATTCTGGGGAGGTCCCAGTAGATTGGAAAACTGCAAATATAACGCCCCTATTTAAAAAAGGAGGCAGACAAAAAGCAGGAAACTATAGACCAGTTGGCCTAACATCTATGGTTTGGAAGATGTTGGAGTCCATAATTAAAGAAGCAGTAGCAACACGTTTGGAAAAGTGAAATTCAGTCAGGCAGAGTCAGCATAGATTTATGAAGGGGAAATCATGTTTCACAAATTTTCTAGAATTCTTTGAGGATGTAACGAACAGGGTGGATAAAGGGGAACCAGTGGATGTGGTGTATTTGGACTTCCAGAAGGCATTTCACAAGGTGCTATATAAAAGGTTACTGCACGAGATAAAAGTTCACGGGATTGGGGGTAATACATTGGCATGGATAGAGGATTGGCTAACGAGCAGAAAACAGAGACTAGGGATAAATGGTTCATTCTCGGGTTGGCAATCAGTGATCAGTGCTGGTACCCCAATTATTTAGAATCTATATTAACGACTTGAAAGAAGGGACTGAGTGTAACGTAGCCACGTTTGCTGATGATACAAAGATGGGAGGAAAAGCAATGTGTGAGGAGGACACAAAAAATCTGCAAAAGGACATAGACAGGCTCAGTGGGCAAACATTTGGCAGATGGAGTATAATGTTGGAAAGTGTGAGGCAGAAGTTTGGCAGAAACAAAATCAAAGAACAAGTTATTATTTAAATGGCGAAAGATTGCAAAGTGCTGCAGTACAGCAGGGACCTCTGGGTACTTGTGCATGAAACACAAAAGGATAGTATGCAGATACAGCAAGTAATCAGGAAGGCCAATGGAATCTTGGCCTTTATTGCAAAGGGGATGGAATATAAAAACAGTTGCACCTAGAATACTGCGTGCAGTTTTGGTTTCCATATTTACAACTTGCTTTGGAGACAGTTCAGAGAAAGTTCACACTGAGATGAGGGGGTTGACTTATGATGAAAGGTTGAGTAGGTTGGGCCTCTACTCATTGGAATTCAGAAGAATTAGAGGTGATCTTATCGAAACAGAAAGATTATGAGGGGCTTGACTGGGTGGATGCAGAGAGGATGTTTCCACTGATAGGGGAGACTAGAACTAGAGGGCATAATCGTAGAATAAGGGATCGCCCATTTAAAACTCAGATGAGGTGAAATTTATTTTCTGAGGGTTGTGGATTTGTGGTATTTGCTGCGTCAGAGAGCTGTGGAATAAATTTAATATTGAATAAATTTAAGACAGAAATAGATATTTTCTTAAACGATAAGGAAATAAGGGGTTATGGAGAGCGGGCAGGGAAGTTGACCTGAGTCCATAATCGGATCAGCCATGAGGGGCCATATGGCCTACTCCTGCTCCTATTTCTTGTGTTCTTATATTTTAATGATCTATGTAGCTGGACCCCCAAGTCTCTTTAGACCTCCACTGTTTTTAGTTTTTCACCATTTAGCAAGTAACCTGTTCTATCCTTTTTAGATCCAAAATGGATGACCTCACATTTGCCTACATTGAAATCCATTTGCCACAGTTTTCCCATTCATTTAATATATCAATATCTCTTTGTAATTTTATGCTTCCATCTACACTGCCTATAATGCTGTCTATTTTTGTGTCATTGGCAACTTTGGATATATGACTTTCTATGCCATCATCTAAGTCGTTAATAAATACTGTGAATAGTTCAGGCCCCAACACAGATCCCTGCGGGACACCACAAGTCACATCCTGCCAATTTGAGTACCTGCTTATTATCACTATTCTCTGACTCCTGTCGCTCAGCCAATTTCCAAATCGGGTCAATAATTTGCCTTCAATTCCGTGGGCTTCTACCTTAGTTAATAGTCACTTATGCGGGAATTTATTAAATGACTTCTGAAAGTCCATATAAATAACATCCATAGACATTTCCCTGTTCACTACTTAGTCACCTTCTGGAAAAAATGCAATCAAATTTGTCAGGCAAGACCTACCTTTCAAAAATCCATGCTGGCTCTCTCTGATCAACTGAAAATTTTCGAGGTGTTCAGTCACTCTATCCTTAATTATATACTCTAGCAATTTCCCGACAACAGATGTTAGGCTAACTGGTCTATAATTCCTTGGCTTCCCTCTTTCGTCATTCTTAAGTAGCGGAGTGACATGCACAATTTTCCAATCTAAAAGAGTGGTTCCTGAATCAAGAGAACTTTGGAAGATTATAGTTTGGGCATCTGCATTGTGCTCACTTTAAATCCCTGGAATGGAAACCATCTGGCCCTGGCGATTTGTCACCTTTTAGTGCCATTATTTTATTCATTACTGTTAATTTACTTGCATAAATCTTAGAGTCCCTGACCATGATTCAATATTAGTTTTGTTGGGATTCTATTGTAAATACTAACGCAAATTAATTATTCAACAGGTCCGCCATTTCCTTTTTATCATTGACAATATTACCGCTTTCAATTTTTAAGGAGACAACTTTGCTCCTGACTACTTTCTTTTTCTTAATGTAATTGTTAAAAAGCATTGTATTGATTTTGATATCCCTAACACATCCCCAGTGATTTAAAAGACCACATCCAGAGTTTGTCGTGGGGACAAGCAGTATGACAAATCAGAAGCAGTTTAAGAAGTAAATTAGACCATCTGCTGCCTTTCCCTGCTTCCTCTCCACCCTGAAAAATGTAGGTCTGTTGCATGTTCTGATGTGGACATATGCTGTTATAAATAGATATTGTACTTCTGACCTCAACCTTTCTCCTTGCCCCCTTCCACCAACAAAAATATTGGCTAATGCATTTCTCTTGCTTCCAGTTACAATATTTCCGTATCTAGCAGCTGTGACTTGTCTTTTTTCTCCCCCCTGAAAAATGTTAGATTAGCTGCTGAAAGATTATTAACTTCCACATCCAAAGATCTTTCTTGGCTTACTTGTTCCTTTCTGGCCAGGTGTGAATTTGAGTTGTATGCTGCTGCAAGTAGATTTTTGCACTAATTTTATGTAATGTTTTAGTACTCTTGTTGGCTTCTTGTGTCTCACTTTAGATAAAAAAATTCAGGCAGCCTCCAGCTAAGTCTCAAATTGCTGAGGAAAGATCAAGTTGATTTGATGAAGAAGATGCTATTGTAATAGCGTATTTGATTTTTAAATGTTGGGAAACAGTATAAAGTGCTCAGCACTATACAAAGGTAATTTTTGGTGGAGTTGAGATATAGCCACATTTGTAGGACAAAAAGTATTGAAAGGACAAAGTGAGTCAGCCATGGCTCCAAAATGGAAGGGGAAACGTGGAGTGTGAATGATAGTGAGAGAATCCGATAGAAAACCTTAATTTTTTTTGTCACTTCCACTGGCTTTTCTTCACCAGTTGGTTTCTCTGGAACTGCAGCAAGTGTAACACCTGCCACCACGCTAGTCTGGCATCAACTTATCTTTCCATGTGAGATATTGCTTTACATGCACCCTCTGTAAACTCGTATGCTGCACTGTATTAAGTATTCCGAGTGCTAATTCTATGTTGGAGAAACCAAATGCAAATTGAATAGCGGCTTTGAGAACACATGTAGACACTTGGGAGTATGATATAGCTATTACAGGGACATGGCTAAAAGAGGGGCAGCTCAACATTCTTGGTTACAGGATCTTCAGACGGGATAGAGAGGGGGGTAAAAAGGGAGGTGGCGGGGTCACGGTATTGATTAAAGAAACAATTACAGCTGTGAGGAGGGGTGATATGTTAGAGGGATGATCAAACAAGGCCATATGGATCGAACTGAAAAACAAAAAGGGGGCGATCACACTGCTGGAAATGTACTCAACCCCCAAACAGTGAGAGGGAGATAGGAGAGCAAATATGTAGGCAAATTTCTGAAGTGCAAAAACTATAGGGCAGTAATAGTAGGGGATTTCAACAATCCTAATATTTAACTGGGACAAAATTAGTGTGAAGGGTATAAAGGGTGCGGAATTCCTAAAATGCATTCAGGCGAACTTCTTTAGCCAGTATGTAGCAGACACGGGAGGGACTGGTTCTGGATTTAGTTTTAGTGAATAAAGCTAGGCAGGTGGAAGGGGTATCAGTAGGAGAGCATTTAGGTTCTAGTGACCATAATTCAGTCAAATTTAAGGTAGTTATGGAAAGACCAGGAATAAAAGTTCTAAAGTTCTAAGTTCAACTTTGCTAAGCTGAGAGGTGATTTGGCCATAGTCGACTGGAAACAGCTACTTGAAGGTAAATCAGTGTCCGAGCAATGGAAGGCATTCAAAGAGGAGATCCGGAGGGTACAGGCCAAATATATGTCCTTAAAGAAAAAGGGAGGGACTAACAAATCTAGAGCCCCCTGGATGTTGAGGGTCATACAGGGTAGGATAAAGAAAAAAAGGGAGGCTTATGAAAGATACCGAGGGCTAAGTACTGCAGAATCTCGAGAGGAGTATAGAAAGTCCAGGGGTGAAATTAAAAAGGATATTAGGAAAGTAAAGAGAGAGCATGAAAAATTCTTGGCAAGTAAACTGAAAGAAAACCCAAAGATGTTTTATAAATATATTAAGAGTAAGAGGAAAGGGTAGGGTATATTAGAGACCATGAGGGTAATCTGTGTGTGGAGGCGGAAGATATGGGTATGGTTTTTAATGAAGACTTTGCATCTGTTTACACAAAAGAGAGGGGCGATGCAGACACTACTATTGAGAAGTGTGAAATATTAGATGAAATAAACATGGTTAGAGAGGAGGTATTTAGGGGTTTAGCAGCTTTGAAAGTAGATAAAACTCCAGGCCCAGATGAAATGTATCCCAGGCTACTAAGTGAAGCAAAAGAGGAAATAGCAGAGGCTTGACCATCATTTTCCAATCCTCTCTGGCTTCAGGTGTGGTGCTAGAAGACTGGAGGATTGCTAATGTGGTACCTTTGTTTAAGAAGGGAGAAAGGGATAGACCGAGTAATTACAGGCCAGTCAGCCTAACCTCAGTGGTGGGAAAATTATTGGTAAAAATCCTGAAGGACAGGATAAATCTTCACTTAGAAACACACGGTTTAATCAAGGACAGTCAGCATGGATTTGTTACGGGAAGGTTATGTCTGACTAACGTGATTACCGCCTCGAAAAATTCAATCAGGAGGGTCAATGAAGGCAAAAGCGTATGATGTAGTGTATATGGATTTTAGCAAAGCTTTTGATAAGATCCCACATGGCAAACTGGTCACACAAGTAAAAGGCCATGGGATCCAGGGCAAAGTGGCAAGTTGGATCCAAAATTGGCTGAGGCAGGAAGCAAAGGGTAATGGTTGATGAGTGTTTTTGCGACTGGAAGGATATTTCCAGTGGGGTTCCATAGAGCTCAGTGCTAGGTCCCTTGCATTTTGTGATATACATCAATGATCTAGACTTGAATATCGGGGATATGATTAAGAAGTTTGCAGATGATACTAAAATCGGCTGTGTGGTTGATAATGAAGAAGAAAGCTGCGAACTGCAGGAAGATATCAATCAACTGGTCAGGTGGGCAGAACAGTGGCAAATGGAATTTAATCCAGAGAAGTGCGAGGTAATCCATTTTGGGAGGGCTAACAAGGAAAGGGAATATACATTAATTGGTAGGATACTGAGAAGTGTAGAGGAACAAAGGGACCTTGGAGTGCATGTCCACAGATTCCTGAAAGTAGCAGGCCAGGGAGATAAGGTGGTTAAGAAGACATGGAATGCTTGCCTTTATTAGCCAGAATACAAGAGCAGGGGGATTATGCTTGAACTGTATAAAACACTGGTTAGGCCACAGCTAGAGTACTGCGTTCAGTTCTGGTCACCGCATTGCAGGAAGGACGTGATTGCACTGGAGAGGGTACAGGAGAGATTTACGAGGATGTTGCCTGGAGTAGAGAATCAAAGCTATGAGGACAGATTAGATAGGCTGGATTTGTTTTCATTGGAACAGATAAGGCTGAGGTGGGACCTGAGGTGCATAAAATTATGAGGGGCCTAGATATAGTGGATAGAAAGGGCCTATTTCCCTTAGCAGAGGGGTCAATAACCAGGGGCATAAATTTAAAGTAATTGGTAGAAGGTTTAGAGGGGATTTGAGGGGAAATTTCTTCATGCAGCCGGCTGTGGGGGTCTGGAAATCACTGCCTGAAAGGGTGGTAGAGGCAGAAACCCTCACCACACTTAGGCCCCAAGTTTCCACATGATTTGCTCCTGATTTTTAGGAGCAACTGGTGTAGAACGGAGTATCTTAGAAAACGGAATTCTCCACATTTAGTTTTCTGCAGTTCTAGTCAGGTAGAACAGTTTCACTTTGGAACTGAATTTTTTTTTCAAAAGGGGGCGTGTCCGTCCACTGACGCCTGATTTGAAAGTTTCCACAGTGAAAATGTACTCCAAACTAACTTAGAATGGAGCAAGTGAAGATTTTTGTAGGCTTGAAAAAATCTTGTCTACACTTTAAAAAAAATCAGGCGCAGGTTACAAATTAGGCGTCGGGAACGAGGTAGGGGGGGAAGGGAAGTCATTAAATTCTACAATCAATCCTTAGTTATACTTATACAAATATTATACAAATAAATCCAACCTGAATAAAAATTTATAAGCAAAGAAAAGATTAAATAAACCATGTTCCTACCTGTGTGAAAGTGCTTCAGGCAGGCCTTTCAGGCAGCGGTGTGGCGTCGGTCTCGGGTGCAGGCATCAGGCAGCGGTGTGGCGTCAGTCTCGGGGCAGGCAGCAAGCAGCGCTTCAGGCAGCGGTGTGGCGTCAGTCTCGGGGCCAGGCAGCAAGCAGCGGTGTGGCGTTGGTCTCGGGTGCAGGCATCAGGCAGCGGTGTGGCGTCAGTCTCGGGGCAGGCAGCAAGCAGCGCTTCAGGCAGCGGTGTGGCGTCAGTCTCTGGGCCAGGCAGCAAGCAGCGGTGTGGCGTCGGTCTCGGGTGCAGGCATCAGGCAGCGGTGTGGCGTCAGTCTCGGGGCAGGCAGCAAGCAGCGCTTCAGGCAGCGGTGTGGCGTCAGTCTCGGGGCCAGGCAGCAAGCAGCGGTGTGGCGTCGGTCTCTGGTGCAGGCAGCAAACAGCGCTTCAGGCAGCGGTGTGGCGTCGGTCTCTGGGGCAGGCAGCAAGCAGCCTTGGTGCTTGAGGCAGGCCTTCATTCCCCGCGAAGATGCAGCACCCGGACGGACTTGAGGCCATTCGGCCATGGGATTGCAGCGGCGTCAGTGGCTGGTCAGGAGCAGCAGCAGCCTTCGAGCTGTGAGGGGGACTGACTGCTAAAAGCACTCCCTCACATACAGAAATATCAAGAAAATTAAAATGCAAGCCTTTGCAAGGATTCAATAAACAAATTTTCACTTTTTCTGCAGCACTTTTAAAAATGGCCGAGTGCCAATGTTTACTTCAGACTGCGCGTGCACGAACGCTCCAACCCGCACGCGCAGGGTTGCCGGCATCAAAAAAACTCATTTAAATTGTACCCGCCCCCTCCTACTTACAAAATCGGCGCGAGTGGTAGGCTCCGCCCCCTGTGCGCTGTGCCAAGCAGACATCGAGCTCCAAGGAGCTCGAGAATACCGCGTTATTTTTCAGGCGCCGTTTTCGGCGCCAAAAACAGGCGCCCAGCTCTGAGGGGCGCATTTTTCGCCGCGTGTGGAAACTTGGGGCCGTTAAAACTACTTGGATGTGTACCTGAAGTGCATAACCTGCAGGGTTACGGACCTAGAGCTGGAAAGTGGGATTAGGCTGGATAGCCTCTTGTTGGCCGGCATGGAGACGATGGGCCAAAATGGCCTCCTTCTGTGCTGCAAACTTCTATGATTCTATGACATCTTCATTCTGTTCATAAAGATATTCTTGACTTCTCTTTAGCTTGCCACTTCAGCATCCCTCCCATCTTTCTATGACCTTTTCATCTTTGGCCTTTTACATTTCTAAAAGCAACAGTATTTCTAGCCACTCTTCAGCTCATAGAATGGAGTAGGCCATTCTTATAGATCATGACAGATCTGTGCATCAACTCAATTTACCCACCTTTGTTCCATATCCTTTGATATACTTACTTAACAAGAATCAATCGATCTCACTCTTGAAAATTTCAATTGACCCAACACCCACAGCCTTTCAGGGAGAGAGTTAGTGATTTCCACTACACTTTGTGTGAAAAGGTGCTTCATGATTTCATGCCCAGCTCTAATTATTGTGACCCCTTGTTTAGGATTCTCTCACCAGAGGATATAATTTCTCAGTATCTACCTTATTGAATCTCATTATTTTTTTGAACACCTCAATTTAGATCCACCCCATCAACCTAGGTTTATTCAGCCAGTTGTAATTTAACCCTTTAAACCCCAGCATCATTCTGGTAAATCTGTGCTGTACCCCCTCCCAGGCCAATGTATCCAATCCAGAATGCAGTGCCCAAAACTTAATGCAGTGCTCCAGGAGGGGTCTGACCAAGGCTCTGTACAACTGAAGCATAATTTATTCTTCTACTTGTATTCCAGCCCCCTTAAACAGGCTAACATTCAATTGCCCTTTTTGATTACTTTTTGTTCCTGGTGTTCTAGCTTTGAGATTTGTGTATGTGGACGCCCAAACCTTTTACTCTCCCATAGTTCCCAGTCTCGTCATTAAGAAAATATTCTGTTTTGTCCATCTTGGATCGAAAGTGTATGACCTCACGCTCCCCACATGGAACTCCCATCAGCCATAGCCTTGACTTCAACAATTTCAGATTATAACTGTTGCCTTTATTTCTCTGAAATTTGTTAATTGTGCTTTTAAATTTATGTTTTGTTTCATTTGCATTGCTGCTTTTCCAAAAAAGTAGGTTTGGTACAGAAAAGTAGTTTAGAAATGCGGTAGAAGAAATGAAAAACATTGAATGCAACAAACCTGACATAAAAATAGAAAATGCTGGATTTGCTCAGCAGATCTGTATGAAAAGAAAGAAAATTGGATTAAACTCTTGGTTTGAAATCTTTCATCACAACTGGTCTCAACCTGAAAAGTTAACCTGTTTTCTTATTTCAGATAGTGATGGACCATCTCCAGCATTTTCTCTTTTCGTTGTGAGTCAGGAGTTGAGCTTATTCATGAGGAAAATGTTTTTTAAAAATGGTAAATATTGTGCTCCTGTGATTGGATTCATACCCAAAGTTTCCTGTGAATCTTTTTTTGCATAGCAAAATCTTTTGTCCTGAGTAGGTGAAGGAGGCAGGGGGAAACATCCAAATTTGTGCAGAAAAGAAAGACAAACTTGCATTTATATAGCGCCTTTCACGATCACCAGATGTCTCAAAGTGCTTTGCAGCCAATGTAATCACTGTTGTAATGTAGGAAACGCCAATTTGTGCACAGCCAGCTCCCACAATGACCAGATAATCTATTTTTATTACGTTGATTGAGGGATAAATAATGACCAGGAGACCACGGTGAACTCCCCTGCTCTTCGTCGAAATAGTGTCATGAAACCTTTTCCGTCCACCTGAGAGGGTAGATGGGATCTAGGTTTAATGTCTCATTGGAAAGACGGCACCTCCAACAATGCAGCACTCCCTGAGTACGACAGTGGCATGTCAGCCTAGATTTATGTGCCCAAGTCCCTGGAGTGGGATTTGAACCTACAACCTTCTGACTCAGAGACGAGTATGCTATTAGAAGAAATTCATTGAAATTGGTAGTCTTATAAATTAGTGCAGTACATAAGAACATAAGAATTAGGAGCAGGAGTAGGCCATGTGGCCCTTTTGAGCTTGCTCCACCATTTAATAAGATCATGGCTGATCTTCGACACCAACTCCATTTTTCCGCCCGATCTCCATATCCCTTGATTCCCCTAGAGTCCAAAAATCTATCCACCTCAGTCTTAAATATACTGAACGACTCAACATCCACAGCCCTTTGCGGTAGAGAATTCCAAATATTCCCAACCCTCTAAGTGAAGAAATTCCTTCTCATCTCAGTCTTAAATGGCCAACTCCTTATCCTGAGACTATGTCCCCTAGTTCTAGAAGGGGAAACAACCTTTTAGCATCTAACCTGTCGGTCTCCTTCAGTATCTTGTATGTCTCAATGCGATCATCTCTCATTCTTCTAAACCCCAGAGAGTACAGGCCCAATATACTCAATCTCTCCTCATACGACAACTCCCTCATCCCAGGGATTAATCTAATGAACCTTTGCTGCACCGCCTCTAAGGTAAGTATGTCCTTCCTCAGATAAGGAGACGAAAACTGTGCACAGTACTCCAGGTGTGGTCTCTCCAAAACCCTGTACAATTATAGTAAGACTTCCTTACTCTTGTGCTCCAGTCCCCTTGGAGATCTTCATTGCCTCCAGGCCAGATCCAAGACCATCCCAACCTCTATCGTCGAACTACGCGGACGACGCTTACGTCTGCGCACATTCAGAGACTGAACTCCGAGTCATAGTCAACATCTTCACTGAGGCGTACGAAAGCACGGGCCTTACACTAAACATCTGTAAGACAAAAGTCTCCACCAACCTGACCCCACTACACAACACTGCCACCCCCCCGCCCCCAGTCATCAAGATCCACGGCACGGCCCTGGACAACGTGGACCACTTTCCATACCTCGGGAGTCTTATCAGCAAGGACAGACATTGACGACAAGGTTCAACACTGCCTCCAGTGCACCAGCACAGCCTTCGGCTGCCTGAGGAAGAGTGTGTTCAAAGATCAGGCCCTGAAATCTGCCACCAAGCTCATGGTCTACAGGACACCCGCCCTCCTCTATGGCTAGGAGACGTGGACTATATACAGTAGATACCTCAAATCGCTGGAGAAATACCACCAACAATGTCTCTACAAGATCTTGCCAATTCCCTGGGAGGACAGATGCACCAATGTTAGCATCCTCGATCAGGCCAACATCCCCAGCATCGAAGCACTGATCACACTCAACCAGCTCCCGTTGGGCGCGCCACATTGTTCGCATGCCTGTTTAAGACTCCCAAAGCAAGCGCTCTACTCTGAACTCCTGCACGGCAAGCGAGCCCCAGGTGGGTAGAGGAAACGTTTCAAGGACACTCTCAAAGCCTCCTTGATAAAATGCAACATTCCCACCGACACCTGCGAGTCCCTGGCCATAGACTGCCCTAAGCGGAGGAAGAGCATCCAGGAGGGCCCTGAGCACCTCGAGTCTCAACGCCGAGAGAATGCAGAAAGCAAGCACAGGCAGCGGAAGGAGCGTGTGGCAAACCAGTCCCACCCACCCTTTCCTTCAACAGTTGTCTGACCCACCTGTGACAGACTGCACTTCCCGTATTGGACTGTTCATTCACCTAAGAACTCACTTTTAGAATGGAAGCAAGTCTTCCTCGATTTCAAGGGACTGCTTATGATGAATGAAGGTCAACATGCCATTTGCCTTCCTAATTTCTTGCTGTACCTGCATGCTAATTTCTGTGTTTCCTGTATGAGAACACGGAAATCTCTCTGAATACCAGCATTTAAACGTTTCTCACCATTTAAAAAATGTTTTGTTTTTGCTATTCTTCCTACCAAATTGAATAACCTCACATTTCCCCACATTATGGGCCCAAGTTTCGGGCTGCACCTAAAACTGCACAGCCCGGACCTGGACGCCCGTTTTTCGCGGCAGAAAGTGCGGTTAAAAAAGAGTACCTATTCTCCGTCTCCCTACAGGTCCTCTGGAGCCGGGCGCGGCGCAGCACGAGCTGTTGGGGGCGGAGCCAGGTCCCTGCGCTGAAAACAGTGCCGGGACCTCTGCACATGTGCGCTACAGTGGGTGCGCATGTGCAGTAGCTCCAGACGCCCAAGGCTGTGGGAGGGGCCCGAAGCACGCAGCCCCTAGCCCTGGCCAAATGGCCTCACCTGGGGCTGCGTGAATAAGGCTCCTCCCACCCACCGGACCCGACAAGACCTCCGCTCCCCTCCCAACGGCGACCCGACCTCCGCTCTCCCGCCCCCCCCCCCCCCCCGGACCTCCGAGACCCGACGCCACCTACCTGTAAATTCAACCCGAGGTCTTGGGCCCGGCCGTTCAGCCTCCTTCTCTCCCTTTCCCCCCCCCCCCCGCCCTCTCCTTCCCTCCCTCCCTCCCTCCTCGCTTCCTCCCTCCCTCCCTCCTCTCTCCTTCCCTCCCGACCTTCTCTCTCCTTCCCTCCCGACCTCCTCTCTCCTTCCCTCCCGACCGACCTCCTCTCTCCTTCCCGACCGACCTCCCTCCTCGCTCCTTCCCTCCCTCCCGATCTCCTCTCTCCTTCCCTCCTGACCTTCCCTCCCTCTCTCCCTCCTCTCTCCTTCCCTCCCTCTTTCCCTCCTCTCTCCTTCTCTCCCTCTTTCCCTCCTCTCTCCTTCCCTCCCTCCCGACCTCCGCTCTCCTTCCCGACCGACCTCCGCTCTCCTTCCCGACCGACCTCCGCTCTCCTTCCCGACCGACCTCCGCTCTCCTTCCCGACCGACCTCCGCTCTCCTTCCCGACCGACCTCCGCTCTCCTTCCCGACCGACCTCCGCTCTCCTTCCCGACCGACCTCCGCTCTCCTTCCCGACCGACCTCCGCTCTCCTTCCCGACCGACCTCCGCTCTCCTTCCCGACCGACCTCCGCTCTCCTTCCCGACCGACCTCCGCTCTCCTTCCCGACCGACCTCCGCTCTCCTTCCCGACCGACCTCCGCTCTCCTTCCCGACCGACCTCCGCTCTCCTTCCCGACCGACCTCCGCTCTCCTTCCCGACCGACCTCCGCTCTCCTTCCCGACCGACCTCCGCTCTCCTTCCCGACCGACCTCCGCTCTCCTTCCCGACCGACCTCCGCTCTCCTTCCCGACCGACCTCCGCTCTCCTTCCCGACCGACCTCCGCTCTCCTTCCCGACCGACCTCCGCTCTCCTTCCCGACCGACCTCCGCTCTCCTTCCCGACCGACCTCCGCTCTCCTTCCCGACCGACCTCCGCTCTCCTTCCCGACCGACCTCCGCTCTCCTTCCCGACCGACCTCCGCTCTCCTTCCCGACCGACCTCCGCTCTCCTTCCCGACCGACCTCCGCTCTCCTTCCCGACCGACCTCCGCTCTCCTTCCCGACCGACCTCCGCTCTCCTTCCCGACCGACCTCCGCTCTCCTTCCCGACCGACCTCCGCTCTCCTTCCCGACCGACCTCCGCTCTCCTTCCCGACCGACCTCCGCTCTCCTTCCCGACCGACCTCCGCTCTCCTTCCCGACCGACCTCCGCTCTCCTTCCCGACCGACCTCCGCCCTCCTTCCCGACCGACCTCCGCCCTCCTTCCCGACCGACCTCCGCCCTCCTTCCCGACCGACCTCCGCCCTCCTTCCCGACCGACCTCCGCCCTCCTTCCCGACCGACCTCCGCTCTCCTTCCCGACCGACCTCCGCTCTCCTTCCCGACCGACCTCCGCTCTCCTTCCCGACCGACCTCCGCTCTCCTTCCCGACCGACCTCCGCTCTCCTTCCCGACCGACCTCCGCTCTCCTTCCCGACCGACCTCCGCTCTCCTTCCCGACCGACCTCCGCTCTCCTTCCCGACCGACCTCCGCTCTCCTTCCCGACCGACCTCCGCTCTCCTTCCCGACCGACCTCCGCTCTCCTTCCCGACCGACCTCCGCTCTCCTTCCCGACCGACCTCCGCTCTCCTTCCCGACCGACCTCCGCTCTCCTTCCCGACCGACCTCCGCTCTCCTTCCCGACCGACCTCCGCTCTCCTTCCCGACCGACCTCCGCTCTCCTTCCCGACCGACCTCCGCTCTCCTTCCCGACCGACCTCCGCTCTCCTTCCCGACCGACCTCCGCTCTCCTTCCCGACCGACCTCCGCTCTCCTTCCCGACCGACCTCCGCTCTCCTTCCCGACCGACCTCCGCTCTCCTTCCCGACCGACCTCCGCTCTCCTTCCCGACCGACCTCCGCTCTCCTTCCCGACCGACCTCCGCTCTCCTTCCCGACCGACCTCCGCTCTCCTTCCCGACCGACCTCCGCTCTCCTTCCCGACCGACCTCCGCTCTCCTTCCCGACCGACCTCCGCTCTCCTTCCCGACCGACCTCCGCTCTCCTTCCCGACCGACCTCCGCTCTCCTTCCCGACCGACCTCCGCTCTCCTTCCCGACCGACCTCCGCTCTCCTTCCCGACCGACCTCCGCTCTCCTTCCCGACCGACCTCCGCTCTCCTTCCCGACCGACCTCCGCTCTCCTTCCCGACCGTCCTCCCTATCTCCGCTCTCCTTCCCGACCGACCTCCCTATCTCCGCTCTCCTTCCCGACCGACCTCCCTATCTCCGCTCTCCTTCCCGACCGACCTCCCTATCTCCGCTCTCCTTCCCGACCGACCTCCCTATCTCCGCTCTCCTTCCCGACCGACCTCCCTATCTCCGCTCTCCTTCCCGACCGACCTCCCTATCTCCGCTCTCCTTCCCGACCGACCTCCGCTCTCCTTCCCGACCGACCTCCGCTCTCCTTCCCGACCGACCTCCGCTCTCCTTCCCGACCGACCTCCGCTCTCCTTCCCGACCGACCTCCGCTCTCCTTCCCGACCGACCTCCGCTCTCCTTCCCGACCGACCTCCGCTCTCCTTCCCGACCGACCTCCGCTCTCCTTCCCGACCGACCTCCGCTCTCCTTCCCGACCGACCTCCGCTCTCCTTTCCTCCCTCCCTATCTTCCCTCTCCTTCCCTCCCTCCCTATCTTCCCTCTCCTTCCCTCCCTCCCTATCTCCTCTCTCCTTCCCTCCCTCCCTATCTCCTCTCTCCTTCCCTCCCTCCCTCCTCTCTCCTTCCCTCCCTCCTCTCTCCTTCCCTCCCTCCCTCCTCTCTCCTTCCCTCCCTCCCTCCTCTCTCCTTCCCTCCCTCTCTCCTTCCCTCCCTCCCTCCTCTCTCCTTCCCTCCCTCCCTCCTCTCTCCTTCCCTTCCTCCCTCCTCTCTCCTTCCCTCCCTCCCTCCCTCCCTTTCTCCCTCCCTCTCTCCTTCCCTCCCTACATCCTCTCTCCCCCTCTACCCCCTCTCCCCACCCCTTCTCCTCGTTCCTCCTTCTCCCCCACCCCCCTTCTCCCCCTCCCCTCGCTGTCAGAAACACAGACACTGACAGAGAATGAGACACACACACACAGACAGACAGATAGAGACACTGACAGAGACACACTGGGGGGATCATCCCAGCACGCTGTTGGAGGACTCCCGGTGCTGCAGTCAGTTAGTAGAAAATGTTTTATTTATTGATTTAAAAAAAAATTGATTTATTGTTTGGTTTATTGATGTATTTATCGTTTATTATTGATGGCTCTTTATTTGTAAAACTGAAGTGTTTAATGTTTGTAAACTTCCCTTTAAACCCCCTCCCATTCCCTAAGCCTAATTTGTAACCTACGCCTGATTTTCTAAATTGTAGACAAGGTTTTTTCGAACGTACAAAAATCGTCATTTACTCCATTCTAAGTTAGTTTGGAGTAAGTTTTCACTGCCTAAAACAGGCGTAAGTGACCGGACATGCCCCCTTTTGAAAAAAAAATTCTGTTCCAAAGTGAAACTGTTCTAACTACTAGAACTGGAGCAAACTAAATGCCGAGAATTCAAATTTCTAAGATACTCAATTCTAAACCAGTTGCTCCAAAAAAACAGGAGCAACTCGGGCCGAAACTTGGCCCCCATACTCTCATCTGTCGCCATATTGCCCACTCACTTAACCTGCCTATATCCCTTTTCAGTCTCTGTGTCTTACTTGCAGCTTACATTCCCACCTAACTTTGTATTGTCAGCAAACTTGAATACATTGCACTCAATCCCTTCATCTAATTCTTTAATGTAGATTGTAAATATCTGCGACCCAAGCACTGAACCTTGCGGCACTCCAATAGTTACAGCCTACCAACTGGAAAATTACCCGTTTATCCCTACTTTGTTTTCTGACCGTTAACCAATCATCTATCCATGCTAATATATTACCCCCAACCCCATGAGCCCTTATCTTGCGTAGCAACCTTTTATGTGGCACCTTATTGAATGCCTTTAGGAAATCCAAATATACTACATCCACTGGTTCCCCTTTATCTACACTGCCAGTTACATCCTCAAGAAACTCTAATTTGTTAATCACAATTTCCCTTTCATAAAACCATGTTGACTCTACCGAATCATATTATGATTTTCTAAGTGTCTTGTAACCACTTCCTTAATAATGGATTCTGGCATTTTCCCAACAAAATAAATAAATACATAAAGTATGAAAGAGACTACATCTTTAGACTGAACAAATGTAGATTAAATATTCATATTATAAAGTCACATGGTTCCTTAGTAATATCTGAAGCATGTTTTAATTCATGGCGAATGCCATCTGTTTCTATAATTTGCCTGTGGAAATAGGAATCACATTTTTGTCACCCAAATACTTTCAAACAAAACATAGAAAAATGGAACATACAGTCTGATCCACATACACTTACCAATGGTTGGTGTTGGGTTTCATATGATGATGTCATATTATGGAACCATTGCTTTTGTCAATATATAGGTATGTAACTACCATTGTATGTAATTGTGTGAGCATAGTTGGATATCATATTCTGCAATTCAATATACAAGTAAGATCGTTGATAATTGACACCTTGGTGGTTTAAGTGCTTGAAGTATGCACCCCTTTACTGGAACGTTATCGGAGAAACCCAGTTGAATCAATTGTCTCAGTTGGGTGAATTTGGTCAGTTCCAGTGTGAGGATTTCCAGCGGAATGCAGATGGGATTTAAAAAAAAAACTAAAAACTAAAATTAAGGAAAGGTGACCTCATCCATTCCTTTATTACCTCTAGATTTGACTATTCCAACGCACTCATGACAGGCCTCCCATCTTCTACCCACCTCCATGACCTCGTCCCCTCCCTCTCTCTGTAGCCTCCTCCAGCCCAAAACCCTCCGAGAATTCTGGCCTGTTGCTCATCCCCGATTTTACTAGCTCAACCATTTGCGGCTGTGCCTTCAGCTGCCAAGGCCCCAAGATCTGGAATTCCCTCCCTAAACCGCTCTACCTCGCCACATATTGCTCCTTTAAGATGCTCCTTAAAACCTACCTCTTTGGCCAAGCTTTTGGTCCAAGATCTGCCCTAATATCCCATGTGGCTCCATGCCAAATTTTGTTTAATAATACACCTGTAGATGTTGTACTACGATCAAGGTGCTGTTGTTGTATATAGAAGGTTAAGTGGTTAGGAAAGTGGATTGTCTATTAGTCATTACCCAGACTGACTGTGCTGTGATACCATTATAAGTAAATTATCACACTGTCGAATCAATTGCACTGTGTTCTCCGAGCTTGTAATAGAAATCTGAGTTTTTACAAGAACCCTTAGTTCACATTTACTGTCTTTAAAAAATACTTTTCTAGCTGTTTTAACTTCTGTTATTTTCTTTAAGAATAAAATCTTGTTAATATGCCAGGTATATTTTTCCAGTTCAGGACTATCTGAACATCTGATGTATCTGGCAGACTACAATAAATCTGCACTTAACACCATATCATCTCCCCTCCCATTTAACAGATGCCATATTCAACTACACATTGTAAAACACTTCAATTCATGGATTTGCTTGCAATTGTGCAGCACCGAACTAGTCCTGAACTGAAGTATATTCATGGAATATTAATTTTATTCACCTTCCTACTGAACAAAAAGTAATAAATCAGAAGAGTATGGGAAAAATTGGGGGCCAAAAGGAAACATAAGCCATTCTTGAATGTAATTTACTGTAAATGATAACTGTTTCAACCATTTGAAAACCTATTTCTGTGTGGCAAACTGCTACATTGTAACTGATTTGAAGTTTCTACATAAGGGAATGAAAGTTACTGTAAAATGTGATTGAACTTAAGTTGAACTTGCAGCAACGCGGCACAGGCTGATTTTACTATGCTAAACAGAGGAAGACTAAGGAGAGGAGGAAAATAGAGTACGAGAGGAAGCTTGCAGGGAACATAAAAGCTGACTGCAAAAGCTTCTATAAATATGTGAAGAGAAAGAGATTAGTAAAGAAAAACGTAGGTCCCTTGCAGTCGAATTCGGGGAATAAAGAAATGGCAGACCAATTGAATAAATACTTTGGTTCTGTCTTCACGAAGGAAGACACAAATAACCTTCCGATTGTACTAGGGGACAGTAGATCTAGTGAGAAGGAGGAACTGAAGGATATCCTTATTAGGCGGAAAATTGTGTTCGGGAAACTCATGGGATTGAAGGCCGATAAATCCCCAGGGCCTGATCGTCTGCATCTCAGAGTGCTTAAGGAAGTGGCCCTAGAAATAGTGGATGCATTGGTGATCATTTTCCAACAGTCTATTGACTCTGGATCAGTTCCTATAGACTGAAGGGTAGCTAATGTAACACCACTTTTTGAAAAGGGAGGGAGAGAGAAAACGGGTAATTATAGACCGGTTAACCTGACTTCAGTAGTGGGGAAAATGTTGGAATCAATCAATAAGGATGAAATAGCAGCGCATTTGGATAGCAGTGACAGGATTGGACCAAGTCTGCATGGATTTACAAAAGGGAAATCATGCTTGGTGAATCTTCTGGAATTTTTTGAGTGACTAAAGTAAATGTTGGTCCCTTAGAAGATGAGAAGGGGGATTTAATAATGGGAAATGTGGAAATGGCTGAGACCTTAAACAATTATTTTGCTTCGGTCTTCACAGTGGAAGACACAAAAACCATGCCAAAAATTGCTGGTCACGGGAATGTGGGAAGGGAGGACCTTGAGACAATCACTATCACTAGGGGGGGTAGTGCTGGGCAGGCTAATGGATCCCAAGGTAGACAAATCCCCTGGTTCTGATGAAATGCATCCCAGGGTATTAAAAGAGATGGCGGAAGTTATAGCAAATGCATTCGTTATAATCTACTAAAATTCTCTGGACTCTGGGGAGGTACCATCGGATTGGAAAGCAGCTAATGTAACGCCTCTGTTTCAAATAGGGGGCAGACAAAAGGCAGGTAACTATAGGTCGGTTAGTTTAACATCTGTAGTGGGGAAAATGCTTGAAACTATCATTAAGGAAGAAATAGCGGGACATCTAAAATAGGAATAGTGCAATCAAGCAGACGCAACATGGATTCATGAAGGGGAAATCATGTTCAACTAATTTACTGGAATTCTTTGAGGATATAACGAGCTTGGTGGATAGAGGTGTACCGATGGATGTGGTGTATTTAGATTTCCAAAAGGCATGCGATAAGGTGCCACCCAAAAGGTTACTGCAGAAGATAAAGGTACGCGGAGTCAGAGGAAATGTATTAGCATGGATCGAGAATTGGCTGGCTAACAGAAAGCAGAGAGTCGGGATAAATGGGTCCTTTTCGGGTTGGCAATCGGTGGTTAGTGGTGTGCCATAGGGATTGGTGCTGGGACCACAACTGTTTACAATATACATAAATGACCTGGAAGAGGGGACAGAGTGTAGTGTAACAAAATTTGCAGATGACACAAAGATTAGTGGGGAAGCGGATTGTGTAGACGATACAGAGAGGCTGCAAAGAGATTTAGATAGGTTAAGCGAATGGGCGAAAGTTTGGCATGATGGAATACAATGTCGGAAAATGTGAGGTCATTCACCTTGGGGGGGAAAAAAAACAGTAAAAGGGAATATTATTTGAATGGGGAGAAATTACAACATGCTGCGATGCAGAGGGACCTGGGGGTCCTTGTGCATGAATCCCAAAAAGTTAGTTTGCAGGTGCAGCAGGTAATCAGGAAGGCGAATGGAATGTTGGCCTTCATTGCGAGAGGGATGGAGTACAAAAGAAGGGAGGTCCTGCTGCAACTGTACAGGGTATTGGTGAGGCCGCACCTGGAGTACTGCGTGCAGTTTTGGTCACCTTACTTAAGGAAGGATATACTAGCTTTGGAGGGGGTACAGAGACGATTCACTAGGCTGATTCCGGAGATGAGGGGGTTACCTTATGATGATAGATTGAGTAGACTGGGTCTTTACTCGTTGGAGTTCAGAAGGATGAGGGGTGATCTTATAGAAACATTTAAAATAATAAAAGGGATAGACAAGATAGAGGCAGAGTGGTTTTTTCCATTGGTCGGGGAGACTAGAATTCGGGGGCACAGCCTCAAAATACGGGGGAGCCAATTTAAAACCGAGTTGAGAAGGAATTTCTTCTCCCAGAGGGTTGTGAATCTGTGGAATTCTCTGACCAGGGAAGCAGTTGAGGCTAGCTCATTGAATGTATTCAAATCACAGATAGATTTTTAACCAATAAGGGAATTAAGGGTTATGGGGAGCGGGCGGGTAAGTGGAGCTGAGTCCACGGCCAGATCAGCCATGATCTAGTTGAGTGGCGGAGCAGGCTCGAGGGGCTAGATGGCCTACTCCTGTTCCTAATTCTTATGTTCTTATGTATTGGAGGTAATGTACTGACGTGGATAGAGAACAGGTTGGCAGACAGGAAGCAGAGAGTAGGGATAAACGGGTTCTTTTCAGAATGGCAGGCAGTGACTAGTGGAGTGCCGCAGGGCTCCGTGCTGGGACCCCAGCTCTTTACAATATACATTAACAATTTAGATGAAGGAATTGAGTGTAATATCTCCAAGTTTGCGGATGACACTAAACTGGATGGCGGTGTGAGCTGTGAGGAGGACGCTGCTAAGAGGCTGCAGGGTGACTTGGACAGGTTAGGTGAGTGGGCAAATGCATGGCAGATGCAATATAATGTGGATAAATGTGAGGTTATCCATTTTGGGGACAAAAACACGAAGGCAGAATATTATCTGGATGGCGGCAGATTAGGAAAAGGGGAGGTGCAACAAGACCTGGGTGTCATGGTTCATCAGTCACTGAAAGTGGGCATGCAGGTAAGCAGACGGTGAAGAAAGCAAATGGTATGTTGGCCTTCATAGCTAGGTGATTTGAATATAGGAGCAGGGAGGTCCTACTGCAGATGTACAGGGCCTTAGTGAGGCCTCACTTGGAATATTGTGTTCAGTTTTGGTCGTCTAATTTGAGGAAGAACGTTTTTGCTATTGAGGGAGTGCAGCGAAGGTTCACCAGACTGATTCCAGGGATGGCGGGACTGTCATATGAGGAGAGACTGGATCAACTGGGCCTTTATTCACTGGAGTTTAGAAGGATGAGAGGGGATCTCATAGAAACGTTTAAGATTCTGACGGGACTGGACAGGTTAGATGTGGGAAGAATGTTCCCGATGTTGAGAAAGTCCAGAACCAGAGGACATTGTCTTAGAATAAGGGAAGGGGTAAGCCATTTAGGCCTGAGATGAGGAGAAACTTCTTTACTCAGAGTAGTTAACCTATGGAATTCCCTGCCGCAAAGAGTTGTTGAATCCAGTTCATTGGATATATTCAAGAGGGAGTTAGATATGGCCCTTACGGCTAAGGGGATCAAGGGGTATGGAGAGAAAGCAAGAAAGGGGTACTGAGGGAATGATCAGCCATGACCTTATTGAATGGCGGTGCAGGCTCGAAGGGCCGAATGGCCTACTCCTGCACCTATTTTTTATGTTTCTAAATGAAGTTAGCCATCCAATGTTAAAATCTGAATCTCATCAGTTTATACCAATGGAAGGGTATTAATTGGTGTGGTCAAAATACACTTTCTGCATTTTGTTTTTCTGCTTGTTAAATGTGGATAAGCTTACTGAGCTGAGGAACAGAATGTCCTTTGTTCTATACGTTGGGAGTGTAGAGCATCGTGTGCCAATGTAATAAGTTATTTAAGATAGTGACTTTCAAAATTAAGTTGACATTATCAAATGTGCTATTCGATTGTGTGTAGATAGTATAGCATTTAAGGTGGATGTTCTATGTTCTCAACTATGTCATTAGCTTGGCAACGATGAATTAGAGATGTTTGAAACGAGACAGTCTCATAATTAACCGCATTCACTGGAACAATTTGGCACTGAAGATTTTTTTATAACTGGTTAAAATGTGACAAAGCTGACACTTGGATATGACTGAGTATCAAGGAGCCACTAGAAATGGGACAATTTAGGCATTTGTGACAAAAATGGATGCAAGTTATGGAGTGACAAAAGAAGCAAGTTGTACTCCAATAAGAGAATTGGGTGCCTTCTCTGATAAATTGAAAGAATGTAAGGGCTCGCATCCAAAGGATCATGACATTGAATCGAAGCTTCAACTGATAATTGTGCTCTCAATTGTTCCGTCTCCTCGTTCCCTCCAGCCCAGTTTTAGTGCACTGCTTGATAAAAATGTTATCGCTATTTTGACTTCAATAAGATTTCAGTAAAAATAATTTTGTATTTTACTAATCTTGATTGTATAAAAATGCTAATTTGAATTTATAAAAAAGAATATAATATTTTACCTGTTGCAGAACTCCTTGCATATAATTGTAATGAAATTTACTGATCCACCGGTAAATATTCTAAATTGCAACGTCTGTTTTTGAGTGCTAGCAGGGATTAAATTAGATATAACCATATGAGGTAACAGTCATTTTGAAAACAAAAGTTAAATTATCTGGTGGAAGCGTGATAAACTGTCATCTCATTACTCATTGGACATTGGAAACCACAGTCACAGAAATTATTTCCCCCGTATTTTCTGCAACATGCCAGCACAAAGTATTAGCACAATTAGGGTATTCCAGAGTTGCACAGGCCTCCCCAGTGCTTTATGAATATAAACTAGCAGACATGGTTGCATCACTTCAGATGCGTTGTAATTGTTTCGTAAATCATGCCTTCATAGACTGCTAGAGTGAGATACAACCAGAGCATGTTCTGCTAGAAATTATGGGACAACCTCACTTTAAAATTTGTGGTGATGTCCGGGGCATCCCCATGTGACCCTTCCTGTTCCAATGCAAAATAACTGATTCCCTGAGTGTTCGTTCATTTTTCCCAGCACAGGGTAAACGTTTCATACTCTCGTGTGCAAGTTGACCTTCTCAAAACCTTGTTATGGAACTACTAGTACTGATAAAGTTTTACTATTTTTTTCTTAGAATCATGTTGGAATTTTGGCAGCTTGTCATTGTTGTTTTTTAATTCTTTAGTTAAATTTTTTTTAAAGAGGGAGATCCTAGTCTCATCTCATCATTTAAAAAAATATTGTGAATCAAAATATCTACTGCTTATGTTGGCATTTCAATACTGAAATAAGTTTTGTGATCTGCAAGGCTTATTGTAGGAAGAAACCTCTAAAATCCCAATCTGTGCATTCGGCACTAGCTGCCTCCACCTAGTCTCCTGGGGTACAGCTTAAGCTTCTGGGGACTATTATTTTTAATACGAGAACCACGGTGTCTGTATTCACTGCTTCAGTGGCAACTGGAGCTGCTATTCTTTGAAGCCAACGCATGCCCTGTCACCTTTCAAGGTCACAAGGTATTGCACACATCTAGGCAAGCATCGGTACTGGTTGCATCCACTGATACTTTTCCCATTAGGACTCGGCCCTGCATTGCTTTGGGTCATCTGTATCAGCACAGGTTGGACCCTGGCGTATACAGTTTTTTCTGACTGATGTAGTCAGATCAACTCAAGGATCTTCGACAGGTAGATAAATAAGCAGCCAATATAGATGGCCTTCTCACATCTCTGGAGATCGGGCAGGTTCCTCTTGATTAGGAAACTGATGCCTCAAAAAGTTGATTGGATTTCCAGTGTTGTAACTATTAGTTTCCCCCATGACCAGGGTCATGTAATGCCTGATCTTTGTTGAAGCATATTTCCGAATGTAGCCTTTAGGTGACTAGGTCATGAGAGCTTCCTGCTGAGATGAGAATGCAGCGACGACTTGCCACATCGCAGGAACACTGTTTCATCAACGACCAGAAATCTTATTTAGCACTAAAGCAGGCAATGACATTCATAGGTTTCTGATTTAACACCACCTTGGGCACCGTTGTCCAGTTTTCTCTTAAGCTGGGGAAAAAAAATAACAACACTACCTTTCTGTACTGGCATTCGTTAGTTTTGTCATCCAGAACACTCAACTGTTCATGCAAGCTCCATAACAAACTTGTTTTGGCAATGATCCTCTTGCAGGCAGCCTGTGTTTCAACTGGTGGAACTTGACTGAGTTTTGGCTCGGTGATCCTAGCAGCAAAAGACTCTCCAGGGAGCTCTGCTACATTAACCACTACCTCAACTAACTCTGGAGACAGATGCATGCTTGTCAGGGTGGGAGGCTGCACATAAAAGGGTAACTGATCTTAGGTTTGTGGACAGATCCACCTGGTATATCAGCAGAATCAACATATGAGGGATTTATGTAGTTCTCAGGCATTTTCAGATTGTGGTGCAGTACAAATTGTGTGCCTCTGGACGAACAATGTAAAAGTCGCTCATTATATCAACAAACTGGGCAGACCTGATCTCTACCCCTATGTATTTTGCAACTCAGTTTGCCATTCAGTACCTTAACAACAATTGGTGAACACCTGTAAATTGAAAAAGTTACAATGAGGTAGGTAGTCTAAAACACATTCTGGAATTGGGGATATCTGTAAACTTATTTATATCTCTGAACAAGCACCAAAACCCTCTTTCTTTCTAGGTGTTTGCACCTGTAACATGGGAAGTATACTTTACTGTGAACCACAGAGGTGTTCTATATGCAAGATTTAACTATATAAAGAATAACTCCTGCATAGATGTGTGTTTTTCCCCAAGGTTGCAGGATGGTTTGGAGCCAGACTGAGTCCTGTGACATGTTACATATTCCCAGGCTTCTATTATCCTGTATTTCTGGGCCAAAAATAAGACATTCATTTATCTAAGTACTGCAGACAGTAAAATTGATTTAATAATACAAGAATAACAAAGATCTCATTGGTATATATGATGATGGAAAAACTTAAGCCAACTAAAAATAATTTGTTGGGAAATGGTCTATTCAGTGAGAGGTATGTCACAACAAGTTTATTTCTACTGCAAAATTGTTAAATTAGGAACTTTCTTTGTTGACATTTTTTGAAAGGGAAATATGCAACTAATTTTAAGACCAGAATTTAATAAATTGTCAATTCCAACTCCCAGAGCTCTATCAGTTTTTTTGAGGAGGTGCGGGCAGTTAATGGACCTAACTATATCTGTATTTTGGTGAATAATAAACTCTCAACTCTCTCTGAGGATTTTAGAAACATAGAAAATAGGAGCAGTAGTAGGCCATTCAGCCCTTCGAGTCTGTACTGCCATTCAATATGATCATGTCTGATCCTCTATCTCAACACCATATTCCTGTTTTTTCTCCATACCCCTTTTGTGTCTAGAAATCTATCTATCTCCCTCTTAAATATATTCAATGACTTGGCCTGTACAGCCTTCTGTGGTAGAGAATTCCACAGGTTCACCACCCTCTGAGTGAAAAGATTTCTCCTCATCTCAGTCCTAAATTTCCTACCCCATATCCTGAGACTGTGACCCCTTGTTCTCGACTTCCCAGCCAGGGGAAACATCCTTCCCGCATCCAGTCTATCCAACCCAGTCAGAATTTTATACGTTTAAATGAGATCCCCTCTCATTCTTCTAAACTCGAGTGAATACAGGCTTAGTCGACCCAATCTTTCCTCATACGACAATCCTGCCATCCCAGGAATCAGTCTGGTGAACCTTCGCTGCACTCCCTCAATGGCAAGTATATCCTTTCTTGGGTAAGGAGACCAAAACTGCACACAATACTCCAGGTGCGGTCTCCAAGGCCCTGTATAACTATAGTAAGACATCCTTGCTATTGTACTTAAATCCTCTTGCAATGCAGGCCAACATACCATTTGCCTTCCTAACTGCTTGCTGCACCTGCATATTTGCTTTCAATGACTGGTGTACAAGGACACCCAGGTCCCTCTGTACATCGGCACTTCCCAAGCCATCACCATTGAAATAATACTTTGTCCCTTGTGTTTTTCCTACCAAAGTGGATAACTTTACATTTATCCACATTATACTGCATCTGCCATGTGTTTGCCCACTCACTCAACATATCTAAATCGCCTTGCAGCATCTTTGCATCCTCCTCACAACTCACAATCCCACCTAGTTTTGTGTCGACAGCAAATTTGGAAATATTACATTTGGTTCCCTCATCCAAATCATATATATTGTGAATAGCTGGGGCACAAGCACTGATCCCTGTGGTCATCATCATCATCATCATCATAGGCGGTCCCTCGAATGCGGATGACTTGCTTCCACGAGTTCACAGGTGTTTCAATGAAGGACCCGATGTTCCAGTCCTGAACTCCAACTGAGGGTGTGGAAGATGCCTGTGCGTGAATCTTTTTTAATGTGTGCATTGCACACCAGCCACCACATGGGCTTGACAGAGCTCGGTCTTGGTCCAGTGGCAAGGATTAACAAGGACGACTGGAGACTTGCTCTGCTGCCTAGTGTGCACACATATTACAGTGTGGGCTAGCCCATGCTGCTCCTAGACCCTCTGCTCTTCTGGGCTCTGTACCCTCATTTGCCGCACCTCTTAGCTTATAAACCTCATATCTTATCATTATCTTATATTCCTCAATGAGATTCCCCCATTGTCTACGCTGCTCTAAAGTACAGAGTCCCAACTCTTTTAGCCTATCTTGATAACTAAGATGCTTTAGACTTGGAATTACCTGGTGGCCCTCTTCTGCACCCTTTCCAGAGCCTCAATATCACCCACTATGTGAGGAGACCAAAAAGTATTCCAAGTGCGGCCTGACTAAGTTCTTGTATAAGGACAAAACAGTACACCTCGTCTTATACTCTTATCCCTGTGGTACCCCACTAGTCACTGTCCGCCACCCCGAAAAGGATCCATTTATTCCTACTCTCTGTTTCCTGTTAGTTAACCAATTTTCAATCTGTGCCAGTACATTAGCCCCAATCCTATGTGCTTTAATTTTGCACACTAACCTCTTTTATGTGGGACTTTATCAAAGGCCTTCTGAAAATCCAAATACACTACATCTACTGGTTCTCCCTTATCTATTCTATCAGGTACATCCTCAAAAAAAAACTCCAGCAGGTTTGTCAAACATGATTTTCCTTTCATAAATCCATATTGACTTTGTCTAATTCCGTTGATTTTATCTAAGTGTGCCGTTATCACATCCTTTATAATAGACTTTAGCATTTTCCCTACTACTGATGGGCTAACCGGTCTGTAGATCCCTGTTTTCTCTCTCCTTTTTTAAATAGTGAGGCTACATTTGCCACCCTCCAAACTGCAGGAACTGTTCCATAATCTATAGAATTTTGGAAGATGAAACCAATGCATCTACTATTTCCATGGCTACCTCTTTTAGAACTCTGGGATGCAGATCATCAGGCCCTGGGGATTTATCGGCCTTCAGTCCCATTAGTTTCTCCAGCACTATTTTCTTACTAATAATCATTTCCTTTAATTCCTCTTGCTTACTAGACCCTTAGTCCCCTAGCATTTCTGGGACATTATTTGTGTCCTCTTCCATGAAGACAGAACCGAAGTATTTATTTAATTGTTCTGCCATTTTGGGAATTTAGCAGCATATATTGACTCAAATGCAATATTTTACATATGGTTCAGTTTGTTTCAAAGCAGCTGGTTTAAGATAAGCTTCAGAGTTCAATGTTGTGAGAATAGCAAAAATAGGGGTGAGCTTGCACTGTCAGCTGTGTGGAGGGCAGCCATGCCAAATTTTGCAATGGGACTTCCCTAACCCCACCCACAATTTTAGATAGGCTACTGGAACATGAAAAGCTTGGCCTGTACATATTTGCCTGGGGAGCAGAGGCCTTAAAGAAAGAACATTAACTTATATAGTGCTTTTCACATCTTAAAACAATTTTTTCACTGTTTTGATACATATGCACTGCAGACAGCCTGATATGGCAGATGTCCCCTCCAGTGACTTGGAAATAACCAGTGGCATGAAGCTTCATGATGTGGTAATCTTCACTTCATCGGAAGAGCTGCTGCCATCCCAAATGTTGTTTGTAGATCAACGGCAGCAGATGGCAAGGATACTAATCTGGAGGGGAGGCTTGGGTACATGTATGGGATCTTCTTTACAACACTGCTCATAAACAAATGAACTTCAAGTAATTAAAAAAAAAATTGTGCCATTTCATGAAGGCAGAATATTATCTGAATGGTGGTAGATTAGGAAAAGGGGAGGTGCAACAAGACCTGGGTGTCATGGTACATCAGTCATTGAAAGTTGGCATGCAGGTACAGCAGGCGGTGAAGAAGGCAAATGGCATGTTGGCCTTCATAACCAGGGGATTTGAGTATAGGAGCAGGGAGGTCTTAATGCAGTTGTACAGGGCCTTGGTGAGGCCTCACCTGGAATATTGTGTTCAGTTTTGGTCTCCTAATCTGAGGAAGGACGTTCTTGCTATTGAGGGAGTGCAGTGAAGGTTCACCAGATTGATTCCTGGGATGGCAGGACTGACATATGAGGAGAGACTGAATCGACTGGGCCTGTATTTACTGGAGTTTAGAAGGATGAGAGGGGATCTCATAGAAACATATAAAATTCTGACGGGACTGGACAGGTTAGATGCAGGATGTTGAAGTCCAGAACCAGGGGTCGTAGTCTAAGGATAAGTGGAAAGCCATTTAGGACTGAGATGAGGAGAAACATCTTCACTGAATTGTTAACCTGTGAAATTCTCTACTGCTAGGGTATGCGCAAAATGTTCGGTTTTCAGACAATTACCTGTTTTCGGAGTTCCGGAATCGGGATGTTGCAACTGTATCCGAAATGTTGCCCATCTCTGACTGTTGCCAGTTCATGAACATCTCAAAAGTGCAGCGTTTCATTACTAAATGGTGTTGGATCTGGCTCCTGGCAAGTTAGTGTTGAACCTTTTGAACCCATAGATTTCTGGGAGCTTAAATTTCTTTCTATCAAGACTTGTGCCTTAGAAGTCTTTGTAAGAACATTGGGATTAATACGCTGACAAGAATATTCACCGACGGCATTAGACAAATCCTCTGAACAAAGAATGACAGGCACACCCCAGCAGTAGACTATTACCTGACCACCCAGGGAATTTTCCCTATGGCTAAGAGCAAATTTATTTAATGTGGAAGTTAAACTTTTCCCAAATAATAAGAGGGAAATCATACCTCCCAGAAGGAAATTTTGAGTCCCCAATTTTTAAACCAAATTTTATACAACTATATGGGTGTAGTGATGTTTTGGACAAATATTTGAAGATAGGGCAGTTCGAGGGTCTCTTGCTCGAGAATTGTCTCACTAAAAATTATCCCTGTAGAAATATTAAAAGGCACTGCTAATTTGACCTGAGCAAATAAACCTCTTGTCTGATAGTTTAGTTTTTGGATGAGTTTAGACAGGTGATTCAGTCATCTGTTTGCGATGATGATATAATTGTGGTTTATTCAAATTGTTCTCCAAAGTACACAGTGCTTGTATTGTGGAAGAAGGAAAGAGGGAGGAGGGGGAAAGTTCCAATAATGAAACTCAATTCAAGCAGCAGTTGGCAAGTTTCATCTTTAGATTTCGATTAGGCTAACGTTTGTATTTTTCTGATTTTACTTTCTTAAATATTTTTCCTCAAGAGGTTTTATTTGTTTTACTGCTGGTACTGAATCTTGGACTGAAGGCTGACGGTCTTATTACAGACATGTAAGTTGTATAATGTGACTTTAGCTTTTTCAAATCCTGCAATGGTACAATTATGAGAGCGCTTTTAGTGTTTACATTTTGTTACTCATATTTAGTAATTTACTCTGAGAGCAGAGGAACTGAAGGGAGAGTTGATGGAGGAGCTTTAGTTTGTTGGACTTGCATGTAATGTGTGATTTTACAAATTTATATTTGTTTTATTAAATGCTATTTGATTATAATGGACGCATGAGAATCCTGCATTGAGTAATGAGTTACTGTATGTACTTTGCTTCTCATGCCATGGGTAATGAACAACTATAATTATGTTTTAATTTTGTAGAGTTACAAACTTTTCTCATTTGAATGTCATGACAAGGCTGCATAGTATTATAAATGAATAGAATAGAATATTTTGTAAATTAGATTAGTAGTGTTACTTGAAAATCACTATGTAGGATGATTTTTTTGAAATACAATATTCAGCCCTGCAGAGAAGAAACCTAACCAGTTTTGCTGCAATAGGAGAGTCCAGTTTTTTTTTAAATCCATTATCATACTGCATTTGTATGCATCATTTACAATATTTGAACTTTTTTAGGGGCAAAAAAAGGATTTCCTCCCATCTCCATTATTCTTACCTCTTGTATTGATCTGGCTATCCAATCATCAGTCCAAGTGTCTAGTATTCATGTGTGAGCCTAGATAGTAAGGGCCCAAGTTTCGGCCGCGCCTAAAGCAGCGCAGACCCGACCTGGATGCCCGTTTTTCACACCACAAAGTGCGCCTAAAAAAAACGTACCTATCCTCCGGCTCCCTGCAGGTCCTCTGGAGCTGGGCGTGGCGCAGCACGAGCTGTGGGGGGTCGGAGCCTAGGTCCCTGCGCTGAAAACAGTGTCGGGACCTCTGCACATGCGCTCTACAATGGGCGCTCCAGGCGCCCAAAACTCTCTGGGAGGGGCCCGAAGCACGCAGCCCCTAGACCTGGCCTAATGGCCTCACTGGGGCTGCTTGGATATGGCTGCCTCCCATGTCCTGCCCCTGCTTTCTCCCGACACGACTCCCTCCCCCCCCCCCCCCCACCCCCCCCCGGGACCTAACCCGACCCGCGCTCTCCTCCCCCCGTGCTCACCCCCACCCCCTCCCCCACCGCCACCGCCACGACACGACCTGACCTCCCTCCACCCGACTCCCGACCCGACACCACCTACCTGTAAATCCGGTGCTGGGGACGGGCTCCGGCCGAAGTCTTGGGCACGGCCCGTTCAGCCCCCCTCTCTCGCCCCCCCCCCTACTCCCTTTTCCACTACCTTCTCCCTTCTTCCCCCCTCCCTTCTCTTCTCCCCCCCCCCCCCCCGCCCTTCTCTTTCCCGCCCCCCCCCTGCCCTTCTCTACACCCCCTCCCCCCCCGGCCCTTCTCTACACCCCCTCCCCCGGCCCTTCTCTCTTTCCCCCCCCCCCCCCTCCGGCCCTTCTCTCTTTCCCGCCCCCCCCGGCCCTTCTCTACCCCTCCCCCCCGGCCCTTTTCTACCCCCCCCCCCCCCGGCCCTTCTCTACCCCCCCCCCCCCCCGGGCCCTTGTCTACCCCCCCCCCCCCCCCACCCCCAAGCCCTACCCCCCCCCCCCCCCGCCCCGGCCCTTCTCTACCCCCCCCCGCCCCGGCCCTTCTCTACCCCCCCTGCCCCGGCCCTTCTCTACCCCCCCCGCCCCGGCCCTTCTCTACCCCCCCCGCCCCGGCCCTTCTCTACCCCCCCCGCCCGCCCTTCTCTACCCCCCCGCCCTTCTCTACCCCCCCGCCCTTCTCTACCCCCCCGCCCTTCTCTACCCCCCCGCCCTTCTCTACCCCCTCGCCCTTCTCTACCCCCCCGCCCTTCTCTACCCCCCCGCCCTTCTCTACCCCCCGCCCTTCTCTACCCCCCGCCCTTCTCTACCCCCCGCCCTTCTCTACCCCCCCGCCCTTCTCTACCCCCCCGCCCTTCTCTACCCCCCCGCCCTTCTCTACCCCCCCGCCCTTCTCTACCCCCCCGCCCTTCTCTACCCCCCCGCCCTTCTCTACCCCCCCGCCCTTCTCTACCCCCCCGCCCTTCTCTACCCCCCCGCCCTTCTCTACCCCCCCGCCCTTCTCTACCCCCCCGCCCTTCTCTACCCCCCCGCCCTTCTCTACCCCCCCGCCCTTCTCTACCCCCCCGCCCTTCTCTACCCCCCCGCCCTTCTCTACCCCCCCGCCCTTCTCTACCCCCCCCGCCCTTCTCTACCCCCCCCGCCCTTCTCTACCCCCCCGCCCTTCTCTACCCCCCCGCCCTTCTCTACCCCCCCGCCCTTCTCTACCCCCCCGCCCTTCTCTACCCCCCCGCCCTTCTCTACCCCCCCGCCCTTCTCTACCCCCCCGCCCTTCTCTACCCCCCCGCCCTTCTCTACCCCCCCGCCCTTCTCTACCCCCCCGCCCTTCTCTACCCCCCCGCCCTTCTCTACCCCCCCGCCCTTCTCTACCCCCCCGCCCTTCTCTACCCCCCCGCCCTTCTCTACCCCCCCGCCCTTCTCTACCCCCCCGCCCTTCTCTACCCCCCCGCCCTTCTCTACCCCCCCCGCCCTTCTCTACCCCCCCCGCCCTTCTCTACCCCCCCCGCCCTTCTCTACCCCCCCCGCCCTTCTCTACCCCCCCCGCCCTTCTCTACCCCCCCCGCCCTTCTCTACCCCCCCCGCCCTTCTCTACCCCCCCCGCCCTTCTCTACCCCCCCGCCCTTCTCTACCCCCCCGCCCTTCTCTACCCCCCCCGCCCTTCTCTACCCCCCCCGCCCTTCTCTACCCCCCCCGCCCTTCTCTACCCCCCCCGCCCTTCTCTACCCCCCCCGCCCTTCTCTACCCCCCCCGCCCTTCTCTACCCCCCCCGCCCTTCTCTACCCCCCCCGCCCTTCTCTACCCCCCCCGCCCTTCTCTACCCCCCCCCCGCCCTTCTCTACCCCCCCCGCCCTTCTCTACCCCCCCCGCCCTTCTCTACCCCCCCCCCGCCCTTCTCTACCCCCCCCCGCCCTTCTCTACCCCCCCCCGCCCTTCTCTACCCCCCCCCGCCCTTCTCTACCCCCCCCGCCCTTCTCTACCCCCCCCCGCCCTTCTCTACCCCCCCTCTCTCCTCCCCTCCACCCCCCCTCCTCCCCCTCCCCTCGTTGTCAGAAACACAGACACAGATGGACAGAGAGATAGAGACACACTGGTCGGCGGTGGGGGGGGGGGGGGGCGTCCCAGCACGCAGTTGGAGGGCTCGGTACTGCAGTTGGTAAGTAGAAAATGTTTTATTTATTGATTTTTTAAAAATGTATTTCTTATTAATTTTTTGTGATTGATTTATTGGTTGGTTTATTGATGTTTTTATCATTTATTATTGATGATGGCTCTTCATTTGTAAAACTGAAGTGATTAATGTTTGTAAACTTCCCTTTAAACCCACCCCCCGCACCCCCCCCTCCTCCCATTCACTACGTCTGATTTGTAACCTACGCCTGATTTTCTATGTGTAGACAAGTTTTTTCTGAGTTACAATAATCTATACTTACTCCATTCTAAGTTAGTTTGAGGTATGTTTTCACTGCCTAAACTTTCAAAACGGGCGTAAGTGGCCGGACATGCCCCCTTTTGGGGAAAAAAAATCTGTTCCCAAACTGAAACTGTTCTAACTGATTAGAACTGGAGCAAACTAAATGCCGAGAATTGCAATTTCTAAGATACTCCATTCTAAACCAGTTGCTCCAAAAAACAGGAGCAACTTCAGCCGAAACTTGGCCCCTAAGTATGGGCATACCCTTTGACCGTTAAGAACATTAAAGCTGAAGCCGACTCTGCCCTCACACTTGTGCTTTCCAGCAGGAGCCACTGGATAGTAATGAAGGCACGTGTTTTTCCCGATCCCTAGTCCAAGGGAACCAACACCAATATCTCTGTTGCTGCCCTGACAGATTGGTCTCCTCCACAATGTACAGGTATTGAACCTGGAACCTTCCTGCTCTGTTTAGCTCACATACTGGCAGCACATTTATTTATTCAACCATTGGTAGAGCTGCTGTTTTCCCTGTTAATATTTTCTGCGCTCTTAGTCCTTTCTGCACAAATATTATTGTGAATCTATTATATTTGCTGCTAGCATCCAGTTTTGGGAGCATGACACAGGGGTGACTCCTTGTACTTAGATTAGACAGAAGAAAGGATCTTGCATTGCTGTAGCATCTTATGTCCTCAGGATATACTAAAGCACATCACAAATTAACTACTTTTCACTGTAGGCAAATGTGTCAGCTAATAGCACACCGCAAGGCCCCACAAAACAAAAACATGAGATGAAGGACTAGTTAACTTTTTTATCGGGTTGGGTAACAAAGAATTGTTGGCCAGGACATATACGTAAGTCCTGGAGTGGGATGTCTTATCCTGACAGTAGATTTGAAGATTCATGTTTTTGTGGGTACACAATGTTGGGATAGGGTACTATGTTTATTTACACAGGAGTGCAGTTGATGGTGGGAGATTGGGTTTCTCTGTCAGCTGAAATTATATTGTGTAATGGCAACTTATTTTGCTGCTGTCAATCCATGATTTTTTTAATTAATATTTAATCAGTTTTGAGAGTTCTTGTCATTCATTTGAAATGCACGCTATGCTGCAACTCTTACATCGATGTCTTTATTGAAAAGACGTGTTAATTTTAGTTCTGTGATTCTGCACACTATCGGCTGGATTTTCGGGTGGTTTGCTTACCGGGTTTTCACAATGTTTTGACCCTCCTTGGCAAAAACAGGGTCGCTAAGCCTGGTTGCGATCCTCTGTTTCTTTTTTGCGGCGGCGCTTGGAAGCATTGCCAGGGAGAGCTGTGCTGGTGGTGGAACAACTCTGATTGCGTTACTGACGGAGATTCGGCACTTGCCCGATCTCTGCCAGGTAAAACCGAGCAGTGCAGTCCTGCCAGCAGCGGTAGGTTGGAAAATCTTGAAAAAAAGGTAAGTTAAAGTTGTTTTTTTTTTTTGCAGCAATTTGTTAGGTAAGGGTCTTGGTAATGTTTTTTGAAATTTTTTCCCCCCTCCTAAGGCCTCTCTCTCAGCGCTCCCGGCATTGCACTAAAGTTGGTGAGGATCGCATTTTTGCGCCCCAAATAATAGTGCTGCGCAGACCCCAAATGCCAAAAGTTAGGCCTTAAATTGGTAACAGAGTGAAAACAGTAATTTTCACACATCGCTTACGTTTTTTGCCCCAAAATGGAAAAATCCGAAAAGCCAGCCCATAAGTTCTTATCTGTGCTGGAGCTGTTTAGTGAATGTGAGAAGAAAATTCTGAGAATTAAATAGTTCATTTTGACCTTGTTAGTACCTTATCCTAAGGACGAGTTGAAAGCAGAACTGTCTGACTCCGTGGCTTGAGTTGCTTTACTACTTACTTGGAGCAAGGAACATTGAATATAAACTCATGGTAATGTTTTGCATTGGAAAGAGACAGAAGAGAGAAATAACAATTTTCAAAGCTGTGCTATACATTATTAATTACTAATCACTGAAGCGTTACAATAAAACTTTGTCCTGGTATCTAGTAGTCAGGTGCACAAGCATATCCAAAAGATGCTTGAATGTTGTAGACTTTGCATAAATTGAGAGCCTACTGAAGGGGAAAGTGCTTGAGATGACAAACCTATTTCGAAGACTCTGGGATTAATACTGTTGAACTGTGGGTTATGCTATAATTGTACAGTAGTGCAACCTCATTTTCTGTTTCTAAAGAATACACTTCATTGCAGACAGTAGTGTTTGCAACTACTGCAGTTACTGGAGCAACGTATTCATCTGTAATGAAATGCAGACTAAACAGGAAGGCTACATTTGCTGCAATATTATGAATGTTAATTATGAATGAACCTGGTATAGCAACTTTAGGATTGTGTGCATATTTTATAAGCTGTCCAAAAATTGTTAATTCTAATCTTAATTTAAAAACTATACCCTGAATCTTGTTTTCCAAACGTGATTCAGATCCATTAAATTGGACTGAACTCCTGAAATTTGGGATGTTATCTTGGAGCAATTATAGAGAATTAAATAGAATTAACAGCACAGAAACAGGCCATTCAGCCCAGCTGGTGTTTGTGCTCCACCTGAGTCACCTCCTACTTTACTTTATCTCACCTTATCAACATATCCTTCTATTCCTTTCTCCCTCGTGTACTTGCCTAGCATCCCTGTAAATGCATCTATGCTGTTCGCCACCACTACGATGTGGTAGTGAGTTCCACATTATTACTACTCTCTGTTTCTCCTGAATTCCTTACTGGATTTGTTAGCGACTATCTTATATTCATGGCACCTTGTTTTGGACTTCTCCACAAGTGGAAACATCTCTACGCGCTGTCGAACTGCTTCATAATTTTGAAGACCTCTATCAAATCACCACTCAGTCTTTTTTTCAGTGAAAAGAGCCTCAGCCTGTTCAATCTTTCCCAATAGTTGTACCCTCTCTGTTCTGGTATCATCCTTGTAAGCCATCTTTGCACTTTCTCTGTGCTTCTATATCATTTTTGTAATATGGAGACCAGAACTGTGCACAGTACTCTTAAGTATGATCTAAGCAATGTTCTGTATAAGTTTAACATAACTTCTGCTTTTCAATTCCATCCCTCTTTTAAAAAAAAAAATAAACCCTAGTGCTTAGTTTGCACTTTTTATGACTTTGTGTGAATCTGTACCCCTAGATCCCTTTGCGTCTCTATTCCATTTAGACTCTTATTTTCCAAGGAGTAGCACGTTTGATGCAGTCTACATGGATATTAACAAGGCTTTTGACAAGGTCCCACATGGTAGACTGGTCAGAAATTAAAAGCCCATGAGATCCAGGGAAAAGTGGCAAGTTGGATCTAAAATTGGTTCAGTGGCAGGAAGTAAAGGGTAATGGTAGACGGCTGTGTTTGTGCCTGGACGGCTGTTTCCAGTGCGGTTCCGTTGGTCCCTTACTTTTTGTGGTATATGTATCAATGATTTAGACTTCAATGCAGGGGGCTTGATTAAGAAGTTTGCAGATGATACAAAAATTGGCCATGCATTTGATAGTGAGGAAGAAATCAAATGGACTGGTCAGGTGGGTAGAAATGTGGCAAATGTAATTCAGTGCAGGGAAGTGTGAGGTAATGCATTTGCGGAGGGCTAACATGGCAAGGGAATAGAAACATAGATAATAGGTGCAGGAGTAGGCCATTCGGCCCTTCGAGGCTGCACCACCATTCAATAAGGTCATGGCTGATCATTCCCTCAGTACCCCTTTACTGCTTTCTCTCCATACCCCCTGATCCCCTGAGCTGTAAGGGCCACATCTAACTCCCTCTTGAATATATCCAATGAACTGGCATTAGCAACTCTCTGCGGCAGGGAATTCCACAGGTTAACAACTCTGAGTGAAGAAGTTTCTCCTCATCTCAGTTCTAAATGGCCTACCCCTTATCCTAAGACTGTGTCCCCTGGTTCTGGACTGCCCCAACATCGGGAACAATCTACCCGCATTTAATCTGTCCAGTCCCGTCAGAATCTTGTATGTTTCTGAGAGATCCCTTCTCATCCTTCTAAACTCCAATGTATAAAGGCCCAGTTGATCCAGTCTCTCCTCATATGTCATCCCGGGAATCAGTCTGATGAACCTTCGCTGCACTCCCTCAATAGCAAGAACATCCTTCCTCAGATTAGGAGACCAAACTGAACACAATATTCCAGATGAGGCCTCACCAAGGCCCTGTACAACTGCAGTAAGACCTCCCTGCTCCTATACTCAAATCCCCTAGCTATGAAGGCCAACATACCATTTGCGTTCTTTACCGCGTGCTGTACCTGTATGCCAACTTTCAATGACTGATGAACCATGACACCCAGGTCTCGTTGCACCTCGCCTTTTCCTAATCTGCCGCCATTCAAATAATATTCTGTCTTCGTGTTTTTGCCCCCAATTTTATCTACATTTATCCACATTATACTGCATCTGCCATGTATTTGCCCACTCACCTAACCTGTCCAAGTTACCCTGCAGCCTCTTAGTGTCTCCCTCACAGCTCTCACCGCCACCCAGTTTAGTGTCATCTGCAAACTTGGCGATATTACACTCAATTCCTTCATCCAAATCATTGATGTATATTGTAAAGAGCTGGGGTCCCAGCACTGAGCCCTACGGCACTCCACTAGTGAGTGCCATTCTGAAAAGGACCCGTTTATCCCGACTCTCTGAAAAGGACCCGTTTATCCCGACTCTCTGCTTCCTCTCTGCCAACCAGTTCTCTATCCACGTCAGTACATTACTCCCAATACCATGTGCTTTGATTTTGCACATCAATCTCTTATGTGGGACCTTGTCAAAAGCCTTTTGAAAGTCGAAATACATCACATCCACTGGTTCTCCCTTGTCCACTCTACTAGTTACATCCTCAAAATATTCCAGAAGATTTGTCAAGCATGATTTCCCCTTCATAAATCCATGCTGACTTGGACTGATCCTGTCACTGCTTTCCAAATGTGCTGCTATTTCTTCCTTAATAATTGATTCCAGCATTTTCCCCACTACTGATGTCAGGCTAACTGGTCTATAATTACCTGCGTTCTCTCTCCCTCCCTTTTTAAAAAGTGGTGTTACATTAGCTACCCTCCACTCCATATGAACTGATCCCGAGTCAATAGACTGTTGGAAAATGATCACCAATGCATCCACTATTTCTAGGCCCACTTCCTTAAGTACTCTGGGATGCAGACTATCAGGCCCCGGGGATTTATCGGCCTTCAATCCCATCAATTCCCCTAACACAATTTCCTGCCTAATAAGGATTTCCTTCAGTTCCTCCTTCTCACTAGACCCTCGGTCCCCTAGTACTTCCAGAAGGTTATTTGTGTCTTCCTTTGTGAAGACAAACCAAAGTATTTGTCCAATTGGTCTGCCATTTCTTTGTTCCCCATTATAAATTCACCTGAATCTGACTGCAAGGGACCTACATTTGTCTTCACTAATCTTTTTCTCTTCACATATCTATAGAAGCTTTTGCAGTCAGTTTTTATGTTCCCTGCAAACTTCTTCTCGTACTCTATTTTCCCCCTCTCTATTCCCCTTACAATTTGAATCCTCTATCACTATAGCTCTCCCACTTTTTTTCCTGCCCTCCTGTGCAGCAGAGCCACCCACGATGCCATGAACTTGGCTGCTGCTGCCCTCCCCGGTGAGTCATCCCCCCCCAACAGTACCCAAAGCGGTGTATCTGTTTTGCAGGGGAATGACCGCAGGGGACCCCTGCACTACCTTCCTTGCACTGCTCTTCCTGTTGGTCATCCATTTCCTATCTGGCAGTGTACCCTTTTCCTGCGGTAAGACCAACTCACTAAACGTGCTGTTCACGTCATTCTCAGCATCGTGCATGCTCCAGAATGAATTCACCCGCAGCTCCAGTGCCGCAATGCGGTCCGTCAGGAGCTGCAGCCGGGCACACTTCCCACACACGTAGTTGTCAGGGACACACGTCATCGTCAGGAATACACAATAAGTGGTAGGATACTGAAGTGCCGAGGAACAGAGGGATCTTGGAGTGCATGTCCGCAGCTCCCCGAAGGAAGCGGGACAAGTAGATGACGTGCTTAACAAGGCATATGGTATATTTTCCTTTATTAGCCAAGGCATAGAATACAAGAGCAGGGAGGTTGTGCTAGAACTGTATTTTTAAAAAAAACGAGTTATGCCACAGCTAGAGTACTGCGTGCAGTTCTGGTTACCACATTATAGGCAAGATGTGATTGAACTAGAGAGGGCACAGAGGAGATTTACAAGAATGTTGCTAGGACTGGAGAATTTTAGCTACGGGGAAAGATTGGATAGGCTCGGGTTGTTTTCTTTGGAACAGAGGAGGCTGAGGGGTGACTAATTGAGGTCTATAAAATTATGAAGGGCCTTGATAGTGGATAGGAAGGACATTTCCCTTAGAGAGGTCAATAACCAGGGGGCATAGATTTAAAGTAATTGGTAGAAGTATTAGAAGGGAGTTGAGAGCTATTTTTACCTAGAGGATGGTAGGGGTCTAGAACTCACTGCCTGAAAGTGGGGTAGAGCCAGAATCCCTCAACACATTTAAAAAGTACTTGGATATGCCAAGTACTTGAAGTGCCATAACTTACAAGTCTACGGACCAAGAACTGAAAAGTGAGATTAGGCTGGATAGCTCTCTTTTGGCCAGCACAGACATGATGGGCCGAATGGTCTCCTGCTGTGACATAAACTTCTATGATTCAAATCACTTGTGTAAATGGCAAACAACAGTGATCCCAGCACTGATGCCTGTGGAACACCACTTCCCACCTTCCGCCAGTTTCAGTAGCTACCTTTAACCCCCTACACGCTCTTTTCTGTTTTGTAATCAGCCAGAGTTTACACTCAACTCCACCTATTAAACACACACAAGATATCATCAGCTACCTTTGGGGAAATGAGATCAGTTTTCATGAACCAAGTGGCATCCTGTTGATTCAAGTGTAGTTGAGCCACTTTCTCCATGGTGTTTCTTCAATATGATAATTATGGCAAGGAGATACAGTGCCTCTTGGTTTATTTTTCTCCTCCGTGTATAAAGTTTTGTGCAAACTTGTATTTTTAAATGGTGCAGCTGAACATTATTGATGCCTACCACTCTCCAATGATGTAATTCACTGCACAGTTATAATTCACAGCATGGTTTAGAAAAGTAATGAATATTAAGCAAAATGTGAGATTCAAAATACTTTCTTGCCCTCACTCCCGCCTCCTTCCTGCAAATTAGGATGTAGTGATGTAGAATAGATTCAGTTAAAGCTGTTGGTGAGTCCTTTTTCTGAGAAATAGTGAATATCTTATTGGGAACAGTATTGGTTCTGTTATGATAAAGATAAATGAAGTAGAACGAGTAGTGTGGAATAAGATTTACGGTTCCTGCTAAGAAATGACACCTGTAAAATTTTATGGCCACAAAAGTATGTTGGTTGGGAGGCTGAATAATTCCTTGAGATAATTTCCGTCCATCTGAGAGGGCAGACTGGGCCTTGGTTTAACATCTTATCATAAAGGCGATCCTTCTAACATTGCAGCACTCCCCTCCCTCAGTACTGCACTGAGGACAGATTGGATAGGCTGGGTTTGTTTTCCTTGGAGCAGAGGAGGCTGAGGGGAAACCTCATTGAGATGTATTAAATTTGAAACGTCCGGTGGTTGTGAAAGGTGCTATATAAATGCACGTCTTTCTTTCCTAATTAAAACTGCTTTGGTTTGCACCAAGACTCATGCTAGCAATGTTGCATCTTGTGTAACTAGCTGCAACCCAAAAGTAAATTTACTAAGGGAAGGAATCTGGAAAACCAGCCAGTTATGTGTGGGTTGTCGTGTTGTGCAAGATTCCGGGTGCTCTTGTCACCAACAAGGATAAATCCAGCTTAAAATAAATATTGATCACTTCACTGCATGCTTTTAATTTTTAAATGGCTTTTTGCTGTGTAATAGTATTTCACCTATCATAGTAATGTTTTTATTCTGTATTGTAAAGGCTTTGGAGAGGGTATAGAAGAGATTTACTAGAATAATTCCAGTGATGAGAGAATACAGTTACGTGGATAGTCTGGAGAAGCTGGGGTTGTTTTCCTTGGAGCAGCAAAGGCTATGACGAGATTTGATAGAGGCATTTAAAATCATGAAGGGTTTAGATAGAATAAATAAAGAGAAACTATTTCCAATGGCTGAAGGGTCAATAACCAGAGGGCACATATTTAAGGTGATTGGCAGAAGAAGCAGTGACATGAGGGAAAAACATTTTAATGCAATGAGTGGTAAGGATTTAGAATGCAATGCCTGATAGGTTGGTAGAAACCTATTCAACAGTAGCCTTCAAAAGGATATTGGATAAATACTTGAAGGAAAAAGAAATTGCAGGGATATGGGAAAAGAGCGAGGGAGTTGGATTAATTTGATTGCTCTTTGAAAGGGCTGGCGCAGATTCGATGGGCTGAAGGCCGCTTCCTGTGCTGTACTATTCTGATTCTATGATCTACTCTACTGTTGTTCTTATACAAATTTTTATAATTAATTTTTTTTTAAATCATGTTGCTCACCCGTAAGTGGGTTTGTAGGTGTCTCTCTCTTTCAGCAACTGACTCCTTTCTTCACTTGCTTTATATGCTGCCAATTATTGGATAATTTTATGAGCCACCGAAATTGTAATATTTTGAAAAGTAGACCTCCAATTTTGGCAGCTGAGAATGAAAGAAATGCGGCCAGATGTCTACTGATCTATCAAGGCTCGGTTTGTAAGAATTATTTTGAACTGAGATGGTAATAAAAAGGGTCTAAATTCTTCCTATTCAAATTAAGTACAGGGTTAATGTTTTTTTTTCAAGCCATACTTTACTTGGCCTAATTGAGTTGCAATCGAAGTCCCACACCCTGCACTGTGCTCAAGGTCATGTTGAATTTTAGTTTTTTTGAAAAAACAGGCTTCCAAATTAAGGCGAAGAAGACGATGAATGTAGTTTCATTTTGTTCACACTTCTCTTCCAATATTCTACCTAAACAAAATGTTCCTGATTCCCTTCCCCCTAGGAGTATTTATACTGGGCTCCTCTCCCCCATTCTTGGCTCTCAGTGGAATAGAACCTTGAGTGCTTGGGCCATAGGTGGACTTGACTGCTAAAAAAAAATCCACGCACGTTGTGATTGTCGGCACGATGCTGGATCTCCTGCGCTTTTTCCACCCACCACTTTTTCTTTAGATCACGAGTTTTTTGTTGGACCTCGGCCTTCAGTTGTATGTAGGTCTACTTTCTTTCACTCGAGTTTTGGAGTTGTTTCCAATTCAGAAATGCTTTGTGTTTGCAGTTTATTAGCTCCTGGATTTTCTGGTCATTCTCGTCGAAACAGTCTTGATGTTTTCTGGTAGAGTAACCAAGAGTCTCTTTGCAGGACTTGAGTGCAGACCAGGCACTATGGACATTCTGCGGCTCCGGTTCATTGGAGGTTGTCAGGTTGGCTGTGAGGCATGGCTGAATAGGGCTTTTTTTTGCAGGATCTTTGAGTGCTTCAGAGTTGACCTTTTTGCGGCAGCATTTCTGTTGCCCCCGCTGTTTTGAGGCTACGTTGATGGAGATAACGGAGCGGATTAGACAGTGGTCAGTCCAGCAGTCATCAGCTCCTGTCATGGTACGAGTGATGTGGACATCCTTGCGGTCCCTCACTCGGACGATGAAGTAGTCTAGCAGATGCCAGTGCCTGGAGCGAGGTTGTTGCCAGGAGATCTTGTACTTGTTTTTCTGATGAAAAAAGGTGTTGGTTATGAGCATTTCGTCAGGAGGAGCATACAATTGGAGTTGGTCATCATCAAGGAAAGAGAGGCAGTCAGTGCCCACTGGAAGGAGCACTTGGAGGATCTCCTCAACCAAGACTCTGTCTTTGATGTGAGTGTCCTTGACTCCATCCCTCCACCTCAGCACAATCTCAACCCGGCATGAGGTTGAAAAGGCGATCCTTCAACTGAAAAACAACAAGGGCACAGAAGCAGACGGAATCTACGCCGAAGCACTAAAGCATGGTGGAGAAGTACGCGGCGCGAATCCATGACCTCAGCTATCTTATCTGGAAGGAGGAGATCATGCCAGCGAATTTCAGACACCGTAATCGTGACCATCTTCAAGAAAGGGGACAAATCCGACTGCGGTGATTACAGAGGAGTTTCCCTGCTGTCTGCTGCAGGGAAAATCATCGCAAGAATCATCCTCAATCGTCTCCTCCCAGTGGCCGAAGAGCTCCTCCCAGAGTCGCAATGCACAACGGATATGATCTTCACCGCGTGACAAATCGAAGAAAAATGTAGGGAGCAGCATCAACCTCTGTTACATGGCTTTCTTTAACCTCACAAAAGCTGTCGACTCTAAACTGTGAGGGATTATGGAGTGTCCTTCTCAAATTCAGCACCATTCTCCACCTACTTCATGCTGACATGCAAGCTGTGATTCTTACCAATGGATCCACCACAGACCCAATACAAGTGCAGACAGGGGTCAAGCAAGGCTGTGTCATCGCACCAACGCTTTTTTCAATCATCCTCACTGCCGTGCTTCATCTCACCTTCAACAACTTACCCTCTGGAGAGGACTTAATCTACAGAACAAATGGAAAATTGTTCAACTACGACTTCTCCAGTCCAGATCCAACCTCTGTCATTGAATTACAATATGCAGATGGCACTTGCATTTTTGCACACTGAGTCCGAACTCCAAACCATCGTTGGCACATTCACTGAAGCATACGAGAGTCTGGGCCTTACATTAAACGTCAGTAAGACAAAGTTCCTCTACCAACCAGCCCCTGCCACACAGTACTACTCCCCAGTTATCAAGATCCACGATGAGACCTTGGACAATGTGGACCATTCCTTGGGAGCCTGCTGTCAGTAACGATAGACATCGATGGCAAAGTCCAACACTGCTTTCAGTGCGCCAGTGCAGCCTTTGGCCGCCTGAGGAAAAGCGTGTTCAAAGACCAGGATCTCAAACCCGGCATCAGGCTCATGGTCTACAGAGCAGTAGTGATAGCCACCCTTCAGAGACATGGACTATGTACAGAAGGCATCTCAAAGCACTGGAGAAGTACCACCAACGCTGCCACCGCAAAATCTTGAAAATTCATTGGCAGGATATCATCATAGGCGGTCTCTCGAACGAGGATGACTTGCTTCCACAAGAGTTCACGGATGTTTCAATGAAGGACCCGATGTTCCAGTCCTAAACTCCAATTGAGGGGGTGGAAGATGCCTGTGCGTGGATTTTTTTAACGTGGTGACCGTTGCACATCAGCCACCACACGGGCTTGACAGAGCTAGGCCTTTATCCAGTGGCAAGGGTTAACCAGGATGACTGAAGACCTGCTCTGCTGCACCGACCTACTGCGTGCACACATGGCAATTTGGGCAGGCCTGTGCTGCCCCTGGGCCCTTGGCTCTTCAGATGACTAAAAGCTAGTGCACAGGTACAAAAAGCAATCAACAAGGCGAATGGAATATTGGGCTTTAGGCGCACCAGTGTCAGCGTTCTCTCTCAGGCCAACATCCCCAGCATCGAGACATTGACCACGCTCAATCAGCTCCGGTGGGCGGACCACATTGTCTGCATGTGCGATGCTAAACTCCCGGAAGCACTCTACTCCGAGCTACGCCACGGCAGGCGAGTCCCAGGAGGGCAAAGAAAACGCTTCAAGGATACCCACAAAGCCTCCTTGGAAAAAATGCAACATCCCCACCAACTTTTGGGAATACCTGGCGGAAGACCGCATAGAGTGGAGGAGAAGCTTCCGAGAAGGCACCGAACACTTCGAAACTCTTCGCCGAGAGCACGCGGAAGCCAAGTACAAACATCAGAAGGAGCGTACAACAAATTAACCCCATCACCCTCTCTCCAACCACCGTCTGCCCCACCTATGACGGAGACTGTAGATCCTGCATTGGTCTCATCAGTCAACTTAGAACTCATTTAGTGTAGAAGCAAGTTATCCTCAACTCCGGGGAACTGCCTGAGAAGAGAAGAGATTTATACTGGGATGCAGTTCCATGGTTGCCAAGAGCCCCTCCCAGTTTTTCTCTCAAAGTGGCTATTTTGGAGCCATTTAAATTGGTACTGATTCTGGGATGTATGGTTCAATTGCACTTTGTATTTTCCTCCCACTGTACTTTATCTAGTTCTCCTTTTAAATGTTGTAATCCATTTCATAAGACCATAATCTACTGGTCAGGAGAAGTGTGAGATAATGCACTTTGGGAGGGCTAATAAGGAAAGGGTATACACATTAAGCGGTAGGCCACTTCTTGGTGTAGACGAACAAAGGGACCTTGGAGTGCTTGTCCACAGATCCCTGAAAGTAGCAGGCCAAGTGGATAAGGTGGTTAAGAAAGCATACAGAATGCTTGCCTTTATTGGCCGAGGCATAGAATATAAGAGCAGGGAGGTTATGCTTAAATTGTATAATACTTGTTAGGCCACAGCTGGAGTACTGCCTGCATTTCTGGTCACCATATTGTAGGAAGGATGTGATTACACTAGACAGGGTGCAGAGGAGATTTACTAGGATGCTGCCTGGAATGGAGAATCTTAGTTATGAGGACAGATTGGATAGGTTTGGTTTGTTCTTACTGGAATAGAGGAGGTTGAGAGGAGACCTCATTGAGGTGGACAAAATATTGAGGGGCCTGGATTGCAAGGGCTTCCATTGGTGGAAGGGTCTATTATGAGGGGGCATAGTTTTAAGTGGTTGGTAAGTTTAGCGGGGATTTGAGGGGGGGTGGGGGGGGCTTCTTCACGCATAGGGTTGTGACGGAACTCACTGCCTGGAAGAGTGGTGGATGCAGCAACCCTCACCACATTTAAAAGATGGTTGGATGGGCACTTGAAATGCCGTAACTTGCAGGGTTACGGACCTGGAGCTGGTAATTGGGATTAGACTGGATGACCTCTTGTTGACCGGTGCAGGTATAATGGTAAGTACTGCAGGGAATCAAATACGGCCAGGGTGATCTCCAGGATTAGTTTCGATTGCCTGGATGGTTCGAAGAGGAATTTTCCCAGATTTTTCCCCCCAAATTAGCTTGGGTTTTTACCTGTTTTTTGCCTCTCCTAGGAGATCACATGGCTATGGTTGGGGTGGAGTGTAGAATGTTTCTGTGTAAGATGTGCCTCAGTTGTGTGGGGCGGACTGGTTGGGCTGGGTGCTCTTTACCTTTCCGCCATTGTTCATTGTTCACAGGTTTATATGTAACCTTCACAGCTGCTGACCGAGGGCCATGCAGCTCTTTGTCGGCCAAAATGGCCTCCTTCTGCGCTGTAAATTTCTGTTTCTATAAGAAATAAGAGGAATAGGCTATTTGGCACCCTCGAGCCTGCTCCGCCATTCAATAAGATCATGGCTGATCTGATCATGGACTCAGCTCCACTTCCCTGCCCGCTCCCCTTTGTCCTCCTCACAATTTGCTTTCTCACCCATCTTTGTATCATCAGCAAACTTGGCTACATTACACTTAGTTCCTTCATCCAAGTCATTAATATAGATTGTAAACAGTTGAGGACCCAGCACCGATCCCTGCGACACCTGTCGCTGTTTGCCAACTGGAAAATGACCCATTTATCCTGACTCTGTTTTCTGTTAGTTAGTCAATCCTCTATCCATGCTAATATATTAGCCCCAACCCAGTGAGCTTTCATCTTGTGCAGTAACCTTTTATGTGGCATCTTATCGAATGCCATCTGGAAATCCAAATACACCACACCCACTGGTCCCCCTTATCCATCCTGCTCGTTACATCCTCAAAGAACTCGAGCAAATTTGTCAAACATGATTTCAGTGCATGGTGTGTGGGGATGAATGTTGAATAGTTTCTTGGATATTTTTAGGCTACTTATCTGCCCCATTAAAAGTGAAGGTAGCTCTTTAACATACTGGTTGGACCTCCCTTATCCGGGACTCCCTTATCCGGCACCATCCCTCGACCGGCATCATTCCTGGCTGGGTGGGAAGGGTGTATGTGCAGAATGCGTTGTGTTCTTCACAAAAAATAACTAAAATGTACAGGGACTAAACCATTTAATTTTATGGGGTAGACACATCCTCATTATACCTAGCTTGCCTTTTCTGAAACCCAGAATGAACTAAATTGTAAGATGAACAAGATCACAAATGAAATTTACAGTTGAATGATCCCCCTTTCCATCTTTCATTACACATCTTAATTTTGATATTCAGAACAAACAGATAAACACCTACATACAAAGACACCCCATACAATATTAATCACAAATTTGGAATCACGTCCTTGACTCTCATGCCTGAAACACCAACAAGCAGTTAAACACGTTCCCAAGAGTGCCAAATCACTCACTTGGCTTCACAAAATCTTTTAAATGCACGAATAATATTTTAAAAAGTAGCCTTCCAGAACTTGCATTAAAAAAACATTTTGTACAGGGTAGTCACCAATATAATCTTTCTCGTCGATGCCGGGGTTATCGGCTGCCTCCTCCTTGTCCTGCTGGAACTCCTGCAGCCACAGTCCTCAGGCTTGCCGCTCCTCCACACAGCGCTCCCTCTGGGGGGGGGGGTAGGTCTGGCGGGCTGCGTCGTCAGGCTAACTGCACCTCCGCTCAACGCTCCCTCTGAGGGGTTCGGGCCGGGTCCTAGGGTCCGCTTGGTCCATGCCGACTCTTCGGGCCCGCTTGGGCCGCACCGTCCTTCCGCTGGTGCCGCCTGCATTTCGGGCCCACTTGGGCAACCGACCTACTCATATTATCCCCCCACCCGACCTCGGGCCGCTGACCTCCCCATATCCGGCAAAATTCCTTATTCGGCACTCGCCAGATCCCGAGGGTGCCAGACAAGGGAGATTCAACCTGTACTTGAGAACTTCTCGGCAATCCCCAATCTAGAGTATTAGGCATGGCACCTTGAGAGTTGTAGGGGTTCCACATGTGTTTGCATGTCAGCAACCTATCAGCTGCCATTGAATGGAATTGTTGGACACTGTTGAAAAACCTGAGCTTACCCACCATTTGTCTCTGCTGGATTTGCGGCTCTGTGATCCGGCGAGAGAAAATGTAGATGAAATGCATAAAATATGAAGTTCAGACTTTATTTACATGTGCACAGTCTAATGCTGTGAATAATTTGTATTCCAGAGAAAATGCAACTACTTGAAAGCTGGTTATGTTGATATTTTGTCTAGTCACTAAAATGATAACCAGAACTAATTTATTTTTTCCACTTGATGGAAGAAAATAGTTGATAAATGTACTGTGTGATATGTTGTACTGAGCCATACAGACCAAGAGGGTCCCAAGTTTGCATGTTGGTCTCTGTGGAGCCATCTTGTCTTGTTGGAGTAATTAGTCTCAGGATCTCTCGGGATTCCTGGACAGGTCTCCTCTCCTGATTTCAATTCAGTGACCCTTGCAGGAGGTGCTCAATTGTGTACACTTGTTGAGAACAGAGTATGGTTCAGTTGTAATGACTTTGAGCTCATTGATGGTCCAAGTCCTTGTGCGCGGCAGTTTGTTCTGAATGAGAGTCTAAGAATAGACCTCAAGATTCTTGGCATTTTCCCACCCAGCAAAGGCTTGACATCATTTGCTCTGATTGGGATATGCTACTCCCACATCCCCCCCACCTCAAATTGCTTCAGCCACATTCCATTGACTCTGGACTAGTTCCTATGGAGTGGAGGGTAGCCAATGTAACCCAATTTTTAAAAAAGGAGTGAGAGAGAAAACACGGAATTATTGACCAGTCAGCCTGACATACGGTAGTGGGTAAAATGATGGAATCAATTATTAAGAATGTCATAGCAGCGGATTTGGAAAGAGGTGACATGATAGGTCCAAGTCAGCATGGATTTGTGAAAGGAAAATCATGCTTGACAAATCTTCTGGAATTTTTTGAGGATGTTTCCAGCAGAGTGGACAAGGGAGAACCAGTTGATGTGATGTATTTGGACTTTCAGAAGGCTTTCAACAAGGTCCCACACAGGAGATAAATGTGCAAAGTTAAAGCACATGGGATTGGGGGTAGTGTGCTGACGTGGATTGAGAACTGGTTGTCAGACAGGAAGCAAAGAGTAGGAGTAAATGGGTACTTTTCAGAATGGCAGACAGTGACTAGTGGGGTACCGCAAGGTTCTGTGCTGGGGCCCCAGCTGTTTACATTGTACATTAATGATTTAGACGAGGGGATTAAATGTAGTATCTCCAAATTTGCGGATGACACTAAGTTGGGTGGCAATGTGAGCTGCAAGGAGAATGCTGTGAGGCTGCAGAGTGAATTGGATAGGTTAGGTGAGTGGGCAAATGCATGGCAGATGAAGTATAATGTGGATAAATGTGAGGTTATCCACTTTGGTGGTAAAAACAGAGAGACAGACTATTATCTGAATGGTGACAGATTAGGAAAAGGCGAGGTGCAACGAGACCTGGGTGTCATGGTACATCAGTCATTGAAGGTTGGCATGCAGGTACAGCAGGCGGTTAAGAAAGCAAATGGCATGTTGGCCTTCATAGCGAGGGGATTTGAGTACGGGGACAAGGAGGTGTTACGACAGTTGTACAGGGCCTTGGTGAGGCCACACCTGGAGTATTGTGTACAGTTTTGGTCTCCTAACTTGAGGAAGGACATTTTTGTTATTGAGGGAGTGCAGCGAAGGTTCACCAGACTGATTCCCGGGAAGGCGGGACTGACATATTAAGAAAGACTAAATCAACTGGGCTTTATTCACGAGTTCAAAAGAATGAGAAGGGATCTCATAGAAACGTTTAAAATTCTGACGGGGTTAGACAGGTTAGATGCAGGAAGAATGTTCCCAATGTTGGGAAAGTCCAGAACCAGAGGTCACAATCTAAGGATATAAGGGGTAAGCCATTTAGGACTGAGATGAGGAGAAACTTCTTCACCCAGAGAGTGGTGAACCTGTGGAATTCTCTACCACAGAAAGTTGTTGAGGCCAATTCACTAAATATATTCAAAAGGGAGTTAGATGAAGTCCTTACTACTAGGGGGATCAAGGGGTATGGCGAGAAAGCAGGAATGGGGTACTGAAGTTGCATGTTCAGCCATGAACTCATTGAATGGCGATGCAGGCTCGAAGGGCTGAATGACCTCCTCCTGCACCTACTTTCTATGTTTCTATGTTATTGTGGGCATGGTTGTGCTCCCCCATGGGAAGGGAATACATAAGAACGTAAGAAATAGGAGCAGGAGTAGGCCACCTGGCCCCTCGAGTCTGCTCCGCCATTTAATAAGATCATGGCTGATCTGATCATGGACTCAGCTCCACTTCCCCGCCCGCTCCCCATAACAGATTTACAACCCTCTGAGAGAAGAAATTCCTCCTCATCTCAGTTTTAAATGAGCGGCCCCTTATGTGGGCCCAAGTTTCCACCCTCTAAGAACGGCGCACCTCCATTCGATGCACCAATTTTCTGGAATAAAAAGGGCGCTGAAAACTTACCTTGTGATTCTGCGAGCTCCTCGGGACGTCTTTGTGCTTGGCGTGGCGCAGCACAAAGGGTGGGGGGCGGAGCCAGGTCCCAGCGCTGGAAACAGTGCTGGGACCTCTGCACATGTGCGCTGGAGTGTGTGCACATGTGCACTAGCTCCTTGCCCCCGAGGCTGCGTGGGAGGGGCCCGAAGCACGCTGCCCCTAGCCCTAGCCGAATGGGCTCTCCAGGCGAAGATTGGACTCTGGCCTCTCTCTCTCCTGTTCAGCTCCTGCTCCCCTCCCTCCCGTTCAGCCCTTCCCCTCCCCACCCTCCCCTCCACATCGTCGGCGGTACCCGCCCGCCCAGCATCGTGCTGGGGCAGGCCCCGCCCGAAGTCTTCGGCAGCGGCCAGGCATCTGCTTTGTTGTCGGAGCCGTTCAGCCTCCCCCTCCTCTTTCTCTCCCCCCCTGCCCCTCCCTCCCTCCCCTTCCCCCCTCCCTTTCCCTCCCTCCCCCCTCCCTTTCCCTCCCTCCCCCCTCCCTTTCCCTCCCTCCCCCCTCCCTTTCCCTCCCTCCCCCCTCCCTTTCCCTCCCTCCCCCCTCCCTTTCCCTCCCTCCCCCTCCCTTTCCCTCCCTCCCCCTTCCCTCTCCCTCCCTCCCCCCTCCCTCTCCCTCCCTCCCCCCTCCCTCTCCCTCCCTCCCCCCTCTCCTTCCCTCCCCCCTCCCTCTCCCTTCTCTACCCCCCTCCACTCCCTCTACTCCCCTCCCTCTTCCCCCCCCCCCCCCACCCCCTTCTCCCCCCCCACCCATTGCTGTCAGAAACAGAGACACTGAGAGGCAAAGAGAGACACACTGGGGGGGCCCCGTCCCAGCACACTGTTGGAGGGCTCCTGGTACTGCAGTTGGTGAGTAGAAACTTAATTTTTTATTTATTGATTTTTTTTTTGGATTGATTTATTGATTTAGTTATCATTTATTATTGATGATGGCTCTTTATTTGTAAAAGTGGAGTGTTTAATGTTTGTAAATCGCCCTCTTTTCCCCCCCCCCCCCCCCATCACTCGTCCCCTACGCCTGATTTATAAGTGTAGGCAAGGTTTTTCTGAGCGTACAAAAGTCTACACTTACTCCATTATAAATTAGTTTGGAGTAAGTTTTCGCTGCCAAACTTGCAAAACAGGCGTAAGTGGCTGGACACTCCCCCTTTTGAAAAAAAATCTGTTCTAAAATGAAACTATTCTAATTCACTAGAACTGGAGCAAACTAAATACCGAGAATTGCAATTTCTAAGATGCTCCATTCTAAACTAGTTGCTCCAAAGAAACAGGAGCAACTCAGGCCGAACTTGAGCCCTATGTTCCCTAGTTTTAGTTTCCCTTATGAGTGGAAATATCCTCTCTGCATCCACCTTGTCGAGCCCCCTCATTATCTTATACGTTTCAATAAGATCACCTCTCATTCTTCTGAACTCCAATGTGTAAAGGCCCAACCGACTCAACCTATCCTCGTAAGTCAACTCCCTCATCTCTGGAATCAACCCAGTGAACCATCTGTGAACAGTCTCCAATGCAAGTATATCCTTCCTTAAATATGGAACCAAAACTGTACGCAGTACTCCAGGTGTGGCCTCACAATACCCTGTACAGTTGTAGCAGGACTTCTCTTTTTTTTTTCCAAAAATATACTTTATTCATATAAAATTTTCACAGTACATTGGAAAGTAGTTCAGTACCTTACGGTCAGCAATTCCATATAATTCGTTTGGATGCTGACAGCAGTTCAGTAAATGCACAAGCGTGCATTTCATTTCAGGGTAGAGTTTAGTACAATCTGTAATTCACGTTACATGTAGTACTGTGCAAATAAGGGTATTACATGGAGCAGATGAGAACCGGTTTACATTACATTCCAGGATACATTTCAATGCCGATCAGGAATCACGTTACACGTAGCACTATGCAGATGAAAGCAGTACACGGAACGGATGGGAATACATTTACATTTCTTTACAAGTTACTAAACAGTGCAGAGACTGACACAACACAGGTGTTTTTCAGTACATGGTGCTCTATGTATACAAGCAGATTAACAAGTACAGCCCGAGGGGTGTCTGATTTCATTCCCTGGGTTTACCGTGGCGGAAGGGCCTTAAACTGTGGCTCTTCCCCATCGTGCCTTTGCAGCGACTGCACCAATCTTTAGTGCATCCCTCAGCACGTACTCCTGGACCTTGGATTGCGCCAGTCTGCAACACTCGGCCGTGGACATCTCCTTGCTCTGGAAGACCAGCAAGTTTTGGGGAAACCAAAGTGCGTCTTTCACCGAGTTGGTGGCTCTCCAGCAGCAGATGATGTCTGTCTCGGTGTGTGTGTCTGGGAACAGTCTGCAGAGCACAGAGTCCTGTGTTACGGAGCTGCTTGGGATGAACCTCGACAGCAACCAATGCATCTCCTTCCAGACCTGCCTTGCAAAGGGGCAATCCCAAAGGAGATGGATGACCATCTTGTCCGCACCACAGCCGACTCGGGGGCAGAGTGCCGTGTCTTTGAAACCCCAGCTGTGCATGAAGGATCTGACGGGTAGGGCCCTTCTCACCGCCATCCAAGCTACGTCTTGGTGCTTGTGTGAAAGCTGTGGCGATGAGACATTCTGCCAAACGAGATCGACAGTCTGCTCGGGGAACCGTCCGACAGGATCCACCATATCCTTCTTTCGTAGAGTGTCCAGGACCTTGCGTGCCGACCACTGCTTTATGGCCTTGTGGTCAAAGGTGTTTTTCTTGAAAAACTTTTCCACGAAGGATAGGTGGTGAGGCATGGTCCAACTGGTTGGGGCGTTCCGCGGCAGCCTGGCCAGATCCATCCTTTGCAACATCGGGGACAGAGAGAATCTCAGCACGTACTAACACTTGGTGTTTGCGTATGAAGGGTCTGTGCACAGCTTGATGCAGCCGCACACAAAGGTGGCCATCAGGATGAGGGCCACATGCGGAACATCCTTTCCCCCCTTGTCCAGAGATTTGTACATCGTGTCCATTTTCGATCTCCAGATGACATGTAAGACGGCTCAGATGACTGCCACGGCACAGGAGCGAGGTATGGGCCAGACAACAACACCGAGAGCACCTCACTCCTGATGACCAGGTTCTGTCCTGCAATGGCGAGGGAGCACAGCTTCAACCATCCCAGTTTCAGTTTGGCTTTAGCGATACACTCCTTCCAGTTTTTGGCGCACGCCCCGTCCGCTCCGAACCATATTCTCAACACCTTCAGGTAATCTGACTTCACGGTCAAGGGAATAAAGGATCGGCCGGCCCAGCTTCCAAAGAACATGGCCTCGCTTTTGCTGCGATTAACCTTCGCCCCCGAGGCCAGTTCAAACTGGTTGCAGATTGTGAGCAAAAGACGGCGACGTCGTCCATGTACAGGGAGGTCTTGACCTGAGCGCCTCTGCTGCCTGGGATTGTCACCCCCCCCCCTAATGCCCTCATCCCTCCTGATGGACTCGGCAAAGGGCTCGAAACAGCACACAAACAAGAGAGAGGAGAGGGGACAGCCTTGCCTGACTTCAGACCTGATCGGGAAGCTTTCGGTTTCCCACCTGTTGATTAGAACTGTGCTACTGATGTCTGTGTAGAGCAGTTGGATCCAATTGCAGATACCCTCCCCAACCCCATCTTGGAGAGCACGTCCATCAGGTACGTGTGCGATATCCTGTCAAAGGCCTTCTCCTGGTCCAAGCTAAATAAACAGGTGTCCACCCTCCTGTCCCGCACGTAGGCGATCGTATCCCTGAGTAGCGCGAGACTATCGGAGATCTTCCTGCCGGGGACAGCGCAGGTCTGGTCCGGGTGGATCACCAGCTCCACAGAAAACTTGACCCTGTTTCCGATGACCTTCGACAGGATCTTGTAGTCCACATTTAGCAGCGAAATGGGCCGCCAGTTTTTGATTTCCTCCCTCTCCCCCTTCTGCTTGTAGATGACCAACAGCGGGATGTATGAAAACCTGCAAAAAAATAAGTTAATTTTTTTTTGCAGCGATTAGATAGTTAAAGGTCTTGTAAATGTTTTTGGAATGTTTTTTGGAATGCCTTTTCTCATCGATTCTGACATGCTGCTGGCCAGAAGCAGACCCCTGTACACTTCGAGCAGGTCTGGGCCTATCCAGTCCCACAGAGCCGAATACAACTCGACCGGTAAGCCGTCGTTTTGGGAGTTTTACTCGTCGCGAGGGACCGGACGGCCTTTGTCAGCTCGTCCAGAGTTAGCGGGTGGTCCAGACTCTCCTGCTCGCTGTCATCTAAGACCTCCGAGATAGACGACAAGAAGGACTGGGAGGCCGCGCGGTCTGTGGGCTTGATGTCGTACAGCCCAGCATAGAAGGATTTGCTGATCCTCAGTATGTCAGGCTGTGAAGACGTCACAGAACCATCTTCTTCCTTTAGGCTGGTGATCACAGAGGTTCCCCCTGTGTACCTGGTGTTGGCAGACAGGAAGCAGAGAGTCGGGATAAACGGGTCCTTTTCAGAATGGCAGGCAGTGGCTAGTGGAGTGCCGCAGAGCTCAGTGCTGGGACCCCAGCTCTTTACAATATACAGCAACAATTTAGATGAAGGAATTGAGTGTAATATCTCCAAGTTTGCGGATGACACTAAACTGGGTGGCGGTGTGAGCTGTGAGGAGGACGCTAAGAGGCTGCAGGGTGACTTGGATAGTTAGGTGAGTGGGCAGATGCAGAATAATGTGGATAAATGTGAGGTTATCCATTTTGGGGGCAAAAACACGAAGGCTGAATATTATCTGAATGGCGGCAGATTAGGAAAAGGGAGGTGCACCGAGACCTGGTTGTCATGGTTCATCAGTCACTGAAAGTGGGCATGCAGGTACAACAGGCGGTAAAGAAGGGAAATGGTATGTTGGCCTTCATAGCTAGGGGATTTGAGTATAGGAGCAAGGAGGTCTTGCTGCAGTTGTACAGGGCCTTAGTGAGGCCTCACCTGGAATATTGTGTTCAGTTTTGGTCTCCTAATCTGAGGAAGGACGTTCTTGCTTTTGAGGGAGTGCAGCGAAAGTTCACCAGACTGATTCCAGGGATGGCTGGACTGTCATATGAGGAGAGACTGGATCAACTGGGCCTTTATTCACTGGAGTTTAGAAGGATGAGAGGGGATCTCATAGAAACATATAAGATTCTGATGGAACTGGACAGGGTAGATGCGGGAAGAATGTTCCTGATGTTGGGGAAGTCCAGAACCAGGGGACATAGTCTTAGGATAAGGGGTAGGTCATTTTGGACTGAAATGAGGAGAAACTTCTTCACTCAGAGTTGTTAACCTGTGGAATTCCCTGCCGCAAAGAGCTGTCGATGCCGATTCATTGGATATATTTAAGAGGGAGTTAGATATGGCCCTTAAGGCTAAGGGGATCAAGGGGTATGGAGAAAAAGCAGGAATTGGGTACTGAAGGAATGATCAGCCATGATCTTATTAAATGACGGTGCAGGCTCGAAGGGCTGAATGGCCTACTCCTGCACCTATTTTCTATGTGTACCTTTTGGAAGAAGAAACGCGAACACGTCTCATCCTGCTCGACGGAGCGGACTCTGGAGCGGAAGATGATTTTGGAGGACTCTGAGGCAAGGAGCAAGGCTTGCTGGCCCTTCACCTCCTTGGAGTTCCTCCATAACATCGACCCCCATCGACTGCAGCAGGAGCAGATTTGCATACTCTTCTGGAGTTGGGACAGTTCGCTTTGTCTTCCTCTCGCCTCCTGAACACCTTTGAGGATTGTGATATATTCACAGAGCACAAGTACACACAGCTTTCTAACCTGGGAGGCAGCTCTCTCGGATGGTTAAAGTGGTTACTAGGAAGAGTAGTGAAGATACCTGATCATCGCACATATTTGGTAAAGAAGTTTGATAATGGACAGGTTAGGTTTGTTCATATTGATCATATTTTACCTACAGACATGGAAGGAGTTGAAGGTGGGAATGATTCAATTATTTCTGACTCATCAGATAGTTTTGATACACCAGTAGCAATTCCTACATCTAGTGTACTGGAAACAAATCCAAGACAGAATCGGAATGTAAGTCTGAGTCCAAGTCAGGAAAACAAACAGCCTGAAGTTTATCGTGAGTTCAAATGAAAATCAAGGAAATTCCGTGGAGGAAAATGCTCCTTAGGATGAGCCTTGATTGAGTTTAGATTCGACACTATGTTTGGAAGTTTCTGTTCGAGAGCGAAGGTATCCTCTTCGAAACAGAAAACAAGTGGTTAAGTTAAATTTGTAAATATGGAAAAAAAATAAGTCTATATCCTGTGTTGTGTATAACATGTAAGTTATGTACTTCTTCATTAAGGAGGGAGAAATGTAATGTCTGTGAGCTTGTAATGTTTGTAACTCCACACTGTGGATGTGGACGTATTGTGTACTGCAACTACAGAGTTAATAATTAAACAGAAGCAACAGGTTCCGGAGACTTCCGAGACCGCTGCCTTCCATGTTAGAAAGCTGTTGTGCTCTGTGAATATATCACAAGGATGAAGAACCTCTTCCCACCAGTGCATCGGGGAATCACAGAGGGGTTTTACAGTTCTCCAACCTTTGTAATCCCTCACGTTGAGCTTCCATATCCCCCTGCCAACTTTCTGGTCTTCCTGTGGGAGGCAGTCGGCCAGTAGGAGGCAGTGTTCGGAGAAGAACACCAGCGTGACATCGGTGGATCTGACCTTGAGCATGTGGGACACAAACAGGAAGTCTATTCTGAAACGGATGGTCCCATCTGGTTTCGGCCAGGTGTATCTGCAGGGTTGCTGAAGACGTCGCACAGTTTGGCATCTTTTACCACATCCATCAGGAGTTTGGATGTGGTGGCCAGTTTGCTATCGGCTCTGCTGGATCGTCCAGCCACATCGATGATGCAGTTGAAATCACTGCTCATAACTGCCGGTCTGGATGTCACCAGCAGCAGTGGGAGCTGCTGGAGGAAGGCCAGCCACTCGCTTCTAAGAGGCGAGGCATACACGTTAATTAGCCTTAGAGAAACATTTTTATACAGTACATCTGCTATGAGGAGGCGTCCGCCCACCACCACCTTAACTTCGGTGATGAAGTGACCTCCCCGCAGAATGCCCAGGCCGGAGGAACGGCAATCGTTGCCTCCTGACCAGACGGATGGTCCGTGGGACCACCATTGCGACCACTGCCGGTAACTGCTGAAGTGCAGCAAACCGCAATCCTGCAAGATAGCAGGTCTGCCTTGACCTTGGCGAGGTACCCCAAGGTGGAAACACATCGCGTGGTCGACTTAACGCTACGCACATTAATGGATGCAATCTTTAAACCCATTTTTAAATTGGTGATTACAGTCCAAACATTACATTACAAACACGCAGTCCTTTGGCCCTGTGGCCTGTTCCCGCATACATAGGTTAGCTTTAAAATCTTCTACTGCACCTTGGCTGAGATATGGGTTGTCCTCTGCCTTGGGGATGCTTTGACCAGGGGACGCTAGCAGTTTTGAGGGGGGGACCTCCATGTCAGCTGGGCTGCCCTCGCCTGGTGTTGGTTGTTCTTTGTGTGCATCCCCTGTGGTGTCGATGTTCACAACGTTCTGGAGCTGGGGTGCATTTGTCGCTCACGGAAATCCGGAGCGGGGGTGCATCGGTAGCTTCGTCGCTCACGGAAATCCGGAGCAGGGGTGCATCGGTTGCTTCTTTGCTCCCGGAAATCCAGAGCAGGGGTGCATCGGTTGCTTCTTCACTCCTGGAAATCCGGAGCTGGGGTGCATCGGTCACGTCACTGCTCCCGGTATCCCGGAGCTGAGCTGCGCTGATCACATTGGCGTGTTGCCTCCTCTTCTGCTGGTGGTAGTGGGGGCTTTTGCCTCACCCTTCATCATCGGAAGAGCTGCAGCCACTGCTGTCCGTTGTGGACGGTAGCCGTCTTTTGCCTCTCGTTTCTGCAGGGGGCCTCTTTTCCTTTCATTTGCAGGCCTCCTTCTTCTTCTTCTTGACGAGCTGCCATTCCTGTACCTCTTCTGCTTCTGCTCCCTCCTCTTCCATGGACTCGGTGTCTCAGGAAGGAGTTTCACTGCTGGCGTTGTCTGGTGGCTTGTTATGGTAGATTTCCCTTCCTCCTCTCGGTCAGTGTCGACTAGGGCGGTAGGTTGTTCGCAAGGTGTCTTGGTGGGGAGGGAGGTGTAGGTCTCCTCTGGGGCGTTGTGCTCCTCAACTTCCTTTTTACATGTCACCATGATCTTTGCCGCCTGCGCATAGCTGAAATTGCGCATGGGGCAGGCTTTGTACAGATGTCCAGCCACACCACAAAGGTTGCAGCACTTGTTGTCTTTGCAGTCCTTTGTCTGGTGTCCTTTCTTCTTGCAGTTGCGGCAAATGATTGCTTTGCAGCTTGCCGCCACATGACCTGCTTTCCCGCAGGTCCGACACACATTGGGTTGGCTGGCGTACACCATGTAGCCCTGACTTCCTTGGATGGCGAAGCTGGAGGCGGGGTGCAGGATGGTTCCATTGGCATCCGCTTTTAAAGTGACCTGGATGTGGTGCTTGTTGGTCCAAATCCCATGCAGGTCCTTCTCTTCCACGCTGTTGCCTGCCCCATCGACATACCTGGCGAGGAATGTCAGCACGTCAATGAGCAGGGCTCTCTGCTTTTAAACTCTATCCCCCTTGCATTTGCCTTCCTGATTACGTTCTGTTCCTGTATACTAACTTTTTATGTTTCATGCACAAGGACCCGCAGGTCTCTCTGTACTGCAGCACTTGGCAATTTTTCTCCATTTAAATTATAATTTGCTTTTATATTTTTTCTGCCAGAGTGGATAACCCCACATTGTCCCACATTATACTCCATCTGCCAAATTTTTGCCCACTCACTTAGCCTGTCTATATCTCTTTGCAGATTTTTTGTGTCCTCTTCACAATTTGCTTTCTTGCCCATCTTTGTATCATCAGCAAACTTGGCTACATTACACTTGGTCCCTTCGTCCAAGTCATTAATATAGATTGTAAATAGTTGAGGACCCAGCACCGATCCCTGCAGCACCCCACTAGTCACTGTTTGCCAACCTGGGGGAGTATTTGCTAGTGCTGTTGGGGAGGAGTTAAATTAATATGGCAGGGGAATGGGAACCAATGGAGGGAGACAGAGGGAAACAAAAAGGAGACAAAAGCAAAAAACAAAGGAGATGAGAAAAAGTGCAGGGCAGAGAAATGCAAGACAAAGAACAAAAAGGGCCACTGTACAACAAAATTCTAAAAGGACAAAGGGTGTTAAAAAAACAATCCTGAAGGCTTTGTGTCTCAATGCAAGGAGTATCCGTAATAAGATGGATGAATTAACTGTGCAAATAGATGTTAACAAATATGATGTGATTGGGATTACGGAGACATGGCTCCAGGATGATCAGGGCTGGGAACTCAACATCCAGGGGTATTCAACATTCAGGAAGGATAGAATAAAAGGAAAAGGAGGTGGGGTAGCATTGCTGGTTAAAGAGGAGATGAATACAATAGTTAGGAATGACATTAGCTTGAATGATGTGGAATCTATATGGGTAGAGCTGCAGAACACCAAAGGGCAAAAAACGTTAGTGGGAGTTGTGTACAGACCTCCAAACAGTAGTAGTGATGTTGGGGAGGGCATCAAACAAGAAATTATGGGTGCATGCAATAAGGGTGCAGCAGTTATAATGGGTGACTTTAATATGCACATAGATTGGGCTAGCCAAACTGGAAGCAATACGGTGGAGGAGGATTTCCTGGAGTGCATAAGGGATGGTTTTCTAGACCAATATGTCGAGGAACCAACTAGGGGAGAGGCTATCTTCGACTGGGTGTTGTGTAATGAGAGAGGATTAATTAGCAATCTCGTTGTGTGAGACCCCTTGGGGAAGAGTGACCATAATATGGTGGAATTCTGCATTAGGATGGAGAATGAAACAGTTAATTCAGAGACAATGGTCCAGAACTTAAAGAAGGGTAACTTTGAAGGTATGAGGCGTGAATTGGCTAGGATTGATTGGCGAATGATACTTGAGGGGTTGACTGTGGATGGGCAATGGCAGACATTTAGAGACCGCATGGATGAACTACAACAATTGTACATTCCTGTCTGGCATAAAAATAAAAAAGCGAAGGTGGGTCAACCGTGGCTATCAAGGGAAATCAGGGATAGTATTAAAGTCAAGGAAGTGGCATACACATTGGCCAGAAATAGCAGTGAACCCGGAGACTGGAAGAAATTTACAACTCAGCAGAGGAGGACAAAGGGTTTGATTAGGGCAGGGAAAATGGAGTACAAGAAGAAGCTTGCAGGGAACATTAAGACGGATTGCAAAAGTTTCTATAGATATGTAAAGAGAAAAATGTTAGTAAAGACAAATGTAGGTTCCCTGCAGTCAGAATCAGGGGAAGTCATAATGGGGAACCAAGAAATGGCGGACCAATTGAACAAGTACTTTGGTTCGGTATTCACTAAGGAGGACACTAACAACATTCTGGATATAAGAAGGGTCAGAGGGTCTAGTAAGGAGGAGGAACTGAGGGAAATCCTTATTAGTCAGGAAATTGTGTTGGGGAAATTGATGGGATTGAAGGCCGATAAATCTCCAGGGCCTGATGGACTGCATCCCAGAGTACTTAAGGAGGTGGCCTTGGAAATAGCGGATGCATTGACAGTCATTTTCCAACATTCCATTGACTCTGGATCAGTTCCTATGGAGTGGAGGGTAGCCAATGTAACCCCACTTTTTAAAAAAGGAGGGAGAGAGAAAACAGGGAATTTCTCGACCGGTCAGCCTGACATCGGTAGTGGGTAAGATGATGGAATCAATTATTAAGGATGTCATAGCAGCGCATTTGGAAAGAGGTGACATGATAGGTCCAAGTCAGCATGGATTTGTGAAAGGGAAATCATGCTTGACAAATCTTCTGGAATTTTTTGAGGATGTTTCCAGTAGAGTGGACAAGGGGGAACCATTTGATGTGGTATATTTGGACTTTCAGAAGGCGTTCGACAAGGTCCCACACAAGAGATTAATGTGCAAAGTTAAAGCACATGGGATTGGGGGTAGTGTGCTGACATGGATTGAGAACTGGTTGTCAGACAGGAAGCAAAGAGTAGGAGTAAATGGGTACTTTTCAGAATGGCAGGCAGTGACTAGTGGGGTACCACAAGGTTCTGTGCTGGGGCCCCAGCTGTTTACACTGTATATTAATGATTTAGACGAGGGGATTAAATGTAGTATCTCCAAATTTGCGGATGACACTAAGTTGGGTGGCAGTGTGAGCTGCGAGGAGGATGCTATGAGGCTTCAGAGCGACTTGGATAGGTTAGGTGAGTGGGCAAATGCATGGCAGATGAAGTATAATGTGGATAAATGTGAGGTTATCCACTTTGGTGGTAAAAACAGAGAGACAGACTATTATCTGAATGGTGACAGATTAGGAAAAGGGGAGGTGCAACGAGACCTGGGTGTCATGGTACATCAGTCATTGAAGGTTGGCATGCAGGTACAGCAGGCGGTTAAGAAAGCAAATGGCATGTTGGCCTTCATAGCGAGGGGATTTGAGTACAGGGGCAGGGAGGTGTTGCTACAGTTGTACAGGGCATTGGTGAGGCCACACCTGGAGTATTGTTTACAGTTTTGGTCTCCTAACCTGAGGAAGGACATTCTTGTTATTGAGGGAGTGCAGCGAAGGTTCACCAGACTGATTCCCGGGATGGCGGGACTGATCTATCAAGAAAGACTAAATCAACTGGGCTTGTATTCACTGGAATTCAGAAGAATGAGAGGGGACCTTATAGAAACGTTTAAAATTCTGACGGGTTTAGACAGGCTAGATGCAGGAAGAATGTTCCCAATGTTGGGGAAGTCCAGAACCAGGGGTCACAGTCTAAGGATAAGGGGTAAGCCATTTAGGACCGAGATGAGGAGAAACTTCTTCACCCAGAGAGTGGTGAACCTGTGGCATTCTCTACCACAGAAAGTTGTTGAGGCCAATTCACTAAATATATTCAAAAAGGAGTTAAATGTAGTCCTTACTACTAGGGGGATCAAGGGGTATGGCAAGAAAGCAGGAATGGGGTACTGAAGTTGCATGTTCAGCCATGAACTCATTGAATGGCGGTGCAGGCTAGAAGGCCCGAATGGCCTACTCCTGCACCTATCTTCTATGTTTCTATGTTTCTAACTGGAAAATGACCCATTTATCCTGACACTCTGTTTTCTGTTAGTTAGCCACACCTCTATCTATGCTAATATATTACCCCCAACCCTGTGAACTTTTATCTTGTGCAGTAACCTTTTATGTGGCATCTTAACGAATGTCTTCTGGAAATCCAAATACACCACATCCACTGGTTCCCCCTTATCCACCCTGCTCATTATATCCTCAAAGAACTCCAGCAAATTTGTCAAACATGATTTCCCTTTCATAAAACCATGCTGACTCTGCTTGATTTAATTATGCTTTTCCAAATGTCCTGCTACTGCTTCCTTAATAATGGACTCCATCATTTTCCCAATTACAGATGTTAGGCTAACTGGTCTATAGTTCCCTGCTTTTGCCTGCCTCCTTTTTTTAAATATGGGCGTTACATTTGCGGTTTTCCAATCTGTTGGGACCACCCCAGACTCCAGGGAATTTTGGTAAATTACAACCAATGCATCCACTATCTTTGCAGCCACTTCTCAAGACCCTCGGATTTAAGCCATCAGGTCCAGAGGACTTGTCCGCCTTTAGTCTCATTATTTTACCGAGTACTAATTAATTTGTGATAGTGATTGTATTAAGTCCCTCCCTCCCTCCCTATAGCCCCTTGATTATCCACATTGGGATGTTTTTAGTGTCTTCTACCGTGAAGGCCGATACAAAATATTTGTTCAACGTCTCTGCCATTTCCCTGTTCTCCATTATTAATTCCCCAGTCTCATCCACTAGGGGACGAACACTTACTTTAACCATTCTTTTCCTTTTTATGTACCTGTAGAAACTCTTACTATCTGTTTTTATATTTTGTGAATACACCTCTAGCAGTTAGTAGCGAGACTTGGGTTAACCTTCTCATTATGATGAGGGATGTTCTCAACAAGGGGATCCAGCAAACATTGAGCTGGGTTCTTGGGATTGCAAGGTGCTAGGGGCCTTCTAGATAGCTATCCAGAATGGCTGTATGTGCACATTATCTGGTTATCAGCTATTGAGGAGATGAGGTTTGTGAAACTTGTATAGGGTGTGCTGTGCATGATGTATAGTCTTACATTGGCCCCCGTTCATTTTGCTCTAGCATTGACGATAAGTCACCAAACTTTTCACCAATCCTCCTTCCTGAACAGATGGTGCAGGTCTCCTTCTCAGACTGATCTCAGATTTTCTGTCCTGCCTTTGGTCACGATAGTGAGCATGGGGCACAGAGTGGAGATGTGCAGGAAACTGTTGGGGAGTGGGGGAAGAGTTCTGAGTGAATGGGGGTATTGGGCTCATGCTGAAATGTGTAAATTATTGCAGGGTTCTGGAGGTTGTGGCGTATCTGGAGAAAAGTGATATTGGTCATGTTGGGAGAGGTGAAATTTGTCAGCTAACTGCTGGAATGCATAATCTGGCCCTTATAAAGGAGTTGTGTTAATTTGATCAAAAAGCAAAATACTCATGCTGGAAATCGGAAACTAAAATGGAAAATGCTGGCAACACTCGGGTCAGATAAAATCTGTGGAGGGCAGAAACAAAACAGTTTAGAAACTGAGCCGTTCCCACAACAAAATTTGGTAATCACTATCTTCTGCGAGACCCTTAATCTGCCTGAGGTGTGAATCGTACTGGGAGCTGGTAATTATGCCAGATTAGGGAGAGGAGTGAGATCTTCAATGAGGTACAAACCTCCTTTTGGTTTTAGAGTGTTGCAACACTGCTGTTTCCGTCTCTCTATTGGTCTCTTCTGGGTCTGTCTCTAAATTGGCCCACTGCTTGTCCGACATCCATAACTCAAATTTCCTCCAACGAACTTTTGGGAAAACCAAATGTCTTTCGTCCCTGCCACAAACTCCGTTTCCTAGCCACCGATTCCATCCTTCTCCCTGGCAACTGTCTGTGGCTAAACCAGACTGTTCACAACCTTGGTGTTGTATTTGATCCCGAGATGAGTTTCCGATCACATATCCATGCCGTCACTAAGACCATCCATTTCCACCTCCGTAGCATCGCCTAACTCCGCCTCTGCCTCAGCGAATCTGTTGCTGAAACCCTAAACCATGCATTTATTACCTCTAGACTTGACTTCCAACGCACTCCTTGGTGGCCTCCCATCGTCCACCCGCCATAAACTTAAAGTAATCTAAAAGTCTGCTGCCCGTGTCCTAACTCACAGCAACCCTGTGCTCGCTGACCTACATTGGCTCCCAGTTAAGCGATGCCTCGATTTTAAAATTCTCATCCTTGTTTTCAAATCCCTCCATGGCCTCACCCCCAACTTATCTCTGTCATCTCTTCCAGCCATACAACCCTCCAAGATATATGCACTTCTCCAATTCTGGCCTCTTGAGCATTCCCAATTTTAATCGCTCCACCATTGGCGGCCATGCCTCGGCTTTGAGCTCTGGAATTTCCTCCCTGAACCTCTGTCTTTCTACTCCTTTTTCCTCCTTTAAGACGCTTCTTAAAACCTACCTCTTCGACCAAGCTTTTGATCATGTGCCTTAATATTTTCTTGTGGCTTGGTGTCAAATGATGTTTTATAACACACCTTGGAATGTTTTACTATATAAATGCAGGTTGTTGTGTATGAATGGTAAACTGTGCAGGGGGATGGATTTGGGGGTAGATCCAGATCTCCATTCCCAGCCATTGGTTTTTCTGGGTTGCTAGGGACCTGGCTACAAATATTAGAATCTGAGTTGCCCAGTTTTAGTGCCTGAAATTTAGGAAGCCAAATCCCTGATTATGTTGAGCCATTAAAGTGCTTTACGCATATTTGCCGACCTTTGCCTGCCCTGAGAAACTTGAAAATGTGACCATCCAAGTGACCGACATGTTGGGCTAGTGATGATCCCTTTTACTAAATTACACAGTGTTGCTTTATCTCCAGACAGTTGAAATTCCATCAGGATCAGCTCCATATGACCTCACTGCTTAGTCGGCTGAGTGTTGATTTAATCTGTTTTGCCATAGGAGCTAATTAGTCAAGGGAACTGGAGATCACGAGTACGAGAGGTGGAAGAGAGAAAATGAGCTGATATGGAGAGCAGGTTGCAATTGGCCTAGTAATAAATTGCAAAAGTCTTCAATTAATAATATAAAATATGGAAAAATGCCTAAAAACTGCTATTTTTTCAAAACAAAATACAATATTAGTGATAGATTGTTGAAAAGAAAGGAGTAGATCAGCAAGAAAGTATGGCCAATGACTACCATTGATGGTCCATCTGCAGCCAAAAGTGAATATGGTCAGTAATGAAAACATTTAAAAGTTAATGATGAGGTGACACTGGGTAATTGTCAATTTTTCACCACAATTGTGCATGTTTATGTGCATGATATTTATTTGCGAAGTGTGTAAAAGACATATTTTGCAATAATGATACCCAGATCCTAGCCTTTTTCTTCGCTCTGATTCTTTAAACCCAGTATTTCATTCCTGAAAATTGAAAATGGTAGTCTGGATGGACTCCTGTTTACAGAATTTTAGTTCTATTTTTCGTTAGACAATAGAAATTCATATCCATAACCAAAATGGCAAAAGTAATGCTTGTGCTGTAATTATTCATTTTTGAATTCTATTTAATTTATCCCCCGCACCATTAATGTATAGAATCCACGGGCCCAAGTTTCGAGCCGCGCCTAGAACGGCGCAGTCCCGACCTGGACGCCCGTTTTTCGCGCCACAAAGTGCGCCTAAAAAAAACTTACAGATTCTCCAACTCCCTGCAGGTCGTTTGCAGCTCGGCGCAGCGCAGCAGGAGCTGTCGGGGGCGGAGCCAGGTCCCTGCGCTGAAAACAGTGCCGGGACCTCTGCACATGTGCACTACAGTGGGCACGCATGTTCAGTAGTTCCAGGCGCCCAAAACTGTGTGGGAGGGGCCGAAGCACGCAGCCCCTAGCCCTGGCCGAATGGCCTCACTGGGGCTGCGTGAATAGGGCTCCTCCCACGCCCATCTCCTGCTTCCTTCCGATCCGCCCCCGCCCCTGGACCTGACCCGACTCCCGCTTTCCCCCCACCCCCATCTCCTTTCTCCCCCCCACCCATCTCATTTCTCTTCTTCCCCCCCCCCCATCTCCTTTCTCTCTCCCCCCCCCCCATCTCCTTCCCCCCCCCATCTCCTTTCTCCCCCCCCCCATCTCCTTTCTCCCCCCCCCCCATCTCCTTTCTCCCCCCGCCCATCTCCTTTCTCCCCCCCCATCTCCTTTCTTCCCCCCCCCCCCATCTCCTTTCTTCCCCCCCCCCCATCTCCTTTCTCCCGCCCCCCCATCTCCTTTCTCCCCCCCCCCATCTCCTTTCTCCCCCCCTCCATCTCCTTTCTCCCCCCCTCCATCTCCTTTCTCCCCCCCCATCTCCTTTCTCCCCCCCCATCTCCTTTCTCCCCCCCCCATCTCCTTTCTCCCCCCCCCATCTCCTTTCTCCCCCCCCCATCTCCTTTCTCCCCCCCCATCTCCTTTCTCCCCCCCCCATCTCCTTTCTCCCCCCCCCATCTCCTTTCTCCCCCCCCCATCTCCTTTCTCCCCCCCCCATCTCCTTTCTCCCCCCCCATCTCCTTTCTCCCCCCCCATCTCCTTTCTCCCCCCCCATCTCCTTTCTCCCCCCCCATCTCCTTTCTCCCCCCCCATCTCCTTTCCCCCCCATCTCCTTTCCCCCCCATCTCCTTTCCCCCCACCATCTCCTTTCCCCCTCCCATCTCCTTTCCCCCTCCCATCTCCTTTCCCCTCCCATCTCCTTTCCCCCTCCCTTCCCCCATCTCCTTTTCCCCCCCCATCTCCTTTTCCCCCCCCATCTCCTTCCCCACAAATGAGAAGGGAAAAAAATGAGAAGGGACCCAACTTCCCCCCCATCTCCTTTCCCCCCCATCTCCTTTCCCCCCCATCTCCTTTCCCCCCCATCTCCTTTCCCCCCCATCTCCTTTCCCCCCCATCTCCTTTCCCCCCCATCTCCTTTCCCCCTCCCATCTCCTTTCCCCCCCATCTCCTTTCCCCCCCCATCTCCTTTCCCCCATCTCCTTTCCCCCCTCCTTCCCCCCCCATCTCCTTTCCCCCCCCATCTCCTTTTCCCCCCCATCTCCTTTTCCCCCCCATCTCCTTTTCCCCCCCATCTCCTTTTCCCCCCCCATCTCCTTTTCCCCCCCATCTCTTTTCCCCCCCATCTCCTTTCCCCCCCATCTCCTTTCCCCCCCCCATCTCCTTTTCCCCATCTCCTTTTCCCCCCATCTCCTTTTCCCCCCCATCTCCTTTTCCCCATCTCCCTTTCCCCCCATCCTCCCCATCTCCTTCCCCCCTCCCCCTTCTCCCTCCCCCTTCTCCCTCCCCCTTCTCCCCCTCCCCCTTCTCCCCTCATCCCTCTACCCCTCATCCCTCTACCCCTCATCCCTCTACCCCTCATCCCTCTACCCCTCATCCCTCTACCCCTCATCCCTCTACCCCTCATCCCTCTACCCCTCATCCCTCTACCCCTCATCCCTCTACCCCTCATCCCTCTACCCCTCATCCCTCTACCCCTCATCCCTCTACCCCTCATCCCTCTACCCCTCATCCCTCTACCCCTCATCCCTCTACCCCTCATCCCTCTACCCCTCATCCCTCTACCCCTCATCCCTCTACCCCTCATCCCTCTACCCCTCATCCCTCTACCCCTCATCCCTCTACCCCTCATCCCTCTACCCCTCATCCCTCTACCCCTCATCCCTCTACCCCTCATCCCTCTACCCCTCATCCCTCTACCCCTCATCCCTCTACCCCTCATCCCTCTACCCCTCATCCCTCTACCCCTCATCCCTCTACCCCTCATCCCTCTACCCCTCATCCCTCTACCCCTCATCCCTCTACCCCTCATCCCTCTACCCCTCATCCCTCTACCCCTCATCCCTCTACCCCTCATCCCTCTACCCCTCATCCCTCTACCCCTCATCCCTCTACCCCTCATCCCTCTACCCCTCATCCCTCTACCCCTCATCCCTCTACCCCTCATCCCTCTACCCCTCATCCCTCTACCCCTCATCCCTCTACCCCTCATCCCTCTACCCCTCATCCCTCTACCCCTCATCCCTCTACCCCTCATCCCTCTACCCCTCATCCCTCTACCCCTCATCCCTCTACCCCTCATCCCTCTACCCCTCATCCCTCTACCCCTCATCCCTCTACCCCTCATCCCTCTACCCCTCATCCCTCTACCCCTCATCCCTCTACCCCTCATCCCTCTACCCCTCATCCCTCTACCCCTCATCCCTCTACCCCTCATCCCTCTACCCCTCATCCCTCTACCCCTCATCCCTCTACCCCTCATCCCTCTACCCCTCATCCCTCTACCCCTCATCCCTCTACCCCTCATCCCTCTACCCCTCATCCCTCTACCCCTCTACCCCCTCCCTGTCAGAAACACAGACACTGACAGACAGAGAGTGAGAAACACACACAGACAGAGAGATAGAGACACACTGAGGGGGGGGGGGGGGGTGGCATCCCAGCACGCTGTTGGAGGGCTCCCGGTGCTGCAGTCGGTAAGTAGAAAATGTTTTGTTTTATTGATTTTTTTAAAAAAAAATTATTTCTGATTAATTTTTTTTGATTGATTTATTGATTGATTTATTGATAATTTATCATTTATTATTGATGATGGCGGCTCTTTATTTGTAAAACTGAAGTGTTTAATGTTTGTAAACTTCCCTTTAAACCCCCCCCCCTCCCCGATTTGTAACCTACGCCTGATTTTCTAAAGTGTAGACAAGATTTTTTCGAGCGTACAAAAATCTTCACTTACTCCATTCTAAGTTAGTTTGGAGTAAGTTTTCACTGATGAAACTTTGAAAACAGGCGTAAGTGGCCGGACGCGCCCCCTTTTGAAAAAAAAATTCTGTTCCAAAGTGAAACTGTTCTAACTGACTCGAACTGGAACAAACTAAATGGCGAGAATTCCGATTTCTAAGATACTCCGTTCTACACCAGTTGCTCCTAAAAATCAGGAGCATATCATGTTGAAACTTGGGGCCTATGATTCCAATTTTTCCCAATGCCACTAATCTGGCATAATCCACATGGCATCACCAAGCAACATTTCAGTTCAAGGACTTAGTCAGGGTACATGAAAGCATTGGCGACTAATGTTTTAATCATGTATAATATTTTGCAAAGTGCACAAGTGGTATGAAAACGGAGTTCATGATTCCCTCGGGTAATTGAAGAACTGAGTTAAGACAACAAAAGCTCACTCTCAAAACACCTTTAAGCTAATTATAGGAATTGTTGGAATTTTTCTGTTTTAACACATAAATAAGTAATCCATGGTACTCAAACACTAAGTGAAACTTGGAAATATTACATACTCTTATTCTTGGTTACTGCTTACTGTTATCCACTTTTCTAACAAAATTTCTTATGACTTAAAATTATGATTTGCAGTTACAGCAAGAATTTCTCTTGATTAGGGCGGGTAATTCACCAAAAATGAACGAATCACTTAATTAGCTTCACAATTATCCCTCCAAGAATAGTTATGGTTCCATATTGTAAATGCTTTTGATTGATTTTAGATTCCGTTTTGCAGAAGACTGGATTGTTGACATTGCTTTTGAAGAACTGAACTGAGCCTTTGTGTTTTCTGTCCTCCTTTTTGTCTCCTCTCTGTCTTTTCTCCTTTTCTATCTCTCTACTCTCTCCTCACTCTATCTGTCCCTCTGCTTGCACACTCATCACATAGGAACAACAACAACTTGTATTTATACAGCACCTTTAACGCTGTAAAATGTCCCAAGGTGCTTCACAGGAGTATTGTAGACAAAAACAAGAACAGAAGTAGGCCATTTATCCCCTGGAACCTGTTCCACCATTCAATGAGATCATGGTTGTTCTGCTACCTAACTCCATATACCTGCCTTTGGTCCATATCCCTTCATACCTTTGGTTAACAAAAAGCTTATCAATCTCAGATTTAAAATTAACAATTGATCTAGCATCAATTTCCGTTTGCGGAAAAGAGTTCCAAACTTTTACCACCTTCTGTGTGTGGAAGTGTTTCCTAATTTCACTCCTGAAAGGCCTGTCTCTAATTTTAGACTATGCCCCCGAGTCTGAGAATCCCTCCCCAACCAGCCAAAATAGTTTCTCTCTATCTCCCTTTATCTATTCCCCTTAATAGCGTGGAAACTTCGATCAGATCACCCTTTAACCTTCTAAATTCTAGGGAATACAACCCTAATTTGTGTAATCTCTCCTCATAACTTAACCCTTGAAGTCAGGGTATCATTCTGGTAAATCTATACTGCCTGGATGAGTGCAGCTCCAACAAAACTCAAGAAATTCGACACCATTCAGGACAAAGCAGCTTGTTTACTTGGCACCCCATCCACTATGTTCAACATTCTCTCTCTCAGACAGTCCCTCGGAGTCAAGGATGACTTGCTTCCACACTAATGTGAGTTCTCAGGTGATTTGAGTCCAATGCGAGACCTACAGTCTCTGTTACAGGTGGGGCAGACGGTGGTTGGAGGGACGGGTGGTCGGGGTGCTTGGGTTATCGTGTGCTCCTTCCGCTGTTTGTGCTTGGCTTCAGCGTGCTCCCGGCGAAGAGACTCAAAGTGTTCGGCGCCTTCTCGGATGCTTCTCCATTTTCAGCGGTCTTGGGCCAGGGATTCCCAGTTGTTGGTGGCGATGTTGCCACTTCGTCTGCATGCCCGATACTAGACTCCCAAAACAAGTGCTCTACTCGGAGCTCCAACACGGCAAGCGAGGCGCAGGTAGGCAGAGGAAACGCTTCAAGGACACCCTCAAAGCTTCCTTGGAAAAAGTGTAACATCCCCACCGACTTCAACATTTCACTCCCTGCATCACCTGTCCATCGTGGCTGTAGTGTGTACCATCTATAAGATGCGCTGCTAAGGCTTCTTCAGCAGCACCTCCCAAACCTGCGACATTCACCACCTAGACAGACAAGGGCAGTAGACGCATGGGCACACCATCACCTGAAAGTTCCCCTCGAAGTTACACACCATCCTGACTTGGAAACATATTTCCATTCCTTCATTGTCGTTGGGTCCAAATCCTAGAACTCCTCTCTAACAGCACTGTGGGAGTACCTTCACCACAAAGACTACAACGGTTCAAGAAGGCGGCTCACCACCACCTTCTCAAGGGCAATTAGGGATGGCCTTGGCGGTGACACCCACATCCCGGAATGAATATAATAGAAAACTCCCTCCAAGACTAATATATCCTTCCTAAGGTGTGATGCCCAGAACTGCTCACAGTACTCCAGATGTGGTCTAACCAGGGTTTTGATTAGCTACAGGATAACTTCTACCACCTTGTATTCTAGATATAAAGGCCAGAATTCCAATGGCCATTTTGATTATTTTTTGTACCTGTTTATAACATTTTAATGATCTATGTAGCTGGACCCTCTAATTCTCTTTGGACTTCCACTGTTTTTAGCTTTTAGATCCAAAGTGGATGACCTCACATTTTCTTAATTGAAATCCATTTGCCACAGTTTTCCCCCATTCACTTAATCTGTCAATATCCCTTTGCAATTTTATGCTTTCATTTACAATGTCGTCTATCTTTGTGTCATCGTTAAATTTGGATATACAGATACATCTGAAATCTGGCAATCTTCGGTTTTCGGATTTTGGACCTCGCTGCCTGCCCATCCTCAACGATTTTCTCCGCCCGTGGCTTCACGGTACTGCGTTTTTACCTTTTTTTTTACCGGTTTCCTCGTCCCTCGCCGCCCAATGTCGCCATCTTGGCCGCCTCATGAAATGTCCGGTTTTCGGACAGCCGGATTCTAGACGTTGTACCTGTATGACTTTCTGTGTCACCATCTTACCAAGTCAATAATTTTCCCTCAATTCCGTGGACTTCTACAGTCTCTTATGTGGGATTTCAAAAATTCCTTCTCAAAGTCAATTGTAATAACATCCATAGACATTCCCCTGTCCTCTACTTTAGTCACCTCTTCACTTGGTCTCTCTCTGTGCCGCTCTGTCTCTGCACTCATGCTGTGTTCCCTCATGCAATACCTGCCTCCACTCACTATCTGTTTCTGCATGCTCTCTCTCTGCTCTCTCTCTGCTCCCTCTCTGTTCGCTCCCTGCTCATTCTACTTTTTCCACACTCTCTGTCCCTCTGTGTCTCTACTCATTGTCATGCTTTCTTTCTTCACTTTGTCAATCTCCTTTTTCCATTCTGGAGGTGACAATCACTGAGCTCCATTCTGAATTGTGTGAGCTTTAACATGAGGGGAAAAGAAGCAGCAGATTTCCCTAAAATCTTCTGCAGTCACCACCAGCCATTTTGACAATTTTTTATCTGTTGTGTGCCCACACACTTCGCTGCAACTGACCTTTAAATTCCTTTTTTTAGATTTTTCATATGGCTATAATTAGAAATGCATTTCCATGCAACCTGCGAAAGCAAATCAGTGCTGGCGATATAGCAATAAGAACTGATAGAACAAATTTCACATTTGATAGTCTTGTTTGAAGGACTAACCACTGCTGGGATTGTCCTGCCTCACAACACATTAATTACACTTGTTTCGCTCCTGTGAGGTGCCTTGGGATGGTTTACTATGTTGAAGTCTCTATAAATACAAGTTGTTGTTTCACAGTAATTTATTTGGATATTAGTCCACGACTTGTCACTCAGGTCAAGTTGATGTACTTTGTAATTTTAACTTTATTGGAACAAAACTGATTGGGTAATCTGCACATCAGCTTTCATTCAAATTTTTACAATTATAAATGACATCTAAGTATTGAATGAGAAAAGGATTCAGACCAATGACCCATGTGCAGTTTACAACATCATAGATTCCTCCCGATGTATTTAATCTCTTGAGTGAGAGGTGGCAGTTAAAATGTGGCAGTCCTGCATTTTAAAAAAAAAAACTTACTCCAACTTCTGTCTTACAATTTCAAATTTTTAAAAAAATGTGAACTAAATGGAAAATGAAATGCAATATTTATATAAACAATTAACAGTGGAATTGAATTCTTGTTGGGGTCTCATGTCTCCCTACAATAAAGTATTGCCAAAAAGGCATTCCGAATAAAATATGATCAGCTCTATGTTGCCGTTGTGAAATCCTACAATGTGTTTATTTCTGATTATTTGTTCGTGCTGCACTTCCATTTTGTTGTAAATCTGTAGGGTAATTTCTACAGCTGTCCCAATTTGATATGAACCAGGCCTATCCTGAAGGAGGATCTTGAAGACAAAGCCCAAATGAATAACAGAGCATTGCCTTCCATTGTTTCTGTTAATACACCGTTCTGGCAAAGCCTCAATTTAAAAATTCTCATTCTTGTTGTCAAATCCCTCCATGGCCTCGCCCTTCCCTATCTCTCCAACCTCCTTGAACCAGATCTCTGCGCTCCTCCAATTCTGGCCTCTTGCGCATCCCCTATTTTATTCGCTTTACCCATGGAATGAAAGGGAAATGGCTACGAAATTGGCCAATTGACAGGAAACATAGAGTAGTGGTGAGCGGTTGTTTTTTGGACTGGAGGAAGGTACACAGTGGTGTTTCCTTAGGGGTGGGTACTAGGACCACTGCTTTTCTTGATATATATTAATGATTTAGACCTGGGAGTACAAGGCACAATTTAAAAATTTGCAGATGACACAAAACTTGGAAGTATAGTGAACAGTGAGGAGGAAAGAAGACCTAGACAGATTGGTGAAATGGGTGGACATGTGGCAGATGAAATTTAATGCGGAAAATTGCAAAGTGATACATTTTGGTAGGAAGAACGAGGAGAGGCAATATAAACTAAAGGGTGCAATCCTAAAGGGGGTGCATGAACAGAGTGACCTCGGGGTATATGTGCACAAATTATTGAAAGTGACAAGGCAGGTTGAGAAAGCGGTTATAAAAGCATACGGGATACTGGGCTTCATAAATAGAGGTATAGAGTACAAAAGTATGGAAGTTATGATGAACCTTTTATAAAACACTGGTTTGGCCTCAACTGGAGTATTGTGTCTAATTCTGTGCACCACACTTTAGGAAGGATGTGAAGGCCTCGGAGAGGGTGCAGAAAAGATTTCTGAGAATGATTCCAGGGATGAGAGACTTCAGTTATCTGGATAGACTGGAGAAGCTGGGGTTGTTCTCCTTAGAGCAGAGAAGGTTAAGAGGAGATTTGATAGAGGTATTCAAAATTATGAGCGATCTAGACAGAGTAGATAGAAACTGTTCCCATTGACGGAAGGGTCGCGAACCAGAGGACACAGATTCAAGGTGATTGGTAAAAGAACCAAAGGTAACATGAGGAAAAAACTTCTTTTTGCAGCCAGTGGTTAGGATCTGGAATGCGCTGCCGGCATGGTTGTGCAGGCAGACTCAATCGTGGCTTTCAAAAGGGAATTGGATAAGTACCTGAAAGAAACATTTTTTTGCAGGGCTACGGGAAAAGAGTGGGGGTGTGGGACTAGCTGAAGTGCTCTTGTAGAGAGCCGGCACAGGCTTGACGGGCCGAATGGTCTTCTGTGCTGTAACCATTCTATGATTTTATTATTAGCAGCCATACTTTCAGCTGCCTAGGCCTTAAACTCCGGAATTCCTCCCTAAACCTCACTGCCTCTACACCTCTTCCTTTAAGAAGCTTATCAAAGCCTACCTCGTTTCCTGTCCTGATATCTCCTCCTTTGGCTTGATGTCAAATTTTGTTAATGCTTCAGTGAAGCTCCATGGAACATATAACTATGTTAAAGGCACTATATAAATGCAAGTTGTTATTTAAAGGTATTGAAAGATGGGACCAGATCAATTGTCAAATAATGCAAGAATTAAGAACTTTAAAAGAGTTCTGTTAAAGTGCTTTTTCTGGTGTGAATTTAGAAGCATAAGCCTCAAAATATCCACTTACCAAATTGCAAAACTGACTAGCTCTAAAAACAGTGGATGTGAAACGATGTAAAGCAATTTATTTCAAAATGAGTAATGAGTGCAATTTTTTAAGAACAGAAATTTTGGGACATGTTTGAACATCTTAATCATCCCATTCTATGCTGCTGCGTATATTTCCCACTCCCATTTCTGTTTTGCATATTACGATGTCATGAGTTGATTTGCTCTGGTCACTCTGTGAGTGAGCTTATTGAACTTTCCCTCTACTGCCGGTTTGCAAGGAGACCGACCGTGCAATTCAAAGTAAATTCAGGAGAGTAGTGCTCTTCGGCCAGTCTCCCTTGGTGAGAAGACAGACAAGCCTATAATATAAAAGGCCATGGTGCTGTGGAATCTGCCCTGTTTATCTAGTGTGGTGGTTTCTACAGCAGTAGAAAAAAAAAACAACTGCATGGACAATTTTAAGTTGTGCTTCATGTCTTGGTTCTGGCTGCAATATCTTCCCAGTGTTTGGGAAGGTCCTAAGAGACCAGTGAGTAGAAAAACTGCTGTGTTAGCCTGTATTGGTGAGCTGTGCTCAGCCTTCTAGCAGTCTTTAAAGGTGGTTGCCTTAATGATATAGTATCCCGCAACTCCATTTTTGAATCCCTCCAATCAGGTCTCCGCCCCTGCTACATTACTGAAACGGCCCTTATCAAAGTCACAAATGTCATCCTATGTGACTGTGGTAAACTATCCCTCCTTGTTCTTCTCGACCTGCTTGCAACCATTGACAGTTGACCACACCATTCTCCTCCAACACTTCTCCGTCGTGCAGCTGAGTGGGACTACACTACATTCTTATCTATCCAGTCGTAGCCAGAGAATCAGCTGCAATGGCTTCTCTTCCCACTCCTGCACAGTTACCTCTGGTGTCCCCCAAGAATGTATCCATCCTTGGATCCCCCCTATTTCTCATCTACAGCTGCCCCACGACGAGATAATCTGAAAATACAATATCATGTTCCACGTGTGCTGATGACACCCAGCTCTACTTCATCACCACCTCTCTCGACCCCTCCACTGTCTCTTAAATTGTCAGACTGCTTGTCCGGATGAGCAGAAATTTCCTCCAACTAAATATTGGGAAGACCGACACAAACAAGTTCCCTAGCCACCGACTCCATCCCTCTGTTCGTTCGCAACCTTGATGTAATATTTGACCCCGAGATGAGCGTCCGACCACATAGCCACTCCATCACCAAGACACCCTACTTCCACCTCCATAACATCGCCTGACTTCGCCTCTGCCTCAGCTCATCTGCTGATATACTCATCCATGCCTTTGTTACCTCTAGACTTGACTATTCCGATGCTCTCCTGGCTGGCCTCCCATCTTCCACCCTCCATAAACTTGAGCGTATTCAAAACTCTGTTGTCCGTATCCTAACTCGTACCAAGTCCTGTTCACCCATCACCGCTGTGCTCGCTGACCTTCATTGGCTCCCGCTTAAGCAACGCCTGAATTTTAAATGTCTCGTCTTTGTTTTTCAATCCCTCCATAGCCTCGCCCCTCCCTATCTCTGTTAACCTTCTCCAGCCCTACAACCCTCCGAGATCTTTGCGCTTCTCCAATTCTGCCTTCTTGAGCATTCCCTATTTTAATCACTCCCCCATTGGTACCTTCAGTTGCCAAGGCCCTAACCTCTGGAATTTCCTTCCTAAACCCCTCTGCCTCTCTACCTCTCCTCAAAACCTACCTCTTGGACCAAGCATTTGGTCATCTATCCTAATATCTGCTTGTGTGGCCCGGTGTCAAATTCTGTTTGATAACGCACTTGTGAAGCATCTTGGAACATTTTACTACGTTAAAGGGACTATGTAAATGCAAGTTGTTGTTTGGAATGGATGATACTGCTTCAAGAGGTGTCATGAGAAACATCCTCTTTTTGAGAGTGTCTCATCCTCCAGACCCATTACCAGTATTATTTTTCTATGCTACAGCTAAAGTCAGCGTTGTTGCAAAGAAAATGGCTGATGACCATTGTCCTGTCTGGCATCTAGCCCTGAATAAACCAGGAATTTTCCAATATTGGTACGGTCAAAGCCGACCTGTTTGCCTCCTGCCAGAAGCTCTGCAGCCCTGCTTCTGTTTGGATCTCTCCCTGGCTGCTTACTCATGCTGAAGCCACCTTCTCAACTTCTCTGAGCTGGTTGTATATGGCGGATGAATTTCTCAAAGAATGAGGAAGATCATGCAGGATAGGTAATGTAGGTAACGTTCGAGCTGCATTTAGCCAGCACCTGCAAATTAAGGCACACAGTTGCTTTTTCTGGTAACTTTAATGACAATCTGGATATGTTCATCTTTTAACAGGATTTGACCTGTGAAAATATTTTTAAAATGTATTAGTTACGAGAGACATGATTTTGCAACATATTTCCTCTGTCAATTTTGTTGAAATGAACAGTATTCAGCAAAATAATTACAGTCAATCCCATTCTATTATTCAGTTTGAGTTTGGATTTCTGCATGTGCAATAAGGTGGCTGCAGCGCAAAATCATATGGGAGAAAATTCAGTGCATCTGAATTTTTCAGCACTTTTTGGTTGTGCAATAATTTGCTGACACTTGTGTTTAAAGACTGACGTTTCGCCAAGTTAAATAATGATGGTGCAGAAAATATGTATGAGGCAATGTAGCTTTAAATTGGCTTACCTGCCATTGATTTGCAGATTAATCAACCCAGGGGTGTAATCAAGACGGCCACTGACCCAGCCAGGAGGAAAAATGCAGTCATCAGCAGCAAATAGCAGCTGGTGAGAAAATTGCTGTGGTTGTCAGCTGAGCAGAGTACGAACAATTTAGAGGAAGATTGCTCACTGCAGGTTCTGCAGACACTCTTTTCCCCCCCCCCCCCCCCTGAAAATAGAGCAGGTCTGTGTATTAATTAGGGCCCTATGGTAACTCAATGATACTATACTTAAAACTGTAGGAATATCATTGCAGCGAGGATCCCTTCCCATTTCTTCTCTTTTGAGCATGTAAAGCGTTTGCTTCAAATCAAACTGAAAGCATGTCAAAGACGAAAAGGACAAGTGAAGTAGCTGAACTCACAATAATGGCCCTGATAAACTGCCGCATGGACAAACTTATCTGTTTCTTAACTGCAGCCCGGTGGTGCATCTCACTTAACGCCTTCGCCATCAGACCACTATGAGTTCACTGAAGCGAATGAGAGCATGGACCTTACACTAAACATCCATAAGACAAAGATCCTCTACCAACCTGATCCCGCCACACAGCAATGCTCCCTGATTATCAAAATCCACGTGAGGCCTTGGACAACGTGGACTATTTTCCATACCTCGGGAGCCTACAGCCAGCAAGAGCAGACATTAACGACGAGGTCCAACACCGCCTTCTTTGCGCCAGCGCAGTCTTCGGAAGAGACTGTTTGAAGACCAGGACCTCAAATCCGGCACCAAGCTCATGGTCTGCAGGGCAGTAGTGATACCCGCCCTCCTGCATGGCTCAGAGATGTGGACACCTCAAGACGCTGGAGAAGTACCACCAGCGCTGCCTCCGCAAGATCCTGCAAATCCATTGGCAGGACAGACGCACCAACGTCCGTGTTCTCGCTCACGCCAACATCCCCAGTATCGAAGCAGTGACCACACTCGATCAGCTCCGTTGGGCGAGCCACATCATCTGCATGCCCGACACGAGACTCCCAAAGCAAGCGCTCTATGCGAAGCTTCGACACGGCAAGCGAGCCCCAAGTGGGCAGAGGAAACGCTTCGAGAACACCCTTGAAGCCTCCTTGAAAAAGTACATCATCCTCACTGACTCCTGGGAATCCCTGGCCCACGACTGCTCAAAGTGGAAGAAGAGCATCCGGGAGGGCGCTGAGCACCTCGCGTCCCATCGCCGAGAACAAGCAAAAGCCAAGCGTAGACAGTGGAAGGAGCGTGCGTCATACCAGGCTCCCTGACCACCCTTTCATTCAACTACTGGCTGCCCTATGACAGAGACAGTCCCGCATTAGATTCCTCAGTCACCTGAGAACTCACTTTTAGAGTGGAAGCAAGTCATCCTCAACTCCGAGGAACTGCCTATGATGATTATGAATATGAGTTTAGATGTTGTGAAAGGTGGCTCAGTCTGGAAAAATTAGGCACGCAAGAAGGTTGAATCAGGACCTGCTATAAGCTATAATTGCACTGATAACATTCCCACAGAAGTTGGAATGAGAAATGACAACCTACCTTTCAGAAGAAATTAAAGCGCTTCACAGGGAAAATTAAATGGTTTTTACTTGAATATCTTTCCATGCCCCTTTCCCAAATGTAGGAAGTTGGCATTCAAGCTTCTTCGATCATCCATAAGCGTGGTGTGATTATGTACTTGCCAAAGTCTGTCACACATTTATGGTAAGTATGAAATATACAAAGACACACTAACAATTGCAAAGTAAAATAATTGAAAGAAGTAGAATGAGTATTGCAATATGTTTGTGATTTCCCATGGAGAGCAGAAATCCTGACTATTTCTCTTCCCTAGCCCAAGGACTGCAGTACTCCTACCACTGCCCTGGCTGACATCAACCAGCCCAGGACAGACTGGGAATCAAATGGAGATCTTTGATCTATATGGCTTACCTGCTCATTGGATAATGATATAATTGAACAGTATTAAATCAAGTTTTATTTAATTTTTTTAAATGCTTTGTTGTCTCTGTATCACTATCTAGTAAAACAGGTGAATTTATAAAGGGGAACAAAGAAATGGCAGACCAATTTAACAAATTCTTCGGTTCTGTCTTCACGAAGGAAGACACAAATAACCTTCCGAATGTACTAGGGGACAGTGGGTCTCGTGAGAAGGAGGAACTGAAGGATATCCTTATTAGGCAGGCAATTGTGTTAGGGAAATTGATGGGATTAAAGGCCGATAAATCCCCGGGGCCTGATAGTCTGCATCCCAGAGTACTTAAGGAAGTGGCCCTAGAAAGAGTGGATGCATTGGTGGTCATTTTCCAACAGCCTATTGACTCTGGATCAGTTCCTATGGACTGGAGGGTAGCTAATGTAACACCACTTTATAAAAAAGGAGGGAGAGAGAAAGCAGGTAATTATAGACCGGTTAGCCTGACATCAGTAGTGGGGAAAATGTTGGAATCAATCATTAAGGATGAAATAGCAGTGCATTTGGAAAGCAGTGACAGGATCAGACCAAGTCAGCATGGATTTATGAAAGGGAAATCATGCTTGACGAAACTTCTGGAATTTTTTGAGGATTAAACTACCAGAGTGGACAAGGGAGAACCAGTGGATGTGGTGTATTTGGACTTTCAAAAGGGTTTTGACAAGGTCCTGCACAAGAGATTGGTGTACAAAATCAAAGCACATGGTATTGGGGTTAATGTACTGATGTGGATAGAGAACTGGTTGGCAGACAGGAAGCAGAGAATCCGGGATAAACGGGTCCTTTTCAGAATGGCAGGCAATGACTAGTGGAGTGCCACAGGGCTCAGTGCTGGGACTCCAGCTCTTTACAATATACATTAACGATTTAGATGAAGGGATTGAGTGTAATATCTAAACTGGGTAGCAGTGTGAGCTGTGAGGAGGATGCTAAGAGGCTGCAGGGTGACTTGGACAGGTTAGGTGAGTGGGCAAATGCATGGCAGATGCAGTATAATGAGGATAAATGTGAAGTTATCCATTTTGGGGGCAAAAACACGAAGGCAGAATATTATCTGAATGGCGGAAGATTAGGAAAAGGGGAGGTGCAACGAGACCTGGGTGTCCTGAAAGTGGGCATGCAGGTACAGCAGGCGGTAAAGAAGGCAAATGGTATGTTGGCCTTCATAGCTAGGGGATTTTGAGTATAGGAGCAGGGAAGTCTTACTGCAGTTGTACAGAGCCTTGGTGAGGCCTCACCTTGAATATTCAGTTTTGGTCTCCTAGTCTGAGGAAGGACGTTCTTGCTATTGAGGGAGTGCAGCGAAGATTCACCAGACTGATTCCCGGGATGGCGGGACTGACATATGAGGAGAGACTGGATCATCTGGGCCTTTATACACTGGAGTTTAGAAGGATGAGAGGGGATCTCATAGAAACATATGATTCTGACGGGACTGGACAGGTTAGATGCGGGAAGAATATTCCTGATGTTGGGGAAGTCCAGAACCAGGGGACATAGTCTTAAGATAAGGGGTAGGCCATTTAGGACTGAGATGAGGAGAAACTTCTTCACTCAGCGAGTTGTTAACCTATGGAATTCCCTGCCGCAGAGAATTGTTGATGCCAGTTCATTGGATATATTCAAGAGGGTGTTAGATATGGCCCTTACGGCTAAGGGGACCAAGGGATATGGAGAGAAAGTAGGAAAGGGGTACTGAGGGAATGATCAGCCATGATCTTATTGAATGGCGATGCAGGCTCGAAGGGCCGAATGGCCTACTCCCCCACCTATGTTCTATGTTTCTATTACCTGATGTATGTTAACTGTTTTAAATCCAGGAAATACACGTTCAGTCCACACTTCAATTTTTTTAACCAATAAAGCACTGAATGGCATCAAATTGACTCCTGTTTCATGGCACTTTACCTGCGTAAGTAGTAATTGTCTAAGGTTTATTTTCTATTTAGATCTGAAAAATTTAATAAAAAAGGATAAAACTATTTGTATCCTAATTACCAGACTTTTTGCATACATAGAATTATAGAATAGTTCAGCACAGAAGGAGGCCATTCGGCCCATCGTGCCCATGCCGGCTCTTTGAAAGAGCGATCCATTTAGTCCCACTCCCCTGCTCTTTCCCCATAGCTCTAATTTTCTCCTCTTCAAGTATTTATTCAATTCCCTTTTGAAAGTTACTATAGAATCTGCTTCACTACCTTTTAGGCAGTCCACTCCAGATCATAACTCGCTGCATAAAAAAAGATTCTCTTCATCTAAGGGAGAGTATGGGAATGTAAATTATGTTGCCATTAAGGTATGACACTTTACTCACAGTTAACCTTGTGAAATGGAGAGCTTTAAAACTAACGAAACGAATGTAAAAATTTAAACAATTCCAAGTTGCATCATTTATTTGTCTGACAGAAAACCTCATTACCTTTGTTTTTAATATTCACCAGTTGTGGCCAGTTGTGTTTCTGTGAATTGTAAACTGTAATTTAACTTGGCACTTAGACACATGTTTGAAGGGAAAGAAGCAAAATGTTTCGTGTGTTGCAAAAGAATAACTTTAATCCTGCAATGTTTAGACAGATCGGGGAACTAAATCTGAGACTTTGTTTACAAGTGTCAGTTTGGCTCAGTTGGCCATTTGCCTCTGAATCAGAAGATTGTGGCGTTAAGTAAACATCAGTACTTAATCACATAATCCAGACTGATGATTGACAGTGGTACCTTCTTTCAGATGCAGAGTCCATATCCATGGTCTTAACCAGGCGTATGCAGCATACGTATTTAAACTACCCAAGGCACTGAAAATCTACCCCCACTCCCCCTTAACCCCTGTTGCTCCAAGAATAAAATGTTGCTTTGATTGCGATTTTTCATACTTTTGTGAGATAACATGAATTTAGGGAGGAAGAGGTGGAAGGGCGAGAAGGAAGGAAGAGGGAAGAGAGTGTATGAGGATCTGCTGAAAGGTACTGCATGAACTGAGGAAGCAGGGTGCTTCTGTGAATTGGGAAAGACTGCTATAGGGAGACTACACTATATAAATAAAAGTTCTTTTCAAACTTTTTCTAAGTAAACAGTGCATTTACCCATTTTGCCATCAAAGGAATCCAAAGAAGGGGGTTTTCACAAGCATTGTCTGCCTTTAAGGAATCTGAACAAGCCAGCTGAGCGATTGAGGGTAAATTGTCATTTTTGTTAATGAATATTAAACACCATCCATCATACTAATTAAGAGTGGGCCTTGCAGGGAAGAAAACTAATGAGGAAATGGTGTTTTTATGTCTACAAATATCACACAAGCAAATTGCTGACAAACACAGTTGAAATGCTAATGGTAAATAAGCTGTTTCAGCAACAGAACAGCTATTTGTCTGGTTTTCTGCATTTGCTAATGGTGACTAGTTGTCAAATGGTGACAAAAAACAAAGGGGATGAGATGGTGCAATATCCAGATGAGGCTGACACACACAACAGTTGAAAGGTCTTCCTTACTGAGAAGATTGCCACAAGAGGTTGTCCCATTCAAGATGATTAGTAATGGGCGTGATGGTCTTTCCTGTAGGTTTACTTGAGGGGGCTGAATTGGAACATTTTAAACAACAGCAGCAATTTGTATTTATATTGTGCCTTTAATGTAGTGAAATGTCCCAAGCGTTTAACAGACATTGTGAAACAAAAGTTTTCACTGGGCCACACAATATTAGGGCAGATGACGTAGGTTTTAAGGAGCATCTTAAAGGAGGAAAGAGAGGTAGAGAGGTTTAGGGATGGGATTGCAGAGCTTAGGGTCTTGGCAGATGAAGGCATGGCCGCCAATAGTGGAGCGATTAAAATCAGGGATGCTCAAGAAGCCAGATTTAGAGGAGCGCAGATATCTCTTGAGGTTTGTAGGGCTGGAGAAGGTTAGAGAAATAGGAAGAGGTGAGGCCATGGATGGTCTTGAAAACAAGGATGAGAATGTTAAAATTGAGATGTTGCTTAACCGGGAATGAATGTAGGTCAGCGAGAACAGGAATGATGAGTGAACGGGACTTGTTACGAGTTAGGACACACGTAGCAAAGTTTTGGATGAGCTCAAGTTTACGGAGGGTGGAAAGTGGGTGTCCAGCCAGGAGTGCGTTGGAACAATCAGGTCTAGAGGTAATAAAGACATGGATGAGGGCTTCAGCAGCAGATGAGCTGAGATGCATGGAGTTGGGTGATGTTACAGATGTGGAGAATGGGTGGTCTTGGTGATAGCGCGAATATGTGGTCGGAACTCATCTCGGGTCAAATATTGATACCAAGGTTGCGAACAATGTGGTTCAGCCTCAGACAGTTGCTAAGGAGAGGGTTTGAGTCGGTGGCTAGGGAACAGAGTATGTGGCAGAGACGGAAGAAAATGGCTTCGCTTTTCTCAATATTTAGTTGGAGGAAATTTCTGCTTATCCAGTACTGGATGTTGGACAAGCTGTGTGACAATTGAGAAACAGTGGAGGGGCCGAGAGAGATGGTGTTGAGGTAGAGCTGCATGTCGTCAGCGTCCATGTGGAAATTGACGCTGTATTTTTGTAAAATGTCAGCGAGTGGTAGCATGTAGATGAGAAATAGGAGGGAGCAGGAAGTAAAGCCATCACAGGTGATTCTCTGGCTATGACAGGATAGATGGAGTGGCGTTGGAGGAGGATGGTGTGGTCAACCATGTCAAAGGCAGCAGACAAGTTGAGGAGGGAGAGCAGAGACAACATTTATCTGAGATCAGTGGTCCCATTAGAACATAAGAACATAAGAAATAGGAACAGGAGTAGCCCATACGGCCCCTCGAGCCTATTCCGCAATTCAATAAGATCATGGCTGATCTGACCATGGACTCAGCTCCACTTCCCCACCCGCTCCCCATAACCTCTTATCCCCTTATTGTTTAAGAAACTGTCTATTTCTGTCTTAAATTTATTCAATGTCCCAGCTTCCACAGTTCTCTGAGGCAGCAAATTTCATAGATTTACAACCCTCTGAGAGAAGAAATTTCTCCTCATCTCTGTTATAAATGGGCGGCCCCTTATTCGAAGATCGTGCCCTCTAGTTCTAGTCCCCCCTATCAGTGGAAACATCCTCTCTGCATCCACCTTGTCAAGCCCCCTCATAATCTTATACGTTTCGATAAGATCACCTCTCATTCTTCTGAATTCCAATGAGTAGATGCCCAACCTACTCAACCTTTCCTCATAAGTTAACCCCCTCATCCCCAGAATCAATACAGTGAAGCTTCTCTGAACTACCTCCAAAGCAAGTATATCCTTTCGTAAATATAGAAACCAAAACTGCATGCAGTATTTTAGGTGTGGCCTCACCAATACCTTATACAGCTGTAGCAAGACTTCCCTGCTTTTATACTCCATCCCCATTGCATTAAAGGCCAAGGTACCATTGGCCTTTCTGATCACTTGCTGTAACTGCATATGATCCTTTTGTGTTTCATACACAAGCACCCCCAGGTCCTGCAGTACTGTGGCACTTTGCAATCTTTCTCCATTTAAATAATAACTTGTTCTTTGATTTTTGTCTGCCAAAGTGCATGACCTCACACTTTCCGACATTATACTCCATCTACAAAATTTCTGCCCACGCACTCAGCCTGTCTATGTCCTTTTGCAGATTTCTCCTCACACATTGCATTTCCTCCTATCTTTGTATCATCAGCAAACTTGACTATGTTGCACTCGGTCCCTTCCTCCAAGTCATTAATATAGATTGTAAATAGTTGGTGCCCCAGCACTGATCCCTGCGGCACCCCACTAGTTACTGGTTGCCAACCAGAGAATGAACCATTTATCCTGACTCTCTACTCTTAGAGTAGTTTTCACCTCAAATTGCCCTTCCTTGAAAAAGTGCAATCAGATGTCACAATTTTAAATTTAATCAGATTGGCAGGGAGGAAAGCTGAAATAAATGTCAATTTTTTTTGAATGTTCGTAACTTAATGGGCTGGAAATTCAGCAGCTTTCCGCCCATTTACCGCTGTTTTACCGGCGTTTTTTGGCGGATAAAATAATTTGCTGCCATTTTACCGCCGGTAGTAAATCCATCAGTGGTTATCGCCAGTCCTTTTTTTCACCATTTTGTTTTACTTAAATCGGTGTGCAACGCCACAACGCCAGCGGTAATTTTGTCAATACTGTCATTTTTACCGCCGGCCAAAAAATACGCCGTGAAAACTGAAGTCTTACCTGCTCGGACCCACAACGCACCCAACGGTAACGACGCCATTTTGAAAAACGGAGCAGAAGTTCAGTGTATAAAAGGATTTTGAGTTTATATGAACTTTATGTGAGTTCATAGTTCAATTTAAAGGCTATATGAGCACATTGAGGGACATTTGAGGACACTTAAATGAATGGGGCCTATAATATCTCTGCCAATAATGCTGGCTACTTTTACTATGCAAAATAGTGCTGAAAGAAGGCATTCAAGAGAATATAAGCAGACTTACGGGGAGGCGGCCTTACCCCCAACGAGTTTTCAGGGAACAACACTCATATCTATATTAACGACTTGGAAGAAGGGACTGAGTGTAACGTAGCCAAGTTTGCTGACTATACAAAGATGGGAGAATTTACAATATACATTCATGATTTAGACGAAGATTTGAATGTAATATCTCCCAAGTTTACAGATGACACTAAGCTGGGTGGCAGTGTGAGCTGTGAGGAGGATGCTAAGAGGCTGCAGGGTGACTTGGACAGGTTAGGTGAGTGGTCAAATGCATGGCAGATGCAGTATAATGTAGATAAATGTGAGGTTATCCACTTTGGTGGCAAAAATAGGAAGGCAGAATATTATCTGAATGGTGGCCAATTAGGATAAGGGGAGGTGCAACGAGATCTGGGTGTCACGATACATCAGTCATTGAAAGTTGACATGCAGGTAAAGCAGGTGGTGAAGAAGGCAAATGGCATGTTGGCCTTCATAGCGAGAGGATTTGAGTATAGGAGCAGGGAGGTCTTACTGCAGTTGTACAGGACCTTGGTGAGGCCACACCTTGAATATTGTGTACAGTTTTGGTCTCCTAATCTGAGGAAGGACATTCTTGCTATGGAGGGTGTGCAGCGAAGGTTCACCAGACTGATTCCTGGGATGGCAGGACTGACCTATGACGAAAGACTGGATCGACTAGGCTTGTATTCACTGGAATTTAGAAGAATGAGAGGGGATCTCATAGAAACATATAAAATTCTGACAGGATTGGACAAGTTAGATGCAGGAAGAATTTTCCCGATGTTGGGGAAGTCCAGAACCAGGGGTCACAGTCTAAGGATAAGGGGTAAACCATTTAGGACCGAGATGAGGAGAAATTTCTTCACTCAGAGAATTGTGAACCTGTGGAATTCTTTACCACAGAGAGTTGTTGAGGCCAGTTCGTTAGATATATTCAAAAGGGAGTTAGATGTGACCCTTACAGCTAAAAGGGTATGGGGAGAAAGCAGGAATGGGGTACTAAAGTTGCATGATCAGCCATGATCTTACTGAATGGCGGATCAGGCTGTTCCTATTTCTTATGTTCTTATACCTGCACCTGTCTGAGGCACGGTGCATTAGAAGGCTGTGCTTTTGAAAAGAAATTGTCACAGAGATATGCCAGCTCATAATGGCAGACCTACAGCCCACCAGCACCAACAGGACTGCACTGCCCATTGAGGTGAAGGTGACTGCGGCACTTGCTTTCCATGCCTACGGCTCCTTTCAGGCATCAACAGTGGGACATATGCTGCATCTCGCAGCATGCTACACGTTGCTGCATTCGCCAGGTGACTACTGCACTATGCACACAGGATGGACTTTATAAACTTCTCAATGACCAGGGAGGCACAGAATGAGAGAGCTGTGGGTTTTGTACGAATTGCTGGTTTCCCCAAGGTTCAGGGTGCCATTGACTGGACGCACATCGCCCTGCGAGCACCTTTACTCAATTCAGAGGTGTACTGAAACCGAAAGAGATTCCACTCCCTGAGCATACAGATCATCTGCGACCATCATGTCAGTCAATGCCCATTTTCCAGGGAGTTAGATGTGGACCTTACATCTTGCTTTAATCTTGCATGAGAGCATTGTCTCCGACTTGTTTGAGCGTCGCCCACAAGGCCACAGCTGGATGCTGGGGGTCAACGGTTATGGCCTCTCCACCTGGCTCATGACCCCCCCTCCGGAACCTTCAGACAGAAGCAGAGCATCGCTACAATAACAGCCATATAACCACAATCAATATCATCAAAGATAATTGGAGTGCTGAAGCAATGCCTCTGATGCCTGGACCGCTCTGGAGGCAGCCTGCAATACCACAGTTGCTGAGTTCATTGTGCATGCTACACAACTTGGCCATCATGAGGTGACAGGAATTGCCACTGGGGACTGCAGGACCACCTGAGGAGAGAGGGGAGGAGAAGGACGAGGAGCCTGGCGATGAACCCATGCCACCACCCCCACCATTATGATAGGGGAGGCCTCGTGGAGAGTCTTACATCAGCAGCTCATAAATCAATGCTTTGCTTGAACAGTCAAAGTTATGTTTCACCTTTGCCTGCCCACTTTATCCCACCCTGTTGACTATTACTCCTCTTATTCTAAAAATGAGACACTACACAAGAATGGTTAAGCTGAACAAAAGGATTTATACAACATTATTAAAATTTTTAAACATTTGAACATTCTTGAAATCTTTGTAAACTTTAATTTTGATAGTTAAATACATTTTTCTCTCCAAATAATTTTTAATGCTTTTATTAAATAACAATAAACAACAAAACAATAACATCAACAACGACCCCCCCCCCACCAAACTTCTTTTTAGCTGCGGCCACCTCTCTTTTCCCCCGCCCCCCCCCCCCCCACCTCACCCCCTTCCCCCAATTGTTCCCTACCCCCACCCGTGTTGGGACCAGGATGTTGTGCAGCAAAGTGTGCAGTGCGCTGCTGTTGTCGGGGGAGAGACAATGGAGCCGCCACGTGTGGATCCCCTGGAGAAGCTAGGGGTATGGATGGCCCAGCTTCTGAGTTGGAAGGCTCTTGCTTGGCCTCCCCACTCACAGGTGCTGTCGGTCTGGGTGGTATGACATGGGGGCTGCAGTGCCAAAAATCAAGACCATCAATTGCCTCTGGCCATTGACAGCCTCGGTTAATCCGAGATCGTAGCAACCATCTGCGACATGTCTGAAGATTGTCTCGCAGATTGTGCGCCGACGTTGCCAGAAATGCCACCCAGGGCCTGGAGGAGCTCTCGACCCAGTTTGATGCTCTCCCTCGACAGTCCCACCATGTCCAGGTTTTGCGTCTGCCTGTCTTTCAGCAGACCGGCTGTGCCGATTCAACCTCTAGAGACGACATTCGGGGTTCTACTCTGGGTATGCGATGCTGCACACCACTTGGAGCCGCTGCCTCGGAGGCGGCAAAGCCTACAAATGTAGTTTCCTCCGAGGAAGCTGTAGCCACAGCTAAAAGATGTGCTGACTCCTCCAACCCCACTCACAACACAGCCCCCCCCACCCTCAAGCTTGAGCATGTTGTTCCTCCAATGGGTCCTCATCACGCCCCTCATCTTCCTCTTCCTCTTGGACCCACACACGATGGGCTGAGGTGGAGTCTTGCATGTGGCGATGAGGCGTATGTGACTCCTCATCTGCAAAATAGAAAGCAACAGACGACTGGTTAGCAGCAGGGGAGGGGACAAGGTGACATGAGTACGGTCACATAGCGCAGGCTTATTTGAAGGACCACCACTACTGCATTATATATCGTCGAGAGCCACTCCATGTCATTACCCGAACCGGAGTCCACAGACACTGCATGACATGACCCCAACCCAGCCCGGGGATTTTGCAGGACTTGCTCTCAGTTCCAACCATGGGATCAGCACCCGCACAGTTAGTTGATCTTCCAGGGACACCAATCAGGGCTGCAACGTGTTCCTCCAGGTCAGTCAGGTATGACATTATGGATGGAGCACCGCCTGTCTGTCGCTGTGTTCTCTGATTGTGAGCCAGCTTTTTCTGCAAAAATGACAATAGCAATGGTTAACCGAATTGACCTTCTGCTATTGTGGGAAACACAGATAGGTGTCAAAGCATTTATACCAAAAGGCATTTGATAAGGTGCCACGCAAAAGGTTACTGCAGAAGATAAAGGTACGCGGAGTCAGAGGAAATGTATTAGCATGGATAGAGAATTGGCTAACGAACAGAAAGCAGAGAGTCGGGATAAATGAGTCCTTTTCGGGTTGGCAATCGGTGGTTAGTAGTGTGCCACAGGGATCGGTGCTGGGACCACAACTGTTTACAATATACATAGATGACCTGGAAGAGGGGACAGAGTGCAGTATAACAAAATTTGCAGATGACACAAAGATTAGTGGAAAAGCGGGTTGTGTAGAGGACACAGAGAGGCTGCAAAGAGATTTAGATAGGTTAAGCGGATGGGCTCAGGTTTGGCAGATGGAATACAATGTCGGAAAATGTGAGGTCATCCACCTTGGGAGGGAAAAAAAAACAGTAAAAGGGAATATTATTTGAATGGGGAGAAATTACAACATGCTGCGGTGCAGAGTTAGTTTGCAGGTGCAGCAGGTAATCAAGAAGGCGAATGGAATGTTGGCCTTCATTGCGCGAGGGATGGAGTACAAAAGCAGGGAGGTCCTGTTGCAACTGTACAGGGTATTGGTGAGGCCGCACCTGGAGTACTGCGTACAGTTTTGGTCACCTTACTTAAGGAAGGATATACTAGCTTTGGAGGGGGTACAGAGACGATTCACTAGGCTGATTTTGGAGATGAGGGGGGTTACCTTATGATGATAGATTGAGTAGACTGGGTCTTTACTCGTTGGAGTTCAGAAGGATGAGGGGTGATCTTGTAGAAACATTTAAAATAATGAAAGGGATAGACAAGACAAGAGAGGTTGTTTCCACTGGTCGGGGAGACTAGAACTAGGGGGCACAGCCTCAAAATACGGGGGAGCCAATTTAAAACCGAGTCGAGAAGAAATTTCTTCTCCCAGAGTGTTGTGAATCTGTGGAATTCTCTGTCCAGGGAAGCAGTTGAGGCTAGCTCATTGAATGTATTCAAATCACAGATAGATAGATTTTTAACCAATAAGGGAATTAAGGGTTATGGGGAGCGGGCGGGTAAGTGGAGCTGAGTCCACGACCAGATCAGCCATGATCTTATTGAATGGTGGAGCAGGCTCGAGGGGCTAGATGGCCTACTCCTGTTCCTAATTCTTATGTTCTTATATTATGTTCTTATACCATACTGTGTGCATTTCATACAGTCCTCTGTTTAATGGTCCTGGAAGCTGCACGTGGTTCATGAAGACATCAAAGTGCAGAAACATCTTTTAAGATCTCAGAAAGACATCTTAATAATGTGTAAAGCAAATTCATGGCAAATAAGGTGCAACACTAAATGCCTACCTACAGCAACATGTGTCAGCTTTACAATGCAAGTAATAAAGGAGTGCATGAATAAAAATATTACTTACTCTCGTGGCCTTGCAAAGGTCAGTCCACCCCTTCCTGCATTGCTCGAAGTCCCTGGGTATCTCATCTGCTGAGGACACCTCCTCAGCAACAGCAGTCCATAACCTCCTTGCAACGGTGTATGCACAGAGGTTCCCTTTTTTTCGGCGCTAAGAAAACAATCGTGCAAGGCTGAAAAATCCGCTACCGCCGGTCACCGTTTGACCAAACTAGCGACCTTCTATCGTAGCAGCATTTCGGCGGTTTAAAAAAAAACTCGATCCTTAAATACCGCCAAAAAACAGGTGGTGATGGTTTTTCATGGATTTCCAGCCGAGTGAGTATTGTAGATAGGTATTTCATTTTACTTCATCTAGGAGCTTATCTTCAAGCTTAGGGGTGTTACTAACCACGCTAAAATGTTATAATCTCACTCGGATGAATGTAGCTCCATTTTGAGGCTATTTCTCCAAGATAGATTCTCTGATCATGCAAGAATAAGTTGAGAGAATAATTATTTCAAAATGGAGGCATGGAATTCAAGTATTTGTAAAAAATCACTTTAATTTTGTTTTTAAATACCTATTAATGACAATGACGATGCATGAAATCTAAAAATAAAACCCAGAGTGTTTCACATTCTGAATGGGTTACATAGGGAACGGTGTTGCCTAGGTAACAGACTACATTCCAGTGAGAATCTTCATTCTAGGCACCATTCTAGGTGTTGAAAGCATGCTGCCAATCTAAAATGATGCATGATGTATAATCTGCCAATTGTACGTGTGTTGGAAGATAAGTTCAATTCTAAAGTGTATTCCAAGAATACCATACAGTGAACAAGGTCAATATTGACAGATTGCAGATGTCCTTTCTCATTCTTGAGAGTACTTTAAGTTTCTTTTTAAAGTAAAACTTCACTGGCCTCTTTTTCCAAAATCACCAAAAGCAGCATCTTAAATTGTGCTATAAACGTTCCCATGAAACTCCGCAATCACTGATGAATGCTCCCAGGAGCTGAAATGGCCTGTAAAAATGAACTAAAATTAACAAATTATAATCATCACATGCTCCAGTGTCAATTGCCCCACATCATATTAATCTGCTGGTAAGCTGGTTAAATTTGTATTCATATCTACATTTTTATAATCAACAGATTTTATTTTCTATTTTTTTACCAATGTAGAATCAGAAAAGCTTTTTGATGCTTTTTGTGTTCTATGTTTAGACACTTTAGGGCTGTAATTCTTCCGGGCATGATCCTGGCGATACACTCCTGTGCTGACCCCGCCAGAGTTTGTGGGGTCAGTGGGAGGGCAGCATGATTAGTATGGGCAGACAGGCGCAAGTGGCACTGCAAGATGTCAGACATGGCTTAGTGATGGTAAGCTCACCTAAAAATATAAGAACATAAGAAGCAGGAGTAGGCCATTTGGCCCCTCGAACCTGCTCCGTCATTTAATAAGATCATGGCTAATCTGATCATGGACTCAGCTCCACTTCCCTGCCCTCCCCATAAACTCTTTATTCCCTTATCGCTCATAGTTCTAGATTCCCCTATGAGTGGAAATATCTTCTCTGCATCTACCTTGTCGAGCCCCCTCATTGTTTCAATAAGATCACCTCTCATTCTTCTGAACTCCAATGAGTATAGGCCCAACCTATCTTCATAAGTCAACCTCCTCATCTCCGGAATCAACCGAGTGAACCTTCTCTGAACTGCCTCCAATGCAAGTATATCCTTCATGGTTTCTAATAGAGCTACTTGGATGGGAGAAGGGCCCTATTGTCCTCACCACCCTCTCTCTCCCAGCCCAAGAGTGCAGAGTCCAACTATAATATTACAGCCATTAACAGTACCCAGTTGGGATCAACACTCAGCACAGACCAGGGATCAAGTATAGGATCATCTTGGTCACTTGAATCTCTCAACAAAATGGACATTTTGGGAACAAAGATAAGAAATAAATGTATAATTTTACCTAGGCAGTTAAAATTGGGTGTTTTTATTTTTGTATTGAAAAGTTCTCCCTAAAATGATATGAGCAGGAAAACTAAGTGTTATTTATGTACTATAAGAACAATTAAAACTTAGTCACTGATTTACTTCAATAAATACATTCTCCACAGCCTGCTGCATTTGGATCAGGAGACTTCCTGCCTGCTTTCTGTATGTCATGAAATACAAATAGCAGTTCAATTGGGAATGGAACATTTTTTTTATTCGTGGTGTTGCAAGAAATAAAATAACTTTGGGTGATGAAAACTGAGAGATAAATGAAAATATAATTGAGGAAGCCATTGCAACAGCATCGTGCGAGTCGAAAACCCCAATATAGTGCTGTGTCGGCACCCGTTCAAATAGCCATTTTCTGTTAAATGATATTGAATGTAAACATGATTTTTCCCTCATCATATTTGATCATCATCATCATAGGCAGTCCCTCAAAATCGAGGAAGACTTGCTTCTACTCTCAAAGTGAGTTCTCAGGTGGGGCAGACAGTGGTTGAAGGAAAGAGTGGGTGGGGAGCCTGGTTTGCTGCATGCTCCTTCCTCTGCCCGCGCTTGTTTTCTGCATGGTCTCGGCGATGAGACCCGAGGTGCTCAGCACCCTCCCGGATGCTCCTCCTCCACTTAGGGCGGTCTTTGGACAGGGATTCCTAGGTGTCGATTGAGATGTTGCACTTTATCAAGGAGGCTTTGAGGATGTCCTTGAAACGTTTCCTCTGCCCACCTGGGGATTGCTTGCCGTGTAGGAGTTCCGAGTAGAGCGCTTGCTTTGGGAGTCTTATGTTGGGCATGCGGACAATGTGGCCCGCCCAAAGGAGCTGTTCGAGTGTGGTCACTGCTTCGATGTTGGGGCTATTGGCCTGATCAAGAACGCTGATGTTGATGCATCTATCCTCCCAGGGGATTTGCAGGACCTTGCAGAGACATCGCTGGTGGTATTTCTCCACCAACAGCGATATGTGGCTGGTGCAGATTTCTTTTATTTGTCTTGAGAATGTATTTGAGACAGGCTGGGCCACACTGAGTGTGATTTCAACATGTTGCTGTTCAAAACATTGATTACACTTGAATCAGAACGCTAATGTTCTTGGATGCTTAGGTTATCTATTCACAAATAATGGTTTTAGCAATCAAAAGCATCAAAATTAATCTTGTCACTATAGCTGTACTAAATTGTGTGGGGAGCTCCACACAAAGCTGTACAGTATTTTAATTATCTAAAACACATGTTTTTGCATACATGAGCACCACCTAGTGGATTTGGTTACAAGGCTGTGTTCAGTGGAAGCTTACTGTGCATTATCCAATCATGCTGTATCATGTTTCCCTCTTTTTGAATTACCAGATATATGGTCATTTAAGATATCGGAACTCTACAGTTCTTGATTCTTGTAACAAGCATAATTACTGAAAATCCTCGGAAAAATTGCTCCCAATATAGAGCAAACTTGTAATTCTGCTTATTCTCATCTTCATATGTTGTAATCCTCCTTACTGTATCCATGGCACAATCCTTGTCTAACCCTTTTGTCCTGTCAGAAATCACCATGACCATGAGGCATATTTATTGTAAAACACCATTTCATGGTGGCAGGCAAACTTTTTCATGTTTGGATTATTATGTCAGGAACATTTGAAAATTGCCAGATGGGTTTATACTCTGTTAAAGCAAGAGGTTTAATAAAAATAAAATTCACAATTCAGCCTTAAGTCATCAGAGCAGCTTTTGGGATTTTCAAAATAAACTGCAAAAATAATATTTTCTGATAGTTACGAGATACTGTGGAAGTTATTCCTTTTGAAAAGGGGTGTGGAGATATACACATCATCCAAGAACTGCTGCAAAGCTTTAATGGTGGCTTACTGTGTACATATGCTGCCTTATACGGTACTGAAACATACAGAAAGAGCCGGGTTCAACTCCCAGTCTGTGTTGAGTTAGTAAATGTTAACTGGATTGTAGTACGGATGCTGAAATTGGTATTGGTATCCCTGAACTGGACTGGGGAAAAAACAGACATAGTTTTCATTCCTGATCTGCTATCCAGTGACTTCTGGTGGGGCATCTGCGTGTGCAGATATCTGCAGTGAATCTACAGTTGAATGGCCTGCCAAAAATGAAGAGTAGACATTTGGGCAAGGTACCAGCTGGTTAATCGTACCCCAGCATGGAACTGTGCTTTCAGAAAAGGGATACAAAATTTTAAAAAAATATATAATTTCCTATTCAGAGTTCAAGTAAGAGTTCATGTGGGTGCATTGTGTTGTAAGGAGTTTCATTTTGTGTGGGGGCTAAGAAACAACATTATTGAAACTAATGCTGTAACATTCCTAACAGAGTTAAAGGAAGAAAGGTTCAAAACAATTGTTGGCTTTGTTGCCTGGGACCTGGAGTCCAGTTTCTGGTGTTAAAAGTGGCTCAGCTTCAATGCAGCACCTTTGCCTTTGGCTGCAATGCATCAACTTTACTGACGTGTTATATTGCAGACGAGGGGGTGGGGGCTAATTTTAACCTAACCAAGGCTGTGGGAGACTGCAGAGATGGGATCGGCCACCTGTTTTACATCCTGCCAGATTTTACTCTCCATTGAAGTTTCCTGCTGGGTGGGTTAGGTTAAAATTACCCCTCACGTAAAAATATTGCATACCATATTGACACTGAAAGTTTCAGGCTTAACAGATAAAATATCTTTAATACTGTTTATCATTCTACAAAACCTGCTCACAATGCATGTAACAGTCCCAACATTCCTATTGCCTTGTTATTTACATTTTATATACTTTTTTCTGCTCCCCATGATGCATTTGGGATTTTTGCTTAAAACTCAAGTCCTTTGCTTATTTATTCTTCCCTATTCCTTTCTTCTCAGATATTTGTACAACTATAAAAGATATCACCCTTCTGGCCCCAACTCTAACATAAGTTCCTCTCGGCAACACAAGAAAACAGCCTTCCTTTCCCAAACAGCATCTTAGGATTATTAGAAAAAAAATTATGCTAGTGTCCATTATAGAGTAATTGTTATCCTGTATTTCTGTCTTTGAATACATAACTTTTCTGCCATCACTTAAAATTATCAAGCTACTTGTTGTGTGGTTAGTCGCCACTTTTTTTCAGAATCTTAGACTGGAATACATGCGATTACAGAGGATATACGGCACAGAAATGGGCCATCGGTCCAACTTGTCCATGCCGGCACTTATGCTCCACTCGAGCCTCCTCCCATCTTTCCTCATCTAAATCTATCAGCATAAACCTCTATTCCCTTCTCCCTCATATGCTTGTCCAGCCTTCCCTTAAATGCATCAATACTATTCGCTTTAACCACTCCCTGTGATAGCGAGTTCCGCATTCTCACCACTCTTTGGGTAAAGACGTTTCTTCTGAATTCCCTATTGGATTTCTTGGTGACTATCTTATATTGATGGCCTCAAGTTATGCTCTTCACCAGAAGTGGAAATATTCTCTCTCTATCAAACTCTTATCAAAACCTTTCATAATTTTAAAGACCGATTAGGTCACCCCTCAGCCTTTTTTCAAAAGAAAAGAGACCCAGCCTGTTCGTCCTTTCCTGATTATGTATACCCTCGCATTTCTTGTATCATCCTTGTAAATCTTCTCTGCACCCTCTCCAGTGCCTCTATATCCTTTTTATAATATGGCGACCAGAACTGCACATAGTACTCCAAGTGTGGTCTAACTAAGGTTCGATACAGATTTAGCATAATTTCTCTACTTTTCAACTCTAGAAATAAACCCTAGTGCTTGGTTTGCTTTTTTATGACCTGTTTCGCAACTTTTAGTGATTGGTGTATTTGTACTCTGAGATCCCTTTGTTCCTTTACCCCATCTAGACTCGCACCCTCCCAGTAATAAGTGACCTCCCTATTCTTAATTCCAAAATGTAAGACCACACATTTATCTGTGTTGAACTTCATTTGCCAATTATTTGCCCATTTGAAAGTTTATTAATGTCCTCCTGTGATGTGTTGCAATCCTCCTCAGCATTGACTACCTCCAACCGCCCCCTCCCCCCCAAATTTGATATCATCCTCAAATTTAGAAATTGTGTTTTTGATTCCAAAGTCAAAATCGTTAATGTAAATTGTGAACAACAGTGATCCCAACACTGATCCTTGTTAACATCACTACCCACCTTCTGCCACTGTGAATAGCTACCCTTTATTCCCACTTTCGGCTTTCTGTCTTGAAGCCAGCTAGCTATCCATTCTGTTACTTGTCCCCTGACTCTGCATTCTCTTACTTTATTCATTACTCTATTATGTGGTACCTTATCGAAGGCTTTTTGAAAATCTAGATAAATTACATCTACTGCATTACCATTGTCTACGTTCTCTGTTACCTCTTCAAAAAATTCAATAAGGTTGGTCGAGCAAGATTTTCCCTTTTGAAATCCATGCTGACGATTCATTATTATACTTTTCATATCTAGATATTCTTCTATTCTCTCCTTTGATAGGAATTCCATTATTTTTCCTCCCACCAATGTTAAGCTGACTGGCCTATAATTACCTGGAGATGTTCTATCCCCCTCAAAGTTAGCTATTCGCCAGTCCTGTGGGACTACACCTTTTTCTAATAAATTATTAAGTATGTGTCGTAATGCCTCTGCTATTTCTTCCCTGGCTTCTTTTAAAATGCATGGATGCAGTCCATCCAGACCAGGGGTTTTATTCTGAGTTTGATTAGTTTACTTAAAAAAATCCCTTTTTTATTTTAAATGCACTTATCTCATTACTCATCACATCATCCAATGTCATGTCCGCCTTTTCTATGTCCCTGCTAAATACTGAAGCGAAATAATGATTTAATATTTCTGCCATCTCTCTATCATTACCTATGGTATTGTCCAGTCTATCCCTTAATGGCCCTATTTCCATCCCAACCTTCCTTTTTTATTGATGTGCCTATAAAATATTTTACTATTTTGTTTTATGTTCCTTGATAATTTAATTTCATAGTTTCTCTTTGCCTTCCGAATTCCTTCATATTCTCTCATCATACTACTCTGCTGCCTATGTACCCTAAATTGTTCCCTTATGTCTTTATTCATCCATGGAGTCTCATTAGTGTTTAGTTTGTTCTTTCCTTGTAGCAGAATATATTTTTCCTGCACTGTGTTGAACACCATTTGAATTGTTTCCCATTGTTGTTCTACATCATTGTTTGCCAATATTGTTACCCATTTTATCTTCCAAAATTCTATTCTCAGCCCCTCAAAATCAACTTTCCTCTAATCTATTGACCTGGTTTTCATCGTACTTATGTCCTTCTCTATTATCATAAAGCATATTATAATCTGGCCACTATTGCCTCGATGTTCCCCTACTTTTACTTCTCTTTTCTGCTTTGGTTCATTCCCCATTACTAGATCCAATAGCAAATCCTTCCTTTTTGGGCTTTTTAAATATTGGGTTTGAAAGGAGTCCTTTACCTTATCCTCTTCTGTCCAATTAATATTGGGGTAGTTGAAATCCCCTATGATTATTCTATGTTTTTTACTCATTTCTCTAATTTGTCTGTATATTTCTTCTTCCATCTCTCTTCCACTATTAGGTGGTCTGTAGACTACTCCTATTAGTGTGATTGATCCTTTATTATCTTTTATCTCTATCCATATGGATTCTATTTTTGTCTTGCTGATAGCTACAGATGAAAGCAACTAATCTGAACATGTAACTATTATTCGAGCATAAAATTGCAATCTGCAGTACTATTTTTAATTCTCATTTATTATACAGGGATCCTGATCAAATTGTGATTCTAGACTAAGCATAACATTTCCTGGCAAGCAAGTTGCCTACTTTCATATGAGGTTTTAAAAAAAACATTTGTGTAAGGCGAAGTCTAAAGGAAATCCATTGCTCAACAGATTCAAGGTTGACTGAATTTTTGATTCCTGGTGAAATCTTGATGACTGCTGTTAACATCTTTTCAATGCGCAATGGATGCTCTGTTGATTTGCATAGCTACTAATGCTAATTGAGTCATTTAATACATTTTGTGTAATTAATTAGTACATTGCATCAGATATTCCGAACAAGCCTATCAGCCCTTATTGGCAAGAGATTTTATATGGTGATCACTAATCCATGTTTCTTGTATGTTGACACCTTGATATTTGTGTTTTGTAGATGGTGGGAACGAGGAACAATCAGAACGGAGACAAACAAACATAGATTCTCGACAGAACCGGTCTGGACAAGGTAGGCAACCTGCATTGATCAGAACAAGGGTACAGTGCAAAGGGCAGTTAATTAAAGTAGTAAGAACAGAGCCAGAATCGGAAATACTATATCAAAATTTTTGGATGACACCAAATTGGAGAGTGTAGTTAATACTATGGAAGACTGCGACAAAATACAAGACATTAACAAGCTTGCAGAATGGGTGTGTAAATAGCAAATTAATTTCAACAGAGATAACTATGAGGTGGTGCATTTTAGTAGAAGGAGTAAGGAGGCCAACTACTCCTTCGAAACTAAGGCCCCAAGTTTCCACATGATAAAAAACGGGCGCTCCTCCGAGCTGGGCGCCCGTTTTTCGCGCCGAAAACGGCGCCGGAAAAAAACCGCGTGATTCTGGAGCGCCCTGCAGCTCCATGTCTGCTTGGCGCGGCGCCCAGGGGGGCGGAGCCTATCACTCGCGCCGATTTTGTAAGTGGGAGGGGGCGGGTACCATTTAAATTAGTTTTTTTCCTGCCGGCAACCCTGCGCGTGCGCGTTGGAGCGTTCGCACACGCGCAGTGTGAAGGAAACATTGGCACTTGGCCATTTTTGTAGTTCTTTGTAGCTGTTTAATTTTTGAACATTTTTTAATAAAAGCACATTGCCTTCAGCACTGAGGCTTCTTGCAGCAGTGAGAAGGCTGCAGGAAGCCTCAGAAAGTTGAGGCAGCCGTTTCCCTCCCCCCCCGCGGGAACGATCGGCTTCCTCCTCCTCCCCTCCACCCCCCGCGGGAACGAACGGCTGCCTCAACTTGTGGGGCTTCCTGCAGCATTCTCCCTGGCTGAAGCACTTTCACACGGGTAGGAAGATGGTTTATTTAATCTTTTCTTTGCTTATAAATTTTTATTCAGATTGGATTTATTTGTATAATATTTGTATAAGTATAAATAATAATTTATTATAGAATTTAATGATTTCCCTCCCCCCCCCCCCCCCCCCCCCCACCTCGTTCTGGACGCCTAATTTGTAACCTGTGCCTGATTTTTTAATGTGCAGACAAGGTTTTTTCAGTTCTACAAAAATCTTCACTTGCTCCATTCTAAGTTAGTTTGGAGTACGTTTTCACTGTGGAAACTTTGAAATCAGGCGTCAGTGGCCGGACACGCCCCCTTTTGAAGAAAAAAATTCTGTTCCAAAGTGAAACTGTTCTAACTGACTAGAACTGCAGAAAAAAAAATGTGGAGAATTGCGATTTCTAAGATAGTCCGTTCTCCACCAGTTGCTCCTAAAAATCAGGCGCAAATCATGTGGAAACTTGGGCCCTAAGAGTCCAAATGGGGTAGAGGCACAAAGGGATCTGGGGTACTGGTACATAAATCATTAAAAGTAGCAATGAAGGTCAATAAAGCCACACAACATGAAAACAAAAGCATTGGGCATCATTTCTAGAGGAATAGAATTCAAAAGCAGATAACTTGTATAGAATGTTGCTTAAAGTACTGTGCACAATTTTAGTCTATTACAACAAGGATATAGAAATGCTAATGAAAGTCAAAAAAGATTTACAAGAATGGTACCAGAACTGAGAGGGTATAACTGGCAGGAAAGACTGAACAAGCTGGGGCACTTTTCTCTAGAAAAGGGAAAACTGAGAAGTGACCCGATGGAGGTCTTTAAAATTATGAAAGGGTTACATGGGGTAGATGTACAGAAGATGTTTTCACTTGTGGGGCAAGTCCAAAACTAGAGGCCGTGGCTACAAGATATTCACTAACAAATCCAATAAGGAGTGGTTGAGACAAATGGCATAGATGCATTTAAAGGGAAGTTAGATAAGTACACGAAGAAGAAAGGAATAGAAGGATATGCTGATCAGATTGGATGAAGTAAGGTGGGAGGAGGCTCGTGTGGAGTTTAAACACTGGCGTAGACCACTTGGACCAAATGGCCTGTTTATGTCCTGTACATTCTGTGTTGTTCCATGAATAGAGCTTTGGAAAATCACTTTTTTTCTCTCTGGTTCACCCTGTATTTAATGAAGATGTCTTACACATCTTATAAAAACCATTACTACAAATGCCTGAAGAAATGCTGTTTATTACATATCCCCAGATCTGCTGCAAAGTTCTAAAAATAACTGTTTAGCTCCAAAATAGGTCTTAATCTGTGTAAAAGGTGTGCTTTCTGGATGACATGGGGTATTTGAGTATAAATCTTGAAAAATGCTAATTAATGCTTATGATGATTGGTGTATACATACAATTTTGTTAAATATTTTTAGTGCACAAATTTATATTAATTCTTATAAATTCTCTCCCCCTCCCCCAAAACATCCATGGAGAATAAAATCGAAAATCAGAAAAATTCCTAAACTGTTTTACAAAAAAAAAATTGTGGAGTTATGAGCAACTCATTCTAGTTACCAGGGTACTAAGGTCAATATTGAAAGAACTTGGCTTCTGCAACCTCTCTTTATTAAAATCTTGTGCTGTCGACCTGCAGCAATGCAAATGCAAGTTCCACGGCAACACTCTCAACTATTTCTTACTCAAAGTAACAAAGTAACTAAAATTAGACATCACACAATCCCCGAAAGATTTCTGTACATGTCCTATTTTATTCCCTGATCTGATACATGATCTGTAAATACATAGAGGTTAGAAACATTGTTGCATGGTGAGAAATGTCTTAACTTTTATGTAGGGAAACCTAATGAGCATAATAAAAATAATTTATTAAAAAAATATTTAGAACAAATTGACAGGTCATCAGGAAATTTGAGGCGGTGTCTGATAAATGTTTCACCTTCTCTTTTCCCCCCCCCCCCCTCCCAACTGTGTTTGCTTCTTCATTCATTACCTCTTCCATGCCCTTCCTCCCGCCGCCTCTTCACCCTCTCGCTCCCCCGCCCCCCCCCCCATCGGCCTTGCCCTTCCTCCTTGCTCATTTTCCACCCTTTGGCCTCACCCATTTCCCACCCCTCAGCCTTGCCCTTTTGGGCTCGTCCTTCCCATCCTTTGCCGTCTTGCCGACGCCCCTCCCTCGGCCTTGCCGTTCCCCCACCTTGGCCTTCTTCCTCTTCCCATCCATCCCTTCTTGGCCTCTCTACCCCCCTCCCCCTTGGCTTTGGCCTCGCCCTTCCCGCCTCCTCGCCCTTAACCTCCCATCCCGCCTCGTCCCTGCTGCCACCCCTCCTTCTTGGTCTCGCCCTTGCCCCCCCCCCCCCCCAGCCATCCCTTTACCCCCTCATTCCCCCCCAGCCCCTGGCTTCGTCCTCCACCTCCCTCAGTCTTCCACCTCCCCTTTGTCTTTCCACCTCCATTATTTTTTATTTCACAAATCTATTTTTGCTAATATTCAGCAACGACGTGTCCTTTTTTAGTTTTCTGTTTTTGTCACTTTTCTTCCAGTTCCTTCTCAAGTTTTGCTGATGTGGACCACTTGCTGCTTCTCCACTACCTTTAAAAATGTAGGCATTTTTTTGAGGTAGACAAATTGTGATAGCAAACTGTTTGACTATGAGAACCATCACATTTGAGTCTGACTATGTCCTTGCCTGATGTCCAATTGTGCGAGGGCCAGTGGATAACAATCAGTAGCTGAAGTGCTGGTGTTTTTCTTAATCTGAAACCAATTCCAACATCTATATGTCCACCCCGGCTGAAAACAGTTAATGGGGTAATGAAACTTGGTTTGTACAGTTCAGTATGACACCAGCTGGTGCATTTACCAACTGAGTCATAGTTTTCCATATGATAATTTCAAAAGCAGTAATGCTAATTAGCAACCCCCAACCCCGCCACCTTAAAGACTCTCCTCATGTAACTTCTTCACATAATGAGATTTATTTTGCTTTTCCTTCACTTTTAATACTCTCTATCTGCATATATAAGGGCCAAAACTCCATAAAGTATTTTCTTCAATCCTCCTTCCAGTTTTATCAAACTTTAATTTCACTGTCTATGAAAGCCAAGCATTCTAAATTACATAAGCAAAATACTGCAGATGCTGGAATCTGGAATAAAAACAGAAAATGCTGGAAATCTCAGCGGGTCAGGCAGCATCTGGAGAGGAAGCAGAGTTAATGTTTCGGGTCGATGACCCTTCGTCAGAACTGGAGAGTGTTCGAAAAGAACAGATTCTTAACAAGCACTGAAAGGGGGAGGTGAAGAAAGAACAAAAGGGAAGGTCTGTGATAGGTTGGAAGACGAGAGATAGGAGATATAAAAGGGATGATGGCCCAAATTCAAATGGTAATGCCAGGAGTTAGAAAAACATTAGTCGAGATAGGGTGTGAATGGTGGGATTATGACTGACTGCCATTAGAGACAAGGAGAAAAAAAGAAACAGGCTCTGAGAGGCGGGGTCGGGAGTCAAAGATTTGCAGCAGTTACGCTTTGAAATTTTTGAACTTGATGTTGAGTCCAGAAGGCTGTAAAGTGCCTAAAAGAAAGATGAACTGCTGTTCCTCGAGCTTGTGTTGAGCTTTGTTGGAACAGTGTAGGAGACCAAGGATAGAGAGGTCAGAGTGGGAATGCAGTGGAGAATTAAAGTGACAGGCGACTGGAAGCTCGGGGTTACACTTGCGGACTGAATGGAGGTGCTCCGCAAAGCGGTCACCCAATTTACGCTTGGTCTCCCCAATGTAGAGGAGGAGACCACATCGTGAGCAGCGAATATAGTATACTAAATTGAAAGCTGTTTCACCTGGAAGGAATATTTTGGGCCCTGGATAATGGGAAGGGAGGAGATAAAAGGGCAGGTGTTGCATTTTCTGCACTTGCACAGGAAGGTGCCATGGGAAGGGGACCTCCACTGCATTCCCACTCTGACCTCTCTGTCCTTGGTCTCCTACACTGTTCCAACGAAGCTCAATGCAAGCTCGAGGAACAGTACCTCATCATTCATTTAGGCACTTTACAGCTTCTGGTCTCAACATCGAGTTCAAAAATTTCAGAGCGTAACCATTCTTTGGCTCCCCCCCTGCCCCCCTGTTGTGTATTGCTCTGGTGCATTAAATGTATGATAAGTATAATGGTGCACCACAGAGGGCGCTGTGGTGGGAGACCTGAAATTACCTGCACCAGGCAGTATAAAAGGCTGCCCACCACACCTGTGGGGCACTCTGGAACTGTTCAATAAAGGACTAAGGCCACAGCAGTTAGATCAACACCAGACCATGTGGAGTCAGTGATTTGTGTGCTACATATATCACATTGACGACAAGGAAGCGGACGAATTCCACGCAACCATGGCTACTCTGGGCTCGCTAAAGGATTTTACGGTGGTCAATGATTGGGAGGTCTTTATGGAAAGGCTCGAGTACTACTTCACAGCAAACGATCTGACGGAGGACACGAATGCACTGAGAGAGAAGCGTAAGGCGATATTGCTTTCCAGTTGTGGCGATGAGGTTTACTGTCTCGTCAGGGATTTGTTGGCACCCGGGCACACCAGGGACAAGTCATATGAGGAACTGACTGAATTCATTCGTGACCACTTGAAACCGAAAGAGAGCATCCTCACGGCCAGATACAAATTTTACCATCACTGCAGACCCGAGGGCCAGGATGTCACCAAATATGCTGCGGACCTCAGGAGACTCGCGGCGCCGTGTGATTTTGGGGCACACCTTGATGAGGCGCTGCGGGACGTTTTCGTTATGGGGATCGGCCATGAGGGCCTCCTTCACAAGCTGCTAGCCACGGCACCCACAGTCACCCTGACAAAAGCCATCACCATCAGCCGGGCATATGTGACCTCAACATGCAGTACCAAGCAAATGATCCACACCGTCTCGAACCTGGCAGGCACTGTCCACAGGATAGCGGCCACCATGGACAAAACTGCAGAACGTGGCTCTGCCCGGGGCAGAGAGCACGGACCTCGGGGACTGGAACGCAGAGTCTGCTGAGGGGGGGCCAATCAAGCAGCACCATGCTGGCGCTGCGGAGGAAGCCATGGGGCTCACCGGTGCAGGTTTGCAGAGTACACGTGCAATACCTGCCACATTAAAGGCCACCTTCAGCGCATGTGTAAAAGAAATCAGACTCACCATGTGGCTGAGGAGATGGGGGATGATCCACTGTTCAGTGAGGAGCAGGCAGAAGAAGATGAGGTGTTGGGACTGCATACATGCACCGACGATTCGCCCCCAGTGATAATGGAAGTAAAAATTGACGGAGTCCCAGTGAGTATGGCAGTGGATACGGGATCGGGTCCGTCGTTGATGAGTCAGAGAACTTTTGATAAACTGTGGGGTAACCCGGCTGCACGACCCAAGCTGGTCCCGGTCACTGCAAAGCTGCGTACCTACACCAAGGAACTGACACCTGTTCTCGGCAGAGCGGATGTACAGGTATCTCACGGGGGCGAGACGCACGGTTTAGCTTTATGGGTCATTGCAAGAGATGGGCCAATGCTCCTCGGCAGAAGATGGATGGGAAAGGTCCGTGGGAGCTGGGAAGACTTCTTCACTCCCCCACAGACTGCTGCTCCCCGGGTTTCCAAAGGGCAGCGGCAACTGAGCTGGAGCTGCAGCAGCAGCCCAAAACTCCTGGCCCCAAGCAATCCTGCAGCCTCAGCCTCCACCCAAGGCTACAGGTGCGGGCCCATTGCTGGGGTACGGGCCGGCGGGGCGCTGTGGTCCATCGGTGGCCGGGGGAGCCACGCAGCGGAACAAGCGGGTGGCGGCAGCGGCCGCGATGGAGGCGGCCACGGAGGTAGCAAGAGAGGCGGCCACGGCGGGAGCTGTAACGAAACGCTGCGCCGAGTTTGAGAGCGCCAGCATCAGCGCTAGAAGAAGAGGATCGTGGACACATTTCCTCAAACCTTTCCCCAAAATTCCCTCTCCCCACCTTCCTTCCGTGTTTCTTCTTCTTCTTTCTAGGCCAGCTGAACACAAGCTGGCGGCGCCCAACGGAAGCCTCGTGGGAGCCACAAGATGGCGCCTTAAAAGGGAAGGGCCTCATACCGCTGCGGTCCCCACATAAAGACTTTTAGACTTTTGTAAGGCTAGAGCGAGCCTAAGTGTGCCATGTGAATGTAGGATGATGGATTTATGACGAAATAATATTTTAATGCTGGGTGGTCACTGTGTTTAAAATAATGGACATGAATTGCGAATTTCGACAAGAGTTCAATGCTAAATGGTCACTGTGTTTAAATTCAGGGGATTCTAGCAACAGCTTTTTGAACTGGGGGGGTGGGGTGCGCGCAGTGATGTTGTGTATTGCTCTGGTACATTACATGTATGATAAGTACAAAGGTGCACCACAGAGGGCGTTGTGGTTGGAGACCTGAAAGTACCTGCACCAGGCAGTATAAAGGCTGCCCACCACACCTGTGGGGCACTCTGGAGCTGTTCAATAAAGTACTAAGGTCACAGCTGTTTGATCAACACCAGACTGTGTGGAGTCAGTGATTTGTGTGCTACATACATCACACCCCCAGAGCCTGTTTCTTTTTTTCTCCTTGTCTCTAATGGCAGTTGGTCATAATCCCACCATTCACACCCTATCCCGACTAATATTTTTCTAACTCCTGGCATTAGCATTTGAATTTGGGCCATCATCACGTTTGTCTCTCCTATCTCGCTTGTCTTCCAACCTATCACAGACCTCCCCTTTTGTTCTTTCTTCCCCTTCCCCTTTCAGTGCTTGTTAAGACTTTGTTCTTTTCGAACACTCTCCAGTTCTGACGAAGGGTCATCGACCTGAAATGTTAATGCTGCCTCCTCGCCACAGATGCTGCCTGACCTGCTGAGATTTCCAGCATTTTCTGTTTTTATTCTAAATTACATATTCTAATATGAAAAGAAAAAGAGGGACGTGTATTTATATAGCGCCTTTCACAACCGCACGGCATCCCAAAAAGGTTTGCAGCCAATGAAGTACTTTTTGAAGTGTAGTCACTATTGTAATGTAGGAAATAAGGCAGCCAATTTGCACACGACAAGCTCCCACAAACAATGTTTCGCACTGATTGGCAGATAGGCATGATCTGGATATTTGTGCCAGTGTAGCATTTAAACACCAGGAACCATGAATGTCAAATTCATAAAATACACGCTGATTTAAAATACATAGTTTAATGTAGGACAGTTAGTCCAAGATGTGTATTTTTAGATTCCTGTCTCTTCTCATTCTGATGACTTGTCAAATTGAATCGATTACTATTACTTCCAAAAGGATTAGAATCTGGGGCAGTATCAAAGTAAGAGCATCAAATCTACATTGCCTACACCTCACCTCTGACAGTATTTCTCCTTTTGACATAGTAGCCCTGAAATTGCGGTCAGAGGCTTCCCGCAGGCAAATGCCCCCGATCCGCAAGAAAAGTACGACCCTACCTGGTGCCTCTGTATCTTCAGACTCTTGCAGTCCTGGGTCTGCGGTTCGCAAGTGTTCCTGGAATCACGTGGGCCAGCCCAACTAATCAAAAAGGGAGATTCCCATTATGCTTATGGGGATTCCATTTATGTACGGAATTCCCATAAGCTTAATTGGAATGACATAAAAAATTTCACACAACCTAAATAAAAATAAATCATCACATATTTAAAGTTAATTTAATACAATTTAATTAAACATTTGAAACAAAAACAATTTTAAAGGGGCCAAAAATAACCTAAACTAATTTTAAGGGTTTAAAATGTTTAAACGATTAAAAAAAATGATTTTAATATTTATTTAAACCCTTGCGGTGGTAAAAGAAGGCCCTGTGTCTGCTTTTACCAGGCGTAAGAGTTTCGCGCATTCAGATGATCTGACAGCGAATGCGGAAACCCGGAACTTGCAGGGCACTTACAGCAGCGTACGTGGCCATAGGATCCGGAACATTATTCTTGACAGCCTACCTGAGTATGGCAGCATCATTGTAGTATTTTTAGTTGGATTTAATAGGCTTAAAAGAAATCCATGGGGAATAAATTTTGTTCAAAGTATTCCTTCCAATGTCTGTTTTAAAAGTATGTCTGTTTAAATAGAGAATGGGCTAGTACTTTAAAGAAAAGTATTCCCTCTAGACTTTCTTTGACCTGTAATGCATACTTTTAAATATATAAATATTCTAGTATAAAATGACTAAATATTTAATAGAAGATCTAAATCTAAGGTTACTCAGCATTTCTCCACCCTAGTATTGAAAGGCTGCAGGCTTATAAGTTCATAAAATACTTAACAAACATAACCTGGAAGGAAGTGCAGATTTAATTGATTTGTTAAAAGTTAAGTATGCAATGAAAACTGCTGCAGGAGATGTTTAGATTGCAATCCTCTGGGAAAATATTAAAACTTACTCTTTATAAACAAACTATTACTGGTTAATTTTCTACTCATTCTCACCATGGCGATTGTTTTTAAACTGATATCTTGTGTTGCTTATGATGAGTTCAAGGTTATGCTGCTTTTTAAGAGCAGGAGTGTTACTATGAAATGGAAAATTTATTATTATACAATATAATAGTTGGTCTTTTGTGGCTTTGTTCGTGGGAAAAATGTCGGTTTGGAGAAACTTTGGCCAATGGTCAGCTCGCAACGGTCGAAAGAAACCATTGCATTCAAATAGTGTCTCATCACATCTCAGTGATTCACTTACCATATATTGTGAAATGACGACAAATGTGGTATTCACTTTACCAACCTGTCCCCGCTGTGCAGCACATCCTTTCCCGCCCCAACCCCCCAAGTCATCAAGATCCACGGCGCGGCCCTGGACAATGTGGACCATTTCTCATACCTCAGGAGCCTCTTATAAACAAAAGCATACATTGACGATGAGATTCAACACCGCCTCCAGTGTGCCAGTACAGCCTTCGGCCGCCTCAGGAAAAGAATGTTTGAAGACCACGCCCTCAAATCTGCCACCAAGCTCATGGTCTCCAGGGCTGTAGTAATACCCGTCCTCCTGTATGGCTCAGAGACATGGACCATGTAAAGTAGACACCTCAAGTTGCTGGAGAAATAACACCAACGATGTCTCCGCAAGATCCTGCAAATCCCCGGGGAGGACAGATGCACCAATGTTAGTGTCCTCGACCAGGCCAACATCCCCAGCATTGAAGTACTGATCACATTTGATCAGCTCTGCTGGACAAACCACATTGTTCGCATGCCAGACACAAGACTCTCAAAGCAAGCGTTCTACTCAGAAATCCTTCATGGCAAACGAGCCAAAGGTGGGCAGATGAAGTGTTACAAGGACACCCTCAAAGCCTCCCTGATAAAGTGCAATATCCCCCTGACATCTGGGAGTCCCTGGCCAAAGACCCCCCCCACCCCTCCAAGTGGAGGAAGTGCATCCAGGAGGGTGCTGAGTACCTCGAGTCTCATCGCCGAGAGCATGCATAAATCAAGCACAGGCAGCGGAAAGAGCGTGCGGCAAACTAGTCCCACCCACCCTTTCCCTCAACAACTATCTGTCCCACATGTGACTGGGACTGTGGCTCTCGTATTGGACTGTTCAATCACCTAAGGACTCCTTCTAAGAGTGGAAGCAAGTCTTCCTCGATTCCGAGGGACTGATTATGATGATGATGAGAAAGATCCCACAAGCTGATGAATCTGAATGATCAAATTTATTTTTGATGGTATTGGTGGGGTAACAACACAAAGAGAATTCTCTGTTTATTTACAAATAGTGCCACAGGATTGTTAACATCCACCTGAACAGGCAGACAGGATCTCGATTTTAATTTCCCATTTGGATGGCACCTCCAACAATGCAACACTCTTCTCTACTACACTTGGGTCTTAGCATAGATTGGGTCCTCAAACTTGCAGAATGGGGTTCAAACCCACCATCACCTTTCTCAAATGCAAGAATGCTGCCAACCGAACCAGGCTGACACACAAGACAAATGACATGAATAGTGGCTCTGTGTACCCACATAAATGTTAAGAAGTAGTTAAAATGCCAAATAATCAGCATCAATAGGAACCATAGAAACAGTCACTTGGTTAGCAAGGACTAATGAACAGTAGTTACTGTGAAAACAATCATAGTTACTAACAACAACTTGCATTTGTATGGTGCCTTCAACTGAAAGCACACCCTGGCACTTCACAGAGGAGAAAGAGGGACAGATGCTGAGCCTCTGAGGAGGAGTTATGAGATGAGAACAGAAGATTAATTGAAGAAATACGTTTTGAGAAGATGTTAAAGGCGGGGGAGGGAAGCTTGTAAGGCTGAACTTGGAGATCTGCAGAGTCGGGCTGAGACGACTGAAGGCTCTGCTTCCAATAGTGGAATCATAGGTGTGGGGAGGGAGGGGATGTACAGGAGGCCAGTCTGACCAATGAGCAGAAGATACTACTAGACAAATGACAGATGGGATTGTTCTGTTGCATTGTTCCCAAAGGGTTGATCACAGCACTAAAGATATATGAACAGTTGTCTTCACTTTAGAAGCAGTTAAAATGCCAAATAATCGACGATTGCCATGGACCAATGACAGATTAGTTTTTTCATCAATAGGTTCCCATGAACCATTTAGCAGCAATATTTATTGAAGGCTTTTATCTTTATTTATAGCAGCATTCTCTGGTCTAGAGTACGGTTGTAATATTTTTCTACCAACCTTGCCTGTGTCTTTTAGGTCATTGCTCTAAATGGGAAATTTCAGATAATTGTAGATGCTTCGCAATTACTAAGGGCAATCAGTCAGAACTAACTAGTTGTAAATTTTAGATTCCAGTTAAATAACGGGCTTCCTTTTTTTTTAAAGATTTCTTTGCATCTGTAATAAAATGTAATATGTGGAGTGTGACAGATGCACACTGCTTACGGGCAGTCTGGGTTCTGGAGCACATTTGTAATGTTCAGCTGCTGAACTGGATTGCCCTTTTAAGTTTAGTGCTTAGCTACTCCCTATAGGGAAGTATCTAACTAGGTTCTGGAGTCAATTGAAGGTTAATTATTATTGAAAGTGTCATGTATTCAACCAGCATTGTAACCCATGTATAAACTGACCTAAGTTGTACACCGTGAGAACGCTGACCACTAGGTGGGAGACACTCCTAACCTGGACCTTCAGGTATAAAAGGGGAAGCTCCACCCACCTTCATCACTTGAGTGCTAAGGAATAAAGGACAGGTCACAGACTGACCTCTCAAGCATGGGCCTCGTGTGCATTTATACTGTGTAGTAAGGACGTATCGATGGCGACAAGAAACTGGGATTTAAACCACGTGAGCATGGCCACTAGCAGAACAGACGAGAGGTACTGTGTTAAGGAATGGTTGGGACAGAGATTCAACATTGTTAAAGCAGCACACAGTTCTCCAGGCAGACAAGGGCAACCAGGCATGCCCCAACATGTAGTCGAACCCAGAGGGGGAGTTCGACAGACAATGGCAAGCTGAACAGCGATTCACGCCATTGCAAGGGACAATGCGGCCAGTAATGAGGCCATCAACATCTGTTAATGGTGCACTCAAGGACAATAACAGGGGCAGTCAGGGACGATCGACTGGCAAGGGACCTTTTGTTTCAAACCGCAACTCATGCTGGAGGCGTGGAGGCATACATTCAGCCGGAGTTTGCAGAGATGAGCAAAATACCTGCAGAAATTGCAGAAATGGACACTGGGGGAAATCGCTGGAAGCTGAAGTTCAGCGAGTTCATGTGGAGCACGTATACAGTTCATACACCAGGACGCCACCGATAATGATGAACGTGCTCCTCAATGGCATCCCAGTATCAGTGGAGTTAGACACGGGTGCCAGCCAGTCCCTGATGGGTATCAAACAGTTCGAAAAGTTGTGGGCATCCAAGGCCAGGAGGCCAAAATTATCGCCGATTGACGCACAGCTACGGACTTGCACAAAGCAGATCATTCCGGTGCTAGGCAGCGCCACGGTAGTCGTGACCCACAAAGATTCGGAGAACAGGTTGCCACTCTGGATTGTCCCAGGGGACAGTCCCGCACTACTGGGGAGGAGTTGGCTTGCTGTCATGAACTGGAAATGGGGCGATGTCAATGCAATTTCCTCTGTGGAGCGAGTATCATGCTCACAGGTCCTGGACAAATTTGACTCATTATTTCAACCCGGCATTGGCACTTTCATGGGGGCCAAGGCAGTGATTCACATAAACCCGGACGCCAGACCAGTACACCACAAGGCCAGAGCGGTGCCGTACGTGATGCGGGAAAAGATAGAAGACGAATTGGACCGCCTGTTGAGGGAAGGCATCATCTCGCCAGTCGAATTCAGTGACTGGGCGAGCCCGATTGTGCCGGTGCTCAAGGCGGATGGGTCGGTCAGGATATGTGGCGATTACAAGACCACCATCAATCGGGTGTCACTCCAAGACCAGTACCCGCTACCGAGAGCGGAGGACCTCTTTGCGACGCTATCCGGTGGCAAACTTTTTTCAAAATTGGACCTGACCTCAGCTTACATGACCCAGGAGCTGGTGAGTGAGTCGAAGAAGCTGACCACCATCACGACACACAAGGGGTTGTTTGAGTACAACAGATGTCCATTCGGGATTCGCTCGGCCGCCGCGATCTTCCAACTAAATATGGAAAGCCTCCTCAAGTCGATTCCAGGGACGGTGGTTTTTCAGGACGACATCCTCATTACGGGTTACGATACTGAAGAACACCTCCACAACCTGGAGGAGGTGCTACGCAGACTGGACCGGGTAGGTCTGCGACTGAAAAAGGCGAAGTGCGTCTTCCTAGCTCCAGAGGTAGAATTCCTGGGGATGAGGGTAGCAGCAGACGGGATCAGCCCTACTGCATCCAAGACGGAAGCGATCCAGAGAGCACCCAGACCCCGTAACACAACGGAGCTGCGTTCGTTCCTGGGGCTCCTGAACTATTTTGGTAACTTTCTTCCCAAATTGAGCACGCTGCTAGAGCCGCTACACGTGCTCCTACGCAAAGGTCGCGAATGGGTCTGCGGGGACAGCCAGGAAAGGGCTTTTAATAGAGCACGCAATTTGTTATGTTCCTACAATCTGTTAACGCTATATGACCCATGTAAGAAACTTGTGTTAACGTGCCATGCGTCGTCCTATGGTGTCGGGTGTGTGTTGCAGCATGTCAATGCCAAGGGTCAGTTACAGCCGGTAGCTTATGCCTCCAGGAGTCTGTCCCAGGCAGAAAGGGGCTACGGGATGGTAGAAAAGGAGGCGCTCGCATGTGAAAATGCGGTAAAGAAAATGCACCAGTACCTGTTTGGCAGGAAATTTGAGCTGGAGACAGATCACAAACCTCTAACGTCCCTTTTGGCCGACAACAAGGCCATAAATGCAAAGGCATCGGCCCGCATACAGAGGTGGGCACTCACGTTAGCTGCCTATGACTACACAATTCGGCACAGACCGGGCACCGAAAACTGCGCCGATGCACTCAGCAGGCTCCCACTAGCCACCACTGAGGGGGCTACCGAGCATGCTGCTGAGATGGTCATGGCTGTTGAAGCTTTCGGAAGCGAAGGCTCACCCGTGACAGCCCGTCAGATTAAAGTCTGGACAAATAGAGACCCGCTATTGTCTCTCGTCAAGAAATGTGTCCTGAATGGGGCTGGGCAGCCACGTACAGGGCATGCCCTGAGAAATTTAAACCATTTCACAGGCGCAAGGATGAACTCTCGATTCAGGCCGATTGCCTACTGTGGGGAAACCGTGTAGTCATGCCCCAGATGGGCAGAGAGGTGTTCATCAGACAACTCCACAATGAGCACCCGGGCATTGTCACGATGAAGGCAATTGCCAGGTCACACTTTTGGTGGCCAGGGATAGACGCAGATCTGGAACTTTGTGTTCGCAGGTGCAACACGTGTGCCCAGCTGGGCAATGCGCCCAGGGAAGCCCCCCTTAGCCCCTGGCCATGGCCCGCTAAGCCTTGGTCATGCATCCATGTGGACTACGCAGGTCCTTTCATGGGGAAAATGTTTTTGGTTGTAGTAGACGCCTACTCCAAATGGATCGAGTGTGACATTTTAAATTCAAGCACATCCTCTGCCACGGTAGAAAGTCTACGGGCAATGTTCGCCGCCCACGGTCTACCGGACATCTTGGTCAGCGATAATGGCCTGTGCTTCACAAGCACTGAATTCCAGGACTTCATAGCAGGCAATGGAATTAACCATGTTAGAACGGCACCGTTCAAGCCGGCCTCAAACGGCCAGGCAGAATGAGCAGTGCAGATAATCAAACGGGATGCTCAGATTCCAAGGGGGTTCCCTACAAACCCGCTTATCACGCCTCCTGTTGGCCTATAGATCCCGACCACACTCGCTCACAGGGGTTCCACCCGCAGAGCTACTAATGAAAAGGACGCTCAAAACCCGATTATCCCTTATACACCCCACCATGAAAGAAATTGTCGAGAGCAGGCGCCAGTCACAATATCACTACCATGACAGGAATGTGAGGGCGCGATGTATTGATGCAAATGATCCTGTTTTTGTCCTCAACTACGCTGCAGGGCCCAAATGGCTCGCAGGCACTGTGGTTGCCAAAGAGGGAAATAGGATTCTGGTAGTTAAACTTACCAATGGACAAATCTGCCGCAAACATGTGGATCAAACAAAAAGGAGGTTCAGCAACCCCATAGAAGAAGCAGAGGAAGAACACGATATAGAGTTCACTCCACCACAGGTGACCGAACAACAGAACCAAAGGGAGGAGAGCCCAGGAGAGGGCAGTCCGGACAGGCCTGAGGCACTGCAAACAGCAGACACTCAGGCCAGCGCCCAACAACCGGAGCCCCAACTCAGGCGCTCTACAAGGGAGCGTAAACCACCAGAGAGACTCAACCTGTGATCCCAATAAGACTTTGGCGGGGGGAGGTGATGTCATGTATTCAACCAGCATTGTAACCCATGTATAAACTGACCTAAGTTGTACACCGTGAGAACACTGACCACTAGGTGGGAGACACTCCTAATCTAGACCTTCAGGTATAAAAGGGGAAGCTCCACCCACCTTCATCACTTGAGTGCTAAGGAATAAAGGACAGGTCACACAGACTGACCCCTCAAGTATGGGCCTCGTGTGCATTTATACTGTGTAGTAAGGACGTATCAGAAAGCTTCTTGAAGTTGCAGCTACTTGGTTCCGTCTAGATGTTCTCAACGACCTGTTCATATCATTTCAAAGTCATAAAAAAACCCAGCAGGAAATAACTTTTTTTCTCTTTGTATGTTTTTTAATAAATTTTTTAGCATAGCTTTTGATAAGGTCCCACATTGCAGACTGGTCATGAAAGTAAAAGCCCATGGAATTCAGGACAAAGTGGCAAGTTGGATCCAAAATTGGCTCATAGGTAGGAAGCCAAGAGTAATGGTTGATGGGTATTTTTGTGACTGGAAGGCTGTATTCACTGGGGTTCCACAGGCCTCAGTGCTGGGTCCCTAGCTTTTTGTGGTAGATATTAATGACTTGGATTTAAATGTTGGGGGTATGATTAAGAAGTTAGCAGATGACACGAAAATAGGCAGTGTGGTTGATGAAGAAGAAAGCTGCAGACTGCAGGAAGATATATTGGATCTTGGAGTGCAGGTCCACAGATCCCTGAAGGTAGCAGGCCAGGCAGATCAGATAGTTAAGAAGGCATATGAAATACTTGCCTTTATCAGTCGAAGCATGGAATACGTTTTGCTTGAACTGTATAAAACACTGGTTAGGTCGTAGCTGGAGTACTGTGTGCAGTTCTGGTCACCACATTACAGGAAAGATGTGATTGCACTGGAAAGGGTGCAGAAGAGATTTACAAAAATGTTGCCTGGACTGTGGAATTTTGGCTATGAGGAAACATTGGAAATGCTGGGTCTGTTTTCTTTGGAACAGAGGAGGCTGAGGGGAGACCTGATTGAGGTGTATAAAATTATGAGGGGCCTGGATAGAGTGGATAGGAAGGACCTATTTCCCTTGGCAAAGGGGTCAACAACCAGGGGGCATAGATTTAAAGTAATTGGGGGGAGGTATAGAGGAGATATGAGGGGAAATGTCTTTACCCAGAGGGTGCTGGTGGTCTGGAACTCACTCACTGCCTGAAAGGGTGGTAGAGACAGAAAGCCTCACCACATTTAAGAAATACTTGGGTGTGCACTTAAAGAGCCTAAGTTTCAGGTGAAGTTGCTCCTATTTTTTGGAGCAACTAGTTTAGTTTGGAGTATCTTAGAAATCGCAATTCTCAGCATTTAGTTCTAGTTCTAGTGAGTTAGTTTATTTCCGTTTTAGTTCAGTTTTTTTTTTCAAAAGGGGGATTTACCAGCCACTTACGCCTGTTTTGCAAGTTTAGGCACCGAAAATTTACTCCAAACTAACTTAGAATGGATTGTTGACTTTTGTATGTTCAGAAAAACCTTGCGTACGCTTTAGAATTAGGCGCAGTTAGCCAGAGATGGGAGGGGGACAATGGAAGATAGAGGGAAGTTAGGGGATTTCGCAAAGCATTAAACACTTTGCTTTTAAAAATAAAGAACCATCATCAATAATAAATGATCAATAAATCAATAAATAAAACATTTAATTCAAAAAATAATTCAATAAATCAATCAATAAAAAATAAAAAGTTCCTACCTCACCTACCCATTCGGTAGCTCCAGGAGCCCATTCGGCCAAGGTTAGGGGCTGCGTTGCTGCAGGTTGGAAATCGGCACTCTGGCCGCAATGAGGGAGCTCATTCGGCCAGTGACTTTCTCCTCCACTGTGAAACCACTCCAATATTTCTTGCCTTGGAGAGATATCCAGTCAGCCTTACTTGCAGCGGGGAGCCCACTCGGCCAGGGCTCGGGTCGGCATGCTTCGGGCCCCTCCCACACAGCCAGCAGCACACGCACACAGAATCTGGGGGCCAGGAGCTACTGTGCACGCGCGCAACTGCTGGCACTCTTTCTGGCCCAGGACTGTAGCTCCGCCCCCCGCTGTTGTGCTGCGTCGCGCTGACCGCTGAACAGGCCTCCTTCACTCGGAGAATCGTGAGGTAAGTTTTTGGCGCGCTTTTCATTCTCCAAAATAGGCGGGCCTCTCGGAGGTGCACCGTTCTAGCGGATATCGGAAACTTGGGCCCAAAAGTGCTGTAACCTACAGGACTACGGACGAAGTGCTGGAAAGTGGGATTAGGCTGGATAGCTCTTGGGCCGAAATGGCCTGCTTCCGTGCTGCACATTTCTGAAATTTTATTAACAATTCTGTGCGATTGTGCATACTTCAAGGGAGAAACATCCCATGGTGTTAGTCCAAAAATAGTAATTAATGGAATTCTGCCATGATGTGTTCTGGGTAACCTTGGAACATAGCAGTTACTCTGTATAGAATGGGGCCAGGTGACGAGCTTACTTTAGATAAGAACATTCGAAATAGGAGCAGGAGTAGGCTGTTCGGTCCTTCAAGCATGATCCGCCAATCATGGCTGATCTTCGACCTCCACTCCACCTTCCTGCACTATCCCCATATCCCTCAATTCCCAAGAATCTATCAATCTCAGTCTTGAATATACTCAACAGCTCAGCAGCCGCAGTCCTCTGGTTGTGATTGATATCATCTCGAAAGATTTGGACCAATTAAATAAATCGGCCAAGCATGACAGATAAATTGCAATATAAATATGAGGAAACGTACATTAGAAGAGGAAGCATGACAGGGTCTTCAATATCAAAGATGGGAAAGGATTTCTGTATAGTAGGCGGCTCACAAAGTATCCGTTTAGCATGAAGGTATGATCCAGGTTAATAGTGTAGTGATAAACCCTCAGGTGTATTTCAGTACTTATAAATGGATGGATTCATGGGCTGTGATACTCAAAACACCCATTAACATCCTGAAATCTCATGTCATAAAAATGAGTTAGAGCAAGATCAACTAAGCTTGTATGGTGATGAGACCACATTTGAATTATCGTATGCAAATTCTGTCTTCAACAGAACATTAGTATGTTGAAAGATATTCAGACCATAGTGATTAGAATTATTTAGACATTTAGGCTTGTAAATTATGAAGAAGTTTGCAGAGTTGAAACTGTCATTTAGGCTTGTAAATTATGAAGAAGTTTGCAGAGTTGAAACTGTTTTTGTTAAAGCTTTTGGAAGAAGCTTGAGAGAATATTATCCAAATCTTTGACATAGCGAGAGTCACAGAGAATGTAGATATCACCAAGCTATGTAACGTGTACTGTGAATGCACTGTTGGAGGCTACGATTACATGCTGAGCCAGAGGCAAGACTTAAAGATGAGATTAATTTTATCTCAGAGTAACTGAGCATGTAGAACAAATTCCAGCAAGTTGTTAATGCAATTTCAATTCACTTTTGGGGGACAAAATGTGGTATGGAAAGTGTAAGGATAAACCTAGACTGAGTTGTTTGAAAACTCCATAGAATAAGGTGATTCTGTGCTGCTGGGACCATGGAAATCTGTGGAAAACATCTGGCCAAGGCTGAATAATGGAGACAAAGGCTGGCAGATATTCTGGATCTTCATTACATTTGGGATATGGAATTTTTTTGGAAAAACTTTCCAGAAACTATTTATCTTGGGTGAGGTCCATGATGAGAAAGGTGTATTGTAGAGGGTCTGTAGAAGGAGCAGGCTTGTTGGGTTGAAATAATTGTTGTTGTATAGCTGAGTTTGTGGGTTATTAAATGGAAATTGTAAACCTGATATCCTATTCCCTTTATAGCTCTCTTCAGCTCTTTCTTAAAACAGTCTAAACTTACTGATCGCACGTCTTTATTTGCTTGCAAGATTAGGCTTATGAGGCAGAGTTCCCATATTATACCAAATATGTAAGCCTACACCTCTATTCATTTTGATGGTATTGAAATAAGCCACAAATGTGAATGAGCCAATGAGGGTGGCTGTAAACCACTTGAAAATCTAAGATTGCAACTTGGAAAAGTAGCAGTTTATTGTGATCCTAGATAATATCACTAGTTCGCTTCACATATTTTAAATTTTGGTGCTGAAATTTATTCACATGATACTGAAGATGTTGTAAGTGAAGGATTTATTTACCAAAGAAAAACCTGTATTGGAGTTCAATGACTATCCTATTTCCCAGGAACAATATTAGATAATGGATACATAGCAATAAATTTCTCATTGCCTTACTTTGGCCATTTTCTGCACTTTGGAATTGTTGATTCAAGCATCTATGCTTGTGAAACATAGATCTTTAAAAACAGCAAGAAGTAAAACATCAATTGAATTTTTAGATTGTTTAACATTTAACATCAAAGTGTTTACTGCAGGGACATGGACTCCAGTATACTGATTCATGTCTGCTGATATGCCATTTCCTACCAGAAAATTCTATCTTCTCAGCATTGTTCTGTGGTTGAAATCCTGTGGGTTATGAATAAAAATAATAAGGATCTGCTTGTAAAAAAAAACAGCAATGAAAGCCAACACAATATTGCTCCTTTCTCTTAACTGCTACATTCCACGTAATAAAGGAAAGAATGTGCATTTATATAGTGTTCTTCAAAACCTCGGTCCCTCCCAAAGAGCTTTACAGCCAAGGAAGTACTTTTGAAGTGTAATCTGTGTGTTGTACAATATCATTTATTACTATGGTTTTAAATGTTTCTTTGTTCAGTTCTTCAGTTTAAATTGGGTTCGGCACATTGGGCTCAATTTTCCCCAGTGCCGCTTTTTGACGTATTGCCAGAGATACGCCCCTTTTCTTTGGCCCCAACTACTTCAAAAAAAATAAGTAGCAAGTTCCCCCATTTTATTTTTTGAAATTGGCGCTTAGCAGCCTGTCCTGTAGCTTCGGGGGGTGGAGCCTAATGTCTGCATCGAAAAAACGATGCCCCCACTTCTGCGCATGCGCGAAAAAAAGATGTTTTTGACATGATTGCTATGAGCGCACATGCCCAGTTCAGCTTCCGGTCTGCATTCGGCCATTTTTAAAGAGCCAGTTGTATGAGAGAACTTTAATTCTCATTGGAAAAATCGGAGCTGCAATACAATATGCAACGCGGCTCAAGGGCCAAGAATTTCTTACAGGATGAAGTGGAGGCACTGGTTACTGTAGTTAAGGCCAGATGGCACGAACTGGACACCAGGAGAGGTCCCATAAAAGTTTCACCAAAAGAAATGAAGAAACACTGGAACCAACTTTCACAAGATTACTCTGCTATAGTGACCACCGTGAGGTCTGGAGGCCAGTGCAAGAAGTGACAGGACCTTGGTCAAGTCGTTAGTGTAAGTAATATTTTAATTTATTCAATGGAATTGCAATTGTAAATGTGACCACCTGTATCTGTCCCACCCAGCAGAAAGTCACCCTCTCTAAAAAGATATATTTTCATCTTTGCAGAGGAAGGTGGCACACAATAAAAGAGAAAGAACTTGAACAGGAGGAGGCCCGGCAAATCTGCATTCAATGACACACTTGGAAGATAGGATTGCTGCTTTGATGGGTCCTGCCTGGAGAAAAGCAACCATCACTGTACAAGCTGGGCCCACACTCGAGGGAGAGGATAAGTCCTGTAAATTCCACAGTTTGGCTTTCCTAAATGTTAAGTACTGCGCGGGCTAGTCATGCTTCGGTTCAGAGGGATGTCTTCATCAGCTACGCTTCAGTTGATGCAATGTGCTATCATTCATTGTGGTCCTTCAAATGAGCCTGCTCTGCTGCCTGCGCTGTGTGTGCCTACTCATGCCACCCTGCCCCCTCCTCTGCTGCGAACCATTTGTCTGTTTTGTTATATTTTGCAGAAGTTGAGGTCAACCCTGACGAAGCAGAAGAAGATTCAGATGCGGATGAGCCTGAAGAGGAGAACATCTTCCAAACCAAGAGCATGGGGAGGGGGAGGTGATGGATGAACCCCCACTATTAAACTGAGGAGGTTCAGTTGCCGCCCATTGAGGTGCCAGCCCCTTTCCTGAGTGGTACGAGTGTTGTTGGGAGATTCCATGGTTTCCCACAGTCCGAGGCTGCGGTTTCCAATGGGGTGCAGCGAGGCACACCCAGGGCCCCACTGTCTAAGGCTGCAGGTCCCAGTGGGATGCAGCGAGCCACACCCAGGATGAGGAGGGGAAGAAGAGCTCGACAGCGTTCTCCTGAGGTGCAGGATCTAACAGGTTCAGATGATGGCAATAAGTACGGAGAGCATTGACCATGAGACAATCACTCCTGGACCCTATCATTGGGGTGGTGATGAAGTATCGGGACTGTCGGGAGAAGTAACAACAATTTCACCAGAAATGGGAACACTGTCCGGGAACATGAGGGAGGGAATGTTGCAAGTAGTTGACACTGTTGCTCAACATGAGGGAGGACATGTTACATGTAGCTGAGACACTGCGAACTTGAGGGAGGGAATGTTGCAGGTAGTTGAGACACTGTCAGGGCACCTGAGGGAGGGAATGTTGGAGTTAGCTGCTGTAATAAGGGAACACGCCCAGACCCCGCACCCATTGACAGAATCAACTTTCACGCCAATCCCCAGACCAGCCTCTGAAGAGGCACAAGTCGGGCCTTCCACATTGTCACCCCCCCCCCGCTCCATCCCCCCCATCAAGAAGTGCGCATTTCCCGAGATGTTTGAAAGATTAAGCTTGGTACCAACACGAGAAACGCTGTGACACCGCCTGCAGGCAGGGGTGGAGTCAGTAAGACCAAGCGCAGTGGCCGGTCTTAGAATAAGGTGGAGGAGAGATGGGTGCAGCCTTTCTTTGCTGCTGCTGTTGTTGTTGTTACTGTTGTAACTGTTCTGAACTTAAGCATTTTGTAAGTTATGTAAATTTACAAATTTAAAAGTTTTTTTAAGTGATCTTAACTGAAAACTTTAAAGTTTGATACAAGAATATTTTTGTTAAGTTAAGTCCAAACAAATGTTAAACTTTTACAAAAAATTTTTTTTAAATTATAACTGAATCATTTACATTATTTGTTCCATTATTAACACAACTTTTTGAAGTAAAGAAGAATCATTTACATTATTTGTTCCATTAACACAACACAACATTACAGAACTTTTTGAAGTAAAGAAGAATCATTTACATTATTTGTTCCATTAACACAACACAACATTGCAGAACTTAAAGAAAGGTAACTTTGAAGGTATGAGTCGTGAATTGGCTAGGATAGATTGCCGAATGATACTTAAGGGGTTGACAGTGGATGGGCAATGGCAGACATTTAGAGACCGCATGGATGAACTACAACAATTGTACATCCCTGTTTGACGTAAAAATAAAAAAGGGAAGGTGGCTCAACCGTGGCTATCAAGGGAAATCAGGGATAGTATTAAAGCCAAGGAAGTGGCATACAAATTGGCCAGAAATAGCAACGAACCCGGAGACTGGGAGAAATTTAGAATTCAGCAGAGGAGGACAACATGTTTTATTAGGGCAGGGAAAATAGAGTACGAGAGGAAGCTTGCAGGGAACATTAAAATGGACTGCAAAAGCTTCTATAGATATGTAAAGAGAAAAAGGTTAGTAAAGACAAACGTAGGTCCCCTGCAGTCAGAATCAGGGGAAGTCATAACTGGGAACAAAGAAATGGCAGACCAATTGAACAAGTACTTTGGTTCGGTATTCACTCAGGAGGACACAAACAACCTTCCGGATATAAAAGGGGTTAGAGGGTCTAGTAAGGAGGAGGAACTGAGGGAAATCCTTATTAGTCGGGAAAATGTGTTGGGGAAATTGATGGGATTGAAGGCCGATAAATCCCCAGGGCCTGATGGACTGCATCCCAGAGTACTTAAGGAGGTGGCCTTGGAAATAGCGGATGCATTGACAGTCATTTTCCAACATTTCATAGACTCTGAATCAGTTCCTATGGAGTGGAGGGTAGCCAATGTAACCCCTCTTTTTTTAAAAAAAAAAGGAGGGAAGAGAGAAAAAAGTCCAAATATACCACATCAACTGGTTCTCCCTTGTCCACTCTACTGGAAACATCCTCAAAAAATTCCAGAAGATTTGTCAAGCATGATTTCCCTTTCACAAATCCATGCTGACTTGGACCTATCATGTCACCTGTTTCCAAATGCACTGCTGTGACATTGTGCATTAATGATTTAGACGAGGGGATTAAATGTAGTCTCTCCAAATTTGTCGATGACACTAAGTTGGGTGGCAGTGTGAGCTGCGAGGAGGATGCTATGAGGCTGCAGAGTGACTTGGATAGGTTAGGTGAGTGGGCAAATGCATGCCCCGGGCTTCTTTTCAAGCTGAGCCCTGTGTACGGGCGAGGGATTTATTCTGCCGGAAGACCCTCGAGCCTGGTCTGGAGACATTCAGTGATGGCATGGCACTTATATTTTAAAAATCCAAACTTAAAGAATGACATGAAACTTCCATTTTCTGCGTTTTCAGTTGGAAAAATTTAAGCTTGATGATGCTTGTTTGTGTGTTCTTGACTCCCACCAAAACTTGGCTTAAAAACAATGGTGTCTTTCTGTGCCGATTTTTTGATGTGCGCTGGTTTTTCTTAAGTGCCCAGAAGGTTTTTTGGGAGTGGTCACATACGCCAGCCTAGGAGAAATGTACGTTGGCCAAACTTGCATGATTGTGAAAAACTGCCGCAGACATCGGGTTACGCAAGAAAAGCTTAAGCTAAAAAAAATCGCAGCTAACTGAGTTACGCTGGCACAGAATCTTTGGGGAAACTTGGATTTTTAAATTTAGGCCAAAAAAATGGCGTGAATCACAGGAAAATTGAGCCCATGGACTCTTGCATGATTGACACATTTGTCAGTATTTGTCCTACACTATATACAGTTTGCTATATAGGAATGAATTACTCATTCAACATTGAGATGTAACCCCGATTTTTATTCTGTTAAAGTGGTTCTGTTGTGAAATGTGGACAATGATTTGTGTACTTGAATTATTTTTCTATTATTTCCTTGATGCATGTAGTTTGAAAAGAAAATGCAATGTTACGTTGGTTACGTCTATGTAACATATTTCATATGGGGTGCCTGAGTACATGTCAAAGAATTATAACAAGATATTGAAATTAATTATTAATATTTTGTACCATGACATTTAATAGTGTAACAAATATCAAAAACCGAGTACATTGTCAATTTTTGTGATATTTAAAATTTACCTAGTGCAGCAGGATTTGTGGTCATAAGATAATCTGCTTTCAGGTTAGCTCTCGTTAAAGACTTTGTAAAACTTGGAGTCTAATTTCAGCTTGAGAGCTATTAATATGGTTTGGAGAAAAACTTCAAAAGCCTTCTTTTCATCTTCTCACAATTAACTTAGCTCCAGTGTTGCATATGTTGATATTTATAGAAGGAGTCAGTAATGAAGATAACTCAGTTTCTTCAATTTTACCAGTTGCGCACTACACTTGCTGAGTCTGTAGATTAGTGTGCTTTAAAGCTTTCAGCTCCATTTAGTTAACTCGATAATGATCCCACTGCATTATGTGTGTGAAGAGGAAGAGAGTGTAGATGCATCAATAGATGGAGTAATGATGTTGCTTAAAATGAGACAACATGGTAGTCTTAGTTCAGGACCTGGAATGGCAGGCTCCTCATGGAAACATCTGTGAACTCATCTTTTTTTGGTGTCGAGGCGGGTCATCCTCAACACGAGGGACTGCCTAATACTAATATACTAACTCCCTGCATGCCCTCGATTGCGATGACCCCATTAGTGACATTCTTAGTTAACATTGCAACAGATGTGTTACTGATTCTATTGCAATGTTTTGTCTGATTCACTACAGTTCATCTTCTCCTATGCCCTTCCCTGGACCATGAAAATTTTCTTTCTTTCAACTCTTTAAAAACCTTGTGTCTCTCATGTCTGTTACAAGGTCAATTCATGGCTATCGCCTTTTCTTTAGATGGCTCCAACCTAGTTGTCCTTGATTTATTAAACCTTTTGGCCTCGGTATCTGTTGATTTTTAAACTGACTTCTTACATCCCTTCCATTGTTAAAGCTACTTCAAGGACCTTGGACTCCTCTTGCTCTCAAGTGTTTTTTTTAACCTCAGTAACCCTTTATATCAAATCTAAGGCTATTGGTTCTATATCTGGGGGGCTTCTTCACTCATCTGCATTCCTGCGAAGGACTTTGAAAGGCTTGTCATTTGATAGGTGATCCTTCTTGTACCATTAATTTTCAGTCACTCATTCCATTGCAAACATTCTGGTCTATTTTTATTTTATCTTCAAGATTAAGGTCATTCTGCCTTTCACACTGCTCTATCTCAACTCTGCTGTCCGACACATCGTCCTTCTTCCCTACACCCTCATGGTGATTGAAATATACACTTGAACTGGCTGCTAGGAGATGTTCGAGAGCAGTCTGTTGGCAAGATTCCTTTCAGCTGTTTCTTCTCTTCCCCACACACCTTTTGCCATGGCAAAGTACTTGGCCTTCTCTTGGAACCTCTTCCCAGTAGCAGCTGAGCAGAATGATGAATCAGTCTCACCACTTTATAGCACATGTGTTGGAGCTATAGCACACTATGCAGAGTAAATAATGTTACTTATCTCTCTACCGTTTCAAGTTAAAGTTAATTTATTTTTTTGTTGGGGGTGGGAATGTCAAATCTGCTGTGATACAAGTTGGTAGAACACCTGTGTTATGAATGGCTTATTGGCAGAGTAATGGTTATTTGACTGTGAAGGACATCTGTCCTGCCTTCACTGAGTATCCACATTTGCAGAAAATGTCACTGTATAGTGATCAGTAAGAAGAACCCTTGGCTGATATTTTTCCCCAGTTCCTTATCTGAGGTGCTGCATCCAATTATAGCACCCTTACAGTGACTTGATTGAGAACCATTAACTCAGTACGGATCCAGTGGAGCTAGCCAAGTATATTCCTGGTCTGCACAGCTCGAAGCTGGAGTGTAGTAACCATTGGAGTGCCTTTCAGAAAGTTTATTCAACTGTTCCAATTTTCTTTTCAACTCAAAAGCTCACAATAATTTTGGATAATTTGAAAAATAAACTTAGCTTCATAAACAAAACTGTTCATGCCGTTTTATAGAATTCTGATGCTAGCAGAAAACATTCCCTCTTCATTTTGAATGCTCGGAAAATGAAACCAAATCAATCCACAATCAGATTTTACTAAAGGTGTCAGCACATTTTGTATCTAATCTAATTCTATTCATGTAAAATCTATTAAGTGTTTTCCTGAAAGAATGAATGATGGTCTACAGTACAATTTTTTAAAATGTTGACTAGATCCTACTTTCATAATATTACTCAGCTCAATGATGTTGTGAGGATGAAGATATATTCCCTTGTTCAGATTTTGAAAAGAGTATGTTACTGGTATGCAGAATTTGCTTTGGTCAAAAGTGAGGAGATTCACAACTGCTGTGCTATTAACCCGCGCAGATGTGAGAGGTGCTGGTGTGTTTTCCTTGATAGTAAGATGCTGTTCATTACCTGGTAAATATAATTTAATTAGGTCAGTTGAATTAACGTACTGGGGTAGAGTTTCCGCTTTGGGCGCCCGTTTTGAAAAGTATTCGCCTCCCCCTCTCCCTCACCCTGAGATTCCATTCAAGCTTATTTGCATAACGCCAAATGTGAAATCTGCTATGAAGCAGCGAAATCAGGCCGTGTTTTAAAACTTAATTTAATAAAACATTTGCTTATAACAAGTTCCTTGATATATTTGAGTGGTAACTTGGTAAAGTTTGATCCCTACAGATGAAGGCCTATCACACAAAAATAAGCATTTTAAGTCAGTGTTAATCCACCACCTATGAGTAATTCGATTTTAAATAATTGAAAATGACAAAGAATATACAAAACTATTTTCAGTAGTTAGTTCCTTAGTACTTTAAAAAAAAAATGATTTTAAAATTTTTCAAACGTAAAAGTGTCCTTGCGCCTAAAAGATCCAGCTTAAATTTTGGCGCCTCCTTGAAGGCCTGCAAAAAAGCGCAATTAGCAGAAACTCCCAATGGTGATTAATTCACCCTGGGGTGTGGCCAATGTGGGCCGAGCCTGTTGTAGCGTAGTGTTTTTAAAACCAGTGCAAAAGATCGCAGAAACTCATGTTGCGCTGAACGCAATTTGGGCTTAAATTTCCGCAATGCTTTGCGCCGGATACGCCGATGTCGGAGGAATTGCACCAAGAAAACAGTTCAATCGAATGTAAACGCAGTCCACTATCTTTTGAAATGTTCAACAGTAAGACTAATTTCACATTAGCTTTTGATTAAATTGAAAAACCTCACTGAAATTCAACATGAGGAGGATTCAAGAAGGATGGGCGTTTAGGAGGAACAAGAGCAAATATCAGGGGAGCAATTCCCATTGCAGTATTGTCGAGGGAAAGACAACAACAACGTCACAAGGTGCTTCACAGGAGCGTTATCAAACAAAATTTGACACCAAGATAATGTTAAGGGAAGATCGTGTTTGACTAACCTGATTGAATTTTTTGAGGAGGTATCGAAGAGGGTCGATGAGGGTAGTACGTACGATGTAGTGTATATGGACTTTAGCAAAACTTTTGATAAGGTCCCACATGGTAGACGAAGGTTAAAACCTATGGGATCGAGGGCAAAGTGGCAAGTTGGATCCAAAATTGGCTTAGAGGTAGGAAGCAAAGGGTAATGGTTGATGCATGTTTTTGTGACTGGAAGGATTTTGGGGTTCCGCAGGGTTCAATACTGGGTCCCTTGCTGTTCGTGGTGTATGTCAACAATTTAGATTTGAAAATAGGGAGTATGATTAAGAAGTTTGCAGACGACACTAAAATTGGCTGTGTGGTTGATAACGAAGAGGAAAGTCATGGGCTGCAGGAAGATATCAATCTACTGGTCAGGTGGGCAGAGCAGTGGCAAATGGAATTTAATTCGCAGAAGTGTGAGGTGATGCACTTTGGGAGGGCTAATAAGGAAAGGGTATACACATTAAGTGGTAGGCCACTTAATAGTGTAGATGAACAAAGAGACCTTGGAGTGCTTATCCACAGATCCTTAAAGTAGCGGGCCAGGTAGATAAGGTGGTTAAGAAGGCATACGGAATGCTTGCCTTTATTGGCCGAGGCATAGAATATAAGAGCAGGGAGGTTATGTTTAAATTGTATAATACTTTGGTTAGGCCCTAGCTGGAGTACTGCGTGTAGTTCTGGTCGCCGTATTATAGGAAGGACGTGATTGCATTAGAGAGGGTGCAGAGGAGATTTACTAGGATGCTGCTTGGAATGGAGAATCTTAGTTATGAGGACAGATTGGATAGGCTGGGTTTGTTCTCATTGGAACAGAGGAGGTTGAGAGGCGACCTCATTGAGGTGTACAAAATACTGAGGGGCCTGAACATAGTGGATAGTAAGGGCCTATTTCCATTGGTGGAGGGGTCTGTTACGAGAAGGTATAGTTTTAAGGTAGTTGGTGAAAGGTTTAGAGGGAATTTGATGGGGGGGCTTCTTTACGCAGAGCGTTGTGGGAATCTGGAAGAGTGGTGGATGCAGAAACCCTCACCACTTTTAAGAGATGGTTGGATGGGCACTTAAAGTGCCATAACCTGCAGGATTACGGACCTAGAGCTGGTAATTGGGATTAGGCTGGATAACCTCTTGTTGGCTAGCGCAGATATGATGGTAAGTACTGTAGGGAATCGAATACGGCCAGGGTGATTCCCTGGATTAGTTTCGATCGCCTGGATGGGTTGGAGAAGAATTTTCCCAAATTTTTTTCCACAAATTGGCCTGGGTTTTTATCTGATTTTTGCCTCTCCCAGGAGATCACATGGCTCCGGTTGGGGTGGAGTGTAGAATGTTTCAGTGTAAGGGGTGTCGCAGTTGTGTGGGGTGGACTGGTTGGGCTTGGTGCTCTTTACATTTCCACCATTTTTCATAGGTTTATATGTAACCTTCAGGGCTGCTGACCGAGGGCTGTTCGGCTCTTTGTCGGCCAGCGCGGACACGATGCGCCGAAATGGCCTCCTTTTGCACTGTAAATTTTTATGTTTCTTCTATGTTTCTATATTAGGGCAGCTGACCAAAAGCCCGGTCGAAATGGCCTCCTTTTGCGCTGTAAATTTTTATGTTTCTTCTATGTTTCTTCTATGTTTCTTCTATGTTTCTATATTAGGGCAGCTGACCAAAAGCCCGGTCAGAGGTAGGTTTTAAGGATTGCCTTAAAGGAGGTAAGAGAGGCGGAGAGGTTTAGGGAGGGAATTCCAGAGCTTTAGGATTTTGGCAACTGGTGGCACAGCCGCCAATGGTGGAACGATTAAAATCGGGGTTGAGCAAGAGGCCAGATTTGGAGGAGTACAGAGATCTTAAAGGGTTGCAGGGCTGGAGAAGGTTAAATAGATGGTGAGTGGTGAGGCCATTGAGGGATTAGAAAACAAGGATGAGAATTTTAAAATCGAGGCGTTGCTCAACCGGGAGCCAATGTAGGTCAGCTAGTGGTGGAGCGATTAAAATCGGGGATGTAACTGGGGGCTAATGTGCAAGAAAGAACACTTTATGAATGACCAACTTTATTCTTGTATGAGAAACAAAATATAAGGGTCGGATCACTGGAATGGTCAGAAATGAGGTTCAAGAAGCTGCCACCAATGTAGCTGAAGTGCAGGTTACAGTAAGGAGAGGAAGCAGCAGATGTGATGGGTATAATTTTGGGGTAAATAATAAATCTTTTGGTTGTATTAGTATCTTGTTCATTGAAAGAAGAATAAGCAAGTACAAGGGGCTCTGATTGTTGTATTGCAGGAAGGGGCAGCAGATCCCACACAGCATGCTGTGTAACTATTTATGTTGTCCATTAGAGCAGCATAGAATCATAGAAATTTACTGCACGGAAGGAGACCATTTCGGCCCACCGTGTCTACGCTGGCCAACCAAGAGCTATCCAGCCTAATCCCATTTTCCAGCTCTTGGTCTTTAGCCCTGTAGGTTCCGGCACTTTAAGTGCACATCCAAGTATTTTTTAAATGTGATGAAGGTTTCTGCCTCTACTACCCTTTCAGGTAGTGAGTTCCAGACCCCCACCTCCTTCTGGATAAATAAATTTCCCCTCGTATCTCCTCTCTACCTCCCCCCAATTACTTTAAATCTATGTCCCCTTGTTGTTGACCCCTCTGCCAAGGGAAACGGGTCCTTCCTATCCACTCCCCTCATAACTTTATACACCTCAATCAGGTCTCCCCTCAGCCTCCTCCTTTCCAAAGAAAACAGACGCAGCATTTCCAATCTTTCCTCATGGCAGATGTACATCCAGTATCAAACTGATAGGGCAGTTACCAATAGAATCCAGCAGTGGAACCAGTTTTAATTATTGTCCAATAGGAATAACTCTCTTAGCCGCTTCAGCAGAAGGGGAAGAGGATCAGAGGGATAAAACTGCTCCAAGAGCTGAAGTGCGAACAGTGAGTGAGCTCAGTATGGGGGTTATAGAGTGAAACAGAGGGAAGAGATAAAGGTGGTCTGGATTTTTAAAAAAGTCTAGCAATCAACCATCCATGGCAGTGGAACATCCCAGTGACACTTGACTATATATCTGAGGGGCAGTGATGGTGCTGTCTCGGTGATCCAAGTGAATCTCCACTTGGCTCCAACTGTAACTCTTGCGATATATATTGGAGCAATGTCTGCATCATCTTTAAGTGCTATAAAAATCTCCCTTTTAACTGCCATTGCCGGGGATTACACAAACATTGAATTACTGGCTACAATCCAATAAAAACTGAACTCAGACAATTAACATGACGTCAGGCTTGTATAATGTAAGCAAATCAAATAAGCGGCATTTCAGGGAACCATTTTTCATGTACTGGGTTATTTCAGCCTTAGAGACATCTTTCACTGAGTCAGTTATTTTTATGGTACAGTGCAATGTATGGTTTACTCTTGCTCCCAGTTGTTTAAACAAATCCTTTTGACCTTTCACCTAGTCTGCTTGGCTGTTTTTCCTCTGATTTCCTGTTACGTCATTTTCTGGTTTTCTCAAGTGTATGCTTCTTGGGCTAGAAAACAATGAGTAAAATTCCTACAATCTTAAATTATAAAAATAGCCATAGCAGCAGGCTATGCTTACAGTATAGTATGATTTTACAACATTCTCAAAACATGTTGATCATGTGACTAAACTGTAGCTTGTGTCATGTTTTATTATAAGCATAGAGTGTTTCCCTAAACCCAGAAAGTCACGATTACATTATTTTGTGTGGAGGTGAATTGGAAATTTCTAATTTTGTTAACTCTTGAAAACTGATGGTGTCTCTCATTTCACTGCAGTGCAGTGTTCAAAGAAAGTCTTCATTTCTGTAAGTTTTATTCAAAGGGCGAGAAAAAAGTTTGAAATCAAAGAGTATCGTTCAATTATTTTTTCTGTAAATAAGCTTGAATAACAAATATGGTTATATTTATATAAATGCAAGACACTATTACAGTCCTAGAGTTTAGAGTAATTAAATGATTACAGCTGTACAATAATCACTGCAATATTTGAAGTCAGACTTGCAAGTCTTCCCCATATAGTCAAATCCTGAGATGTCAAGCTTGCCAATGAAAGATTTGATCTTTAGTATATTGCCTGTTGAAGAATTTGATACAATATTTATCATGGCAAGGAAGCAAAACAGTCTCCTACGTAAATGGAATAAATATTAGAATGCGTTCTTTATTTTTAGTATTTGAAGAGTCATTTAAATTTGGACTTTAAAAGCTAAGATATGTAAAAGAAAAAAAGAAGAATATGCATCGAAAATGTTGCTCTTTACATTTATTTGAGTTGTGCACTACTGTTTTCAATTTGACCAATACCAGAGTACTGGACTACTGAGATTCACGCCATAGTGAAACTCTTCGTGATAGCTTTAGTAATATGGTATCAAGATGGTTTTAAAGGATAATTCAGCGTTAGTCTAGTCAAAATATCAGTGTAAAACTCCATCTCTCAGAATAGTAAAGGGATAGCTGAAACAGAACCAGCAATGGGATATTGGAACTTAGGAGGAAGAGGAGAAAATATGCTCAGGGGTGTACTGCGTTAGGGTTAGACCAAAGTAAGAATACTAATAAAATAGAGAAGGTTGCAGCGGTTAGAAAAGCTCACCTCTTTTATGGAACCAGTGTCCATGCTTGGGTGGACTTAGGCTTTATAGCAAATTAAGAGTTGTTGAGGGTGTAAAAAGTGTTGGGCATATCGGAGGAAAATGAGATTCTTGGAGGCAACTTTAGAGATGCTTAAAACAGAGATACTAAGGACAAAATTGTCAATTCTGAAGTCATTGTTTCACTAAAGGGCATTGGGGGAAGGTATGGAACAGACTCTTAAAACCAAAGAAACTGCACAGCATAGATTCACCGATTCACCAGCATTGGAAAGTAGTTGGAGAGAGATTTGAAATAATGGGATTATTTCCACTGGAGCAGAGAAGTCTAAAATGTAATTTAATATAGAGGTTTCTAAAATTCTGAAGGTTTTTAATAGAGTGAAATGGTAAAGAGTTATTTCCACCAGTTAGGTAATAAGTGATGAGGAATCATCAATGTAAGAAATTGTTACTAACAGAGTGAGGAGAGAGGTTAGGAGAGATAGCTTCATGCAACATGGTTGGTGCAGCTTTGAATGCCTTGGCCGCAGTGACATTGGTTCTGTTAAGGGGAATTTGGATAAATATTTGAATCAGAAGATGATTCAGGAGCTGTTGGGAGAGATCGGGGCTGTGGAAGTTTTGGGCTACTCTAGCAGAGAGCAAGTACAGGCGTGGGCCTAATGCCCGCCTCCTGTGCTATAACATTCTATGGTTCTAGTTGAACATATGGTTTAGCCATTTTGCTGAAGGAAGATGATGAATATAAAGTTGAATCAATGAAGTAGTGCATCATGTGGGACGATGAATGGAGGATATCATTAACATGGAAAAGATACAGAGTGGGCAGGAGAAGACAGTCCTCAAAAACTCTTCAGTTTATGGCAAAAGAATTAGTGATTGTGCCACCGACTACAGCACATATACAACACATGCAAGCCGTGATCCTGACCAACAGATCTACAACAGACCCAATCCAAGTCAGGTCCGGAGCCAAGCAGGGCTGCGTTATCGCGCCAACCCTCTTCTCGATCTTCCTTGCTGCAATGCTCCACTTCACACTCAACAAGCTTCCCACTGGAGTGGAACTAAACTACAGAACCAGTGGGAACCTGTTCAACCTTCGTCGCCTCCAGGCCAGATCGAAGACCGTCCCATCCTCTGTCATCGAGCTACAGTATGCGGACAACGCTTGCATCTGCGCACATTCAGAGGCTGAACTCCAAGTCATCGTCAACATCGTCACCAAGGTGTACGAAAGCATGGGCCTTATACTACACATCCGTAAGACAAAGGTCCTCCACCAATCTGGCCCCGCCAGACAGCACCGTCCTGCAGTCATCAAGATCCACAAGCGGCCCTGGACAACGTGGACCACTTTCCGTACCTCGGGAGCTATTATCAGCAAGGGCAGGCATCGACGACGAGCTTCAACACCGTCTCCAGTGTGCCAGTGCAGCCTTCGGCCATCTGAGGAAGAGAGTGTTCGAAGATCAGGTCTTCAAATCTGGCACCAGGCTTGTGGTCTACAGGGCTGTAGTGATACCCGCCTTCCTATATGGCTCAGAGAAGTGGACCATGTACAGTAGATACCTCAAATTGCTGGGGAAATACCACCAACGATGTCTCCGCAAGATCCTGCAAATCCCCTGGGAGGACAGATGCAGCAACGTTCATGTCCTCAATCAGGTCAACATCCCCAGCATCGAAGCACTGACCACACTCGACCAGCTCCATTGAGCGGGCCACATTGTTCGCATGCCTGACACAAGACTCCCAAAGCAAGCGCTCTACTCGGAACTCCTACACGGTAAGCGAGTCCCAGGTGGGCAGAGGAAACATTTCAAGGACACCCTCAAAGCTTCCTTGATAAAATGCAACGTCCCCACTGACATCTGGGAGTCCCTGGCCAAAGTCTGCCCTAAGTGGAACAAGAACATCCGGGATGGAGCTGAGCACCTCGAGTCTTGTCGCCGAGAGCATGCAGAAAACAAGCGCGGGCAGTGGAAGGAGCGTGCGGCAAACCAGTCCCACCCACCCTTTCCTTCAATGACTGTCCCACCTGATTAGATCATATCCAGGGTCAAACAGGGCTGCGTCATCGCTCCAATTCTCTTCTCAATCTTCCTCGCTGCTATGCTCCACCTCGCAGTCAACAAGCTTCCCGCTGAAGTGGAACTAAACTACAGAACCAGTGGGAACCTGTTCAACCTTCGTCGTCTCCAAGCCAGCTCCAAGACCACCCCAACCTCTGTTGTCGAGCTACAGTACGCGGACGACGCCTGCGTCTGCGCACATACAGAGGCTGAACTCCAAGTCATAGTCAACATATTTACTGAGGCGTACGAAAGTATGGGCTTTACACTAAACATCCGTAAGACAAAGATCCTCCACCAGCCTGTCCTCGCCGCACAGCACTTGCTCCCCCCTTACGCCCTCAAATCTGCCACCAAGCTTATGGTCTACAGGGCTGTAGTAATACCCGCCCTCCTGTATGGCTCAGAGACATGGACCATGTACAGTAGACACCAAGTCGCTGGAGAAATACCACCAACGATATCTCCGCAAGATCCGACAAATCCCCTGGGAGGACAGATGCACCAACATTAGCGTTCTCGACCAGGCCAACATCCCCAGCATTGAAGAACTGACCACACTTGATCAGCTCTGCTGGGCAGGCCACATTATTCTCATGCCAGATACGAGACTCCCAAAGCAAGCGCTCTACTCTGAACTCCTTCACGGCAAAGGAGCCAAAGGTGGGCAGAGAAAAAGTTACAAGGGCACCCTCAAAGCCTCCCTGATAAAGTGCAATATCCCCACTGACACCTGGGAGTCCCTGGCCAAAGACCACCCTAAGTGGAGGAAGTGCATCGAGGAGGGCGCTGAGCACCTCGAGTCTCATTGCCGAGAGCATGCAGAAATCAAGTGCAGGCAGCGGAAAGAGTGTGCGGCAAACCAGTCCCACCCACACTCCCTCAACGACTATCTGTCCCACTTGTGACAGGGACTGTGGTTCTCGTATTGGGCTGTTCAGCCACCTAAGGAGTCATTTTTAGAGTGGAAACAAGTCTTCCTCGATTCCGAAGGACTGCCTGTGATGATGATCATTCAAGATGATGGATAATTTAAGAATTAACAACAGCTTTCATAACTTAGATGACATTTTGTTTACTTGTGGGTTCTTCCAATATTGTTTATATTTACAGTTACAGAGTACTATTGTAATACTGAGGAAATCCCTTAAGGTTACATGCCCAGGGAAAATTAAGTCTATTGTTCCTTAATTGAAAAAGTAGCCCTCTACACCTGACTGATTAAAGAGAGCCTCGCAGCATTGTCCTTGAGCCAATTCTATATGGAGGTAACTATAGCACTTCTGAATGAGTCCAGTAGCTCATTAAATATTTCTCAATTCCCACAATAACAGCCAGCAGCTTGGTGCAACAAACTATTTTAGGAGACTGTTATTTGAAATTGTGTGTGCAAAGTCCCTAAAGTGATCATAATAGCCCAGACTTTCTGTATAGGCAGAGTTTTTTAAATTGTTTTCTGTAAATTAGAATACTTGGGCTCTGATTATTCTGGCCAATATAGTTGCACAGAGCAGAAAAATGAGATGGAATAACTAAAAATAAGAAATGATTACTTTCCAGGTTTGCATAAAAGCAATGGAAATTAGTGCAATATAATTTTCTGATGGTGCCATTTTAATGCAAGTCATGGTTGCTGAGCACTTCATGAAGATTAAAATTAAGTATAAAAAAATTCAGAGCTGTCTGGTTTCAAACATTCTCAGGGGCATTGAATATTTAAGTCTCTATTCAAGAAAATTCATTGGCGCACTGCATAAACATTTTCTCGACTTTATTGTTTTCACAATACTGTGAAAGGTACTTTTTCCAACAAAAAAAGGTGCAGTTTTCATGGGGTTATTTCAGTGATTCTTTTGCTGCAAATAATCTCTTCGCTGTTCAACTGAAAACGTCAGCTGCAATACTAAGTATCTTAGGGACTTGAATGGAGTGAATGATTTCATCTATAGTAACCATGTAATTGATTTTCTTATCTATTTTCTCTCCGTCTTCTAAAGGCACTGATTCCTTTTTTGGGGTACAGTTCTGCAAGCATCAGCAGTCTCCCTGTACCTTGTCCCAAGTGGTGGTTGTTCTTGTGTGAGGCTGCTGAGTAATAGTGGGCTATCTGATCATAGAGGGCATCACAGCTGAACCCAATCATTTCCTCATCTGGTGCCTAGCCATATGCATGTTCCAACAGAGGGTCAGTGGATAGCAATTAGAAGCAGGAACGTTCACCCACACAATCTTCTCTCCCCTTTCTAGCCTGGAAGGATTGAGGCCAATTGTAGAGCCCAAATTGCTACTAATTCAGAATTGACTTGGAATTGAACCTGCAACCTATTACGCATTGCTAACGCCATTTAAAGGCAGCCTGTACCTGTTAAAGGCGCTTTGGCTGCAGGCAACTATCACTGAAGATTGTCGATAATGGCAGACACAGGAGAAGCTGCAATGTTACTCCTTTTTGTGACGTGTTGGCGGTATTAGCATAGTAGATCGACAGAAAGAGGGACATCTTCTGTCCACTAGGTGGCAGGAAAGTATGAAGGCAAGCTGCTCGGCATGAGTGGGCAGAGACGGCCATTGCCAGAAGAATCGTGCATAGGACATGGCTGCAATGCAGAGAAAAGTTTAATTACCTCAAGGACAGCTAAGGTAAGGCTCCGAACCTATATATCTCATTACTTTCTGCTTAGCCTTGGATTACCCATAGCTCTAGCGCACACAACCCTTTCCTCCCCTGATTACCAGCACTCTCCTCCAATCAAGACAGCACACTTTACTCCACCTCCTTATGCCCCTACTAACACTCAGCACGAGGAAACACAAGTGGCAGGTCGGGGCCATAAAAGGTGAGCAGTGAGCAACCCTTGGACAGCATGGCGGCCCCGACCTGCGAGGAAACACCAGTGGCAGGTCGGGGCCATAAAAGGCAAGTGGCCCCTGGACAGCGTGGCAGTATACCACTTCAGGGAGCAGCACGAGCTGGTGCAAGAGGGCGACGGCAGTGAAGAGGGTGACTGGATTGGACGTCACCATAACCAGGTCGATGATTGGAATGTGGGCAGGTGCGGCGAGGTCAGGGCGAGGGAGCAACGAGAGATTGCAGAGCAACGTGATCGGGGCCCAGAAGAGGTGAAGACCCAGGCACAGCACAGGCCAGCCCATACTGCGATATGTGTACGCGCTAGGTCCGTGCAGCAGAGCTGGTCTCCAGTTGTGTTGGCCACTGGATCAAGAATGTCAAGCCCGTGTGGTGGCTGGTGTGTAGCGACCACCACACGTTTTAAAAAAAAAAAAAATCCATGCACAGGCATCTTCCACCCTTCAACATGCAATTCGGGACCTGGAATTTCAGGTCTTTCATTGAAACATCTGTGAACTTAATCCCTTTTTGGTGTGGAAGTAAGTCATCCTCGATTCGCGCGACCACCTAAGAAGGAGACTTTCTTCTTCTCCTCATACCGATGCCAACTTTTATGCATCAGTAACACTATTCTACCCTGAAATGCATATCCTCAAAATTCCTCACCGCTCTAACACTGACACAATCGCTTCTTTCTTGCAGGACCAGCTTGCACGGAATAACTGGGGGTAGGCAGCCACAGGGGAGGGACATAATATGCTGTTCCCACTTGAAGAGCAAGTTAGCGACATCAAGGGCGGGGGGCGTGTCAGGAGCGTGCAGTCTTGAGGATAAGTCCCTTGGATTTTAACCATCTTTCGCTGCGTACATTCTCAGTTAAATCTCATCCTCACATACCATACATGACAAATTACTGCTGCCTTTCAGAAGCCACCCATTGGTTTCTGCTTATCCTTGCCACTAACTGCTAACCCTTGTCCCTTCCATTTCAGATTCAGAAGCTCCACACAGCCCTCAGAACAGAGGAAGAGGCTAGCAGAAGAAGCAGCATCACGCGACCGTACACTTGCAAACACCAGCACAGAAACTGGCATCCCATGCACTTCAGAGATTAGGCTCTGCATGCCGAGTTTCACCTAACACTAGTACACAGGAACAAGAGCAGGAGATTAGGATGGCCCAGGAAACAGTTCAACAGAGAACGAGCTCGCATCCTAGCCTTACAACAGAGGGCATAGAAAATAGGTGCAGGAGCAGGCCATTCAGCCCTTCTAGCCTGCACCGCCATTCAATGAGTTCATGGCTGAACATGAAACTTCAGTACCCCCTTCCTGCTTTCACGCCATACCCCTTGATCCCCCGAGTAGTAAGGACTTCATCTAACTCCCTTTTGAATATATTTAGTGAATTGGCCTCAACTACTTCCTGTGGTAGAGAATTCCACAGGTTCACCAATCTCTGGGTGAAGAAGTTTCTCCTTATCTCGGTCCTAAATGGCTTACCCCTTATCCTTAGACTGTGACCCCTGGTTCTGGACTTCCCCAACATTGGGAACCTTCTTCCTGCATCCAACCTGTCCAAACGCGTCAGAATTTTAAACGTTTCTATGAGGTTCCCTCTCACTCTTCTGAACTCCAGTGAATACAAGCCCAGTTGATCCAGTCTTTCTTGATAGGTCAGTCCCACCATCCCGGGAATCAGTCTGGTGAATCTTCGCTGCACTCCCTCAATAGCAAGAATGTCCTTCCTCAAGTTAGGAGACCAAAACTGTACACAATACTCCAGGTGTGGCCTCACCAAGGCCCTGTACAACTGTAGCAACACCTCCTGCCCCTGTACTCAAATCCCCTCGCTATGAAGGCCAACATGCCATTTGCTTTCTTAACCGCCTGCTGTACCTGCATGCCAACCTTCAATGACTGATGTACCATGACACCCAGGTCTCGTTGCACCTTCCCTTTTCCTAATCTGTCACCATTCAGATAATAGTCTGTCTCTCTGTTTTTACCACCAAAGTGGATAACCTCATTGATGAAGACATCGCGGGCCCAATAAGACGACTGATTGCAATACATATGGACCTTGTACATGTACTGGTGTACCTGCTAGCGAGCTTACGCGTATTGTCAGAGAGCGTGTGCTTTTATTGCACACGGCATCAAGGCCATGCAGTCAACCATAGAGCAAGTGAGCACTGCAGGATGCTCCACGGTGATGGAATTTGTGGTAACAGCTCTTACAGCATCAATGGGAGCTCAGACTGCTGCCATCTTGTCTCTGAGGTCCAGCATCTCCTCTGGCTTACTAAACCCGGAGAGCGTGGATATGGACTTCAAGATCCTTCCAGCATGACTTGTCGCAGATAACAGTGAGAGTGCTGAGGGGCAGACCCTTAACTGTAGCATTGGCTCCATGGGAGAGTGACACGCTATTTCATCTCAGGATGATAGCACGCCTGTTCCCTTGCCAACCTTGCTACCGGTGTCCTTGTTTGTGCCAAACAGTAAGCTGAAGCTGAGTCCCAACAGCCCTCAAGGTTGCCCAACTTAAGTGCCATCTCGAGTGCCCTTAGTGGAAGTTAAGCAGCCTTCTACCTCCCAAGCTGCAGCCATTGAAAATAAGTAAAGAAGCAGACCAGATGGGTACAAGGTGTAGTGTCCCTGCACCTTACTACAAACTCACACGAGGCATGGATATATCAGACACGGTCACTCTGTGACTTTCACTTTTATTGCCAGGACCAAGGAGTGTGGACCCTGTGTGGGACCTCCCCTTTTATACCTGGAAACCCAGGTGAGGAGTGTCTCCCGCAAGTTCACCCCCTGTGGTCAGGGTGTACATTTCTAGGGTACAGGTACACTGTACATGAGTTACAGTTACATGACTATGTCATTGCAAGATGGTTAAATGCATGACACTAGGGGTGTGCACAAGCGTGATTTGCAGATAGACATCAGTCATGTAACAATTTGCCAAAAGACTGGAGTCTTTTGAAGTAAACTGTTTGTTTTGTTATACTTAGTGCTGCAACATGAACGCACGTGAAGTTGTACTGGTCGAGGGCATTGATATGGTCGGTGTCAGAACAGGGTCAGATGAAAGAAGGGACTATTGGTGCTCTGGGGAGGAGAGGGATGGTTCAGAAGACCCCCTCAATAAATTGCTGCCATACAGTTTGCAGCACTCTGGGTTATGCGCTTCCTCTGGTTCTTTGTTCCCTTCCTCATATTCCTACTCCACTTATGGAAGCTCGAAGGTAACACCCATTTGTATTGCAAAATTATAGAGCAAGCAGCTAACAATTATGAATTTTGTCATTTGCGCTCGCTGTACTGAAGGACTCCTCCTGAACTGTCCACACAATGGAACCGTTGTTTTGGGATGACACTGATTTGTTTGCTCAATCAGAACGCTTATTGTTACATTGCTTTCATTATATTAGCACTCCATGTCTGTGCCTGAGAGGAGTTATGAGCCAGTAGGTGTGGGATAGCATTTGTTCCCCAGCAGCCAGACTGCGACCTGATGGTCTGGATGAAACAGAGGGACGCAGTGTTGAAAGCGTTATGACTACTGTCATGAAACTGGGCACTAACCTGTATGGCCCGCTGCCTGTGGTCACAAACAAGTTGAACACTGAATGAATGGAAACTCTTGGGTTCGTGACAGGGAGCACGCAGTGCTATGCGCTTGCAGTCTATGAGGAGTCTTGAGGAGTGGTGCAGAAGGGAGGTATTCAAATTCCTGGGACATTGGAACTGGTTCTGGGGTAGGTGGGACCAGTACAAACCGGACGGTCTGCACCTGGGCAGGACCGGAACCAATGTCCTAGGGGCAGTGTTTGCTAGTGCTGTTGTGGAGAGGTTAAACTAATATGGCAGGGGGTTGGGAACCTATGCAGGGAGATAGAGGGAAATAGAATGGGGGCAGAAGCAAAAGATAGAAAGACAAAAAGTAAAAGTGGAGGCCAGAGAAAAGCAAAAAGGGCCACATTACAGCAAAATTCTAAAGGGGCAAAGTGTGTTGGAAAGACAAGCCTGAAGGCTCTGTGCCTCAATGCGAGGAGTATTTGGAATAAGGTGGACGAATTAACTGCGCAGATAGCAGTTAACGGGTATGATGTAATTGGCATCGCGGAGACATGGCTCCAGGGTGACCAAGGCTGGGAACTCAACATCCAGTTCAACATTTAGCAAGGATAGACAGAAAGGAAAAGGAGGCAGTATGGCATTGCTAATTAAAGAGGAAATTAATGCAATAGTAAGAAAGGACATTAGCTGGGATGATGTGGAATCGGTATGGGTAGAGCTATGGAATACCAAAGGGCAGAAAACGCTTGTGGGAGTTGTGTACAGACCACCAAACAGTAGTAATGAGGTTCGGGACAGCATCAAACAAGAAATTAGGGATGCATGCAATAAAGGTACAGCAGTTATCATGGGTGACTTTAATTTACATATTGATTGGGCTAACCTAACTGGTAGCAATGCGGTGGAGGAGGATTTCCAGGAGTGTATTAGGGATGGTTTTCAATACCAATATGTCGAGGAACCAACTAGGGAGCTGGCCATCCTAGACTGGGTGATGTGTAATGAGAAAGGACGAATTAGAAATCTTGTTGTGCGAGTCCCCTTGGAGAAGAATGACCATAACATGGTAGAATTCTTTATTAAGATGGAGAGTGACACAGTTAATTCAGAAATAAGGTCCTGAACTTAAGGAAAGGTAACTTCGATGGTTTGAGGCGTGAATTGGCTAGAATAGACTGGCAAATGATACTTAAAGGGTTGACGGTGGATAGGCAATGGCAAACATTTAAAGATCACATGGATGAACTTCAGCAATTGTACATCCCTGTCTGGAGTAAAAATAAAACGGGGAAGGTGGCTCAACCGTGGCTAACGAAGGAAATTAAGGATAGTGTTAAATCCAAGGAAGAGGCATATAAATTGGCCAGAAAAAGCAGCAAGCCTGAGGACTGGGAGAAATTTAGAATTCAGCAGAGGAGGACAAAGGGTTTAATTAAGAGGGGGAATGTAGAGTACAAGAAGAAGCTTGCCGGGAACATAAAAACTGACTGCAAAAGCTTCTATAGATATGTGAAGAGAAAAAGATTAGTGAAGACAAACGTAGGTCCCTTGCAGTCGGATTTAGGTGAATTTATAATGGGAAACAAAGAAATGGCAGACCAATTGGACAAATACTTTGGTTCTGTCTTCACGAAGGAAGACACAAATAACCTTCCGGGAGTATTGGCGACTGAGGGTCTTGTGAAAAGGAGGAACTGAAAGATATCCTTATTAGATGGGAAATTGGGTTAGGGAAATTGATGGGATTAAAGGCCGATAAATCCCCGGTCTGCATCCCAGAGTATTTAAGGAAGTGGCCCTAGAAATAGTGGATGCATTGTTGTTCATTTTCCAACAGTCTATTAACTCTAGGTCAGTTCCTATGGACTGGAGGGTAGCTTAATGTAACACCACTTTTTAAAAAGGGAGGCAGCGAGAAAGCGGGTAATTATAGACCGGTTAGCCTGGCATCAGTAGTGGGGAAAATGTTGGAATCAATTATTAAAGATGAAATAGCAGCGCATTTGGAAAGCAGTGACAGGATCGGTCCAAGTAAGCATGGATTTATGAAGGGGAAATCATGCTTGACAAATTTTCTGGGATTTTTTGAGGATGTAACTAGTAGAATGGACAAGGGAGAACCAGTGGATGTGGTGTATTTGGACTTTCAAAAGGCTTTTGACAAGGTCCCACACAAGAGATTGGTGTGCAAAATCAAAGCACATGGTATTGGGGGTAATATACTGACGTGGATAGAGAACTGGTTGGCCATTAGGAAGCAGAGAGTCGGGATAAATGGGTCCTTTTCAGAATGGCAGGCAGTGACTAGTGGAGTGCCGCAGGGCTCAGTGCTGGGACCCCAGCTCTTTACAATATACATCAATGATTTGGATGAAGGAATTGAGTGTAATATCTCCAAGTTTGCAGATGACACTAAACTGGGTGGTGATGTGAGCTGTGAGGGCGACGATAAGAGGCTGCAGGGTGACATGTCAGGTTAGATGAGTGGGCAAATGCATGGCAGATGCAGTATAATGTGGATAAACGCGAAGACAGAATATTATCTGAATGGCGGCAGATTAGAAAAAGGGGAGGTGCAACGAGAGCTGGGTGTCATGGTTCATCAGTCATTGAAAGTTGGCATACAGGTACAGCAGGTGGTGAAGAAGGGAAATGGTATGTTGGCCTTCATAGCTAGGGGATTTGAGTATAGGAGCAGGGAGGTCTTACTGCAGTTGTACAGGGCCTTGGTGAGGCTTCATCTGGAATATTGTGTTCAGTTTGGTCTCCTAATCTGAGGAAGGATGTTCTTGCTATTGAGGGAGCGCAGTGAATGTTCACCAGACTGATTCCCGGGATGGCTGGACTGACATATGAGGAGAGGCTGGATCAACTGGACCTTTATACATTGGAGTTTAGAAGGATGAAAGGGGATCTCATAGAAACATGTAAGATTCTGACAGGACGGAACAGGTTAGATGCGGGTAGAATGTTCCCGATGTTGGGGAAGTCCAGAACCAGAGGACACAGTCTTAGGATAAGGGGTAAGCCATTTAGGACTGAGATGAGGAGAAACTTCTTCACTCAGAGAGTTGTTAACCTGTGGAATTCCCTGCCGCAGAGAGTTGTTGATGCCAGTTTATTGGATATATTCAAGAGGGAGTTAAATCTGGCCCTTACGGCTAAGGGGATCAAGGGGTATGGAGAGAAAGCAGGAAAGGGGTACTGAGGGAGTGATCAGTCATGATCTTAGTGAATGGTGGTGCAGGCTCGAAGGGCCGAATGGCCTACTCCTGCACCTATTTTCTATGTTTCTATGATGTCCTGTACCTGTGGGAATCCATAAATGCGGCCAAATTCCAGCACACATTCTTCCTGCCTGTCAGCCTTCATGTGAAAACTGATGTCATCCTGCAAACAGTGCTTCAGTCACCTGCTATATCACTGTGTGCACAGCAAACTGATTGATGTTGCTCATGTCACTAGAAGCAGTTTGGAAGGAGCCAGAGTCGAGAACCATGGTGACCTTCACAGTTCATGCCCTTCCTTCTGGTCTTCGTTCTGATTTGGGAGCCTCAAGGATAAACCCAGCTGCACTTCCATGTACAGCAACTGAAAACAAGGACGTTCTGTGAAACAGTTCTAGCCCTCCACAAACCCACTCAGCAAAAGTATCTCACTGATAAATACTTGCCCAACCTCAAAAAACTTGGCCTTAAAACATTCTAGAAGCCTAAAAGGACTATCCACAGACCTACCTGAATGGAGATGAGGATCCCTTTAAATACCACTTGTGAAAGCTGCTTGCTGGGTGAGTTTAAGGAGTGAAGTTTCAGGCAGACTCTGAAACGTCACAATTTCACTAAAGGGTCTTGATAATATATTCAGGCGCAGGGTCTTAATAATATATTCAAATGATGCTTGCATTTGTCTCGGGGCAGCCTGTGATGCCTATCAAGCACCTGTGCCATTCTCCTTAAATTCAATTTTTTGGTGCTCATTTTGAATCTGGAAATCGTGCAGAATGCATGCTAATGTATGTCCTGTAAATTTTCAATGGTCGGGTAAGCAGAGGGATGCACAGAACCAGTACTTTAAAACCACTCCTAATTAAAATTCAAATGCTGTTAGAGAAACTGACGTGGAACCATCGGGAGAAACGGGAATCGTGACTTCTCATAAACCTCCTACACTAATGATGCTATTGTATTTTACTGTTTACTGATTGGTTCCAGTGTGGATTGCTTCAGCAGGAGGAGGTCACACTGTAGTTTCTTAAAACTTTCCTTGATATTTTAGAGGTTCTGCATTAATCATTACTAAGTATGATTTAAGAATTTATCTTTTTCTCCACTTGCATTATAAATGAAGATGTCATCTGCCTACAGGTCACTCCAGTTATATTTTCCACAGTGTTTTTTCCAAGTTCATATTAATACAATGCATTTACAACGAAAACCGATTCAAATGTTAAGGAGACTTCCTACTTTTTGTATTCGTTCCTGGATGTGTGCATCGCAGGCATGGCCAGCATTTATTGCCCAAGCCTAATTGGCCTTGAGAAGGTGGTGGTGAGCTGCCTTTTGAACCGCTGCAGTCCTTGTGGTGAAGGTACTCCACACTGCTGTTAGGGAGGGAGTTCTAGGATTTTGACCCAGCGACGATGAAGGGACGGCGATATATTTCCAAATCTGGACGGTGTGTAACTTAGAGGGGATCTTACAAGTGATGGTGTTCCCATGTGCCTGCTGCCCTTGTACTTCTAGGTGGTAGAGGTCGCAGGTTTTGGAAGTGCTGCCGAAGAAGCCTTGGCAAGTTGCTGCAGTGCATTTTGTAGATGGTACACACTGCAACCACAGTGCGCTGGTGGTGGAAGGAATGAATGTTTAAGGTGGAGCATGGGGTGTCAATCAAGCGGACTGCTTTGTCCTGGATGGTGTCGAGCTGCACTCATCCAGGCAAGTGGAGAGTATTACTGACTTGTGCCTTGTAGATGGTAGAAAGGCTTTGGTGAGTCGGGAGGTGAGACACTCGCCTCAAAACACCCAACCTCTGACCTGCTCTTGGAGCCACAGTATTTATGTGGCTGGTCCAGTTAAGTTTCTGGTCAATGGTGACCTCCCCCAGGCTGTTGAAGGTTGTGTATACGGCGATGGTGATGCTATTGAATGTCAAGGGGCGGTGGTTAGACTCTCGCTTGTTGGAGATAGTCATTGCCTGGCATTTGTGTGGCGCGAATGTTACTTGAAGAGAGGTTTACGTCTGGAATTGAGAACCAAATCACAATTTTCATGGAACACTTGCTATCACATGTTCCTAAATAAAATACCATCTGTAATGTTTACAAACTTTAATACAAATGCTGTATTATACTCATGCTCATATACACACAAACTGATTAGACTTATTAGTTACTGGTGGAAAGTAAAGAGAGTTGTTTACATGTTTCAAATGCAACTGAGATGTCAAAATATGAGAGATGTATCTAATTTTACACTGAAACAGAGTTGAAGTCCTAAATTTCCAAATTAAGTACACATTGTAAGGGGTTCTCGGGGAGTGTTGTTGTGCCTTGGGTGTCTCTCTCTGGGCTTCTGCCCTCACAGCTTATGCCTGGCCTGTGAGGTACCATGAGTGCTGCAAGAGCACCCCGGAGAGACTGTGTCCACAGCTTATGGAGGGGGTTTTGAGACTCGTGCGTCCCCACAGCTTATGCCTAGCCTGTGAGGCACTTGTGAGTGTCAAACACTCCTAACCCCTTCTTCCCTAGCCTGTGACACACAGTTGAGCGTTTTCGAGGCGTTCCTAGCTTCCCTTACACTGTTCTGACATAAGATTCACGATCAGATATAGTAATACAATAGAACTGAGACAAGGTGATTCCAAGAGGAACTTAGGCTTCCAATTTATTTGACAAGGTGTATCTCAACAACAGCAATACACCAACAAAACAATCCCCCTAAATCCCACTAAACGGACACAACGAAAATTTTTACACAAGTTTAGCAGTACAATGCCCAACCTCCCACCTTTCCTGGCCTAACGGAGTTGGGAATTCTGGGGACCAGAGGTTATACTCACTACTGTGCCTTCTGCAGTCTGGTGGTTTGTTTCTTCTATCTTCGGTGTCTTCGGACACTGGTTTTCCTTCAGTGTCGAGAGGCTTGCTGGTTGTTGGATCACGAGAGCAGGGAACCACACACAACGCGTCAGAAACCCCTTTTTATAGCCAGATTATCCAGTCCGCCTCTCCTGCTGAAATCGATCCTTCCCATTGATGGGCTTTGTGATTTTGAAAAATGCAGCAGTTTTAGATTATTGCGGGTTTTTTCCACTGATAACCTACTCAAGGTTTGAGTGGGTGTTGATTGTGTTGGCCTCCTGTAGCCATTGTGTAGGCCCTTGGGTTGTTTTGGGTTCCCTCGTTTTCTGAAGGTCTGCATAATTTCCTTCCATAGTGTAAACGTGGGGAAGACAATAGCCCGATAATGGCGATGAGTCAGTCCCACAGTTTTCAAGCTAGTGCTCTCCTATTGGCTTGAAAGCCCCATGCTTCGGGCTGACTCTGTCCCACCATTGGCCCTCTGGTGTTCTCCCCCGTCCAATCATTGCTCTGCCAAGGTCAAACCATCTCGGTTTCAATTCACATCGCAGCACAGACCGATCCCACAGCCCTTTTCCTTCTGGGTAAAATGAGGGGGTTTTCGTCCTCCCCTACACATGGAAACTCTTTGTTCTATTTTCTTTGCACCGGCAAGATTATATAGCTTCGCAAAAGTTTTTGTGTGAAGGAAAATGAGTTCAAGATCTATGTTTGTGTCCAGGGTTTAATAAGAAATGCTTGATTTAGCATTTAATCATCCTACATAAACTTACTCGACTGCTGTTAACAATGTAGCAATACAGCACAGGCCATTATATAACTTGTAGCTCACCTCAGATTTATCAAGTCTGATGGAACACCAAAATGAGTTACGAACAACTATTTCAAGGGAGTAAAGATTCTTAATTGTTATCATTTATACCCTACATTACAACAGTGACTATATTTCAAAAGTACTCTCTTGGCTATAAAGTGTTTTGGGACATCCTGAGGACGTGAAAGGCACTATATACCGTAAGTGTAAGCTAGTTTAGTTTGTTTAATAGTACAACAACTAGATTGCAATAGCACTACAATAGCTTAGGTTCAGCATTATAATTATATAATCTTCGCTGAATTTAATATAATGCAACTATAGTATTACAATATGTGGGTATATAATGTGGAGACATTAAGCAAGTGCTCTCTTTCTATTTGACATTTTTAAGGTAACATTAGAAGAAAAATATAAAACTGCTTTGATTTGATTTTAGATCAGCTTTGTATGGAAATAGTTGTTTTCCTTTAAGGGTGCTGATTCTACCTTCAGGGTTTCTCCTTGTCAAGTCAGTAACCTTGTTTCCTGGTTCTCCATCATCCTTCACTTTCTTCTGACTAACACCTTGCACATATTTAATTATTACATTCTTCTGTGAACTTGTGCTACTGAGTTAAGTACTCTGTTCCAAGCTTCTCTATGTTTGTACTTCTCTTTATTACTTAGTCAGAGGCAAGAGTGCTACCAATGAGCTATATCAGCCTGGTTAAGTGGCAGCACTCTAATCTCTGAGTCAGAAGGTTGTGGGTTCAAACCCACTCCAGAGACTTTTTTTTAATTCGTAGCCAATCATTCCAATTCTTTGTCAAATCACAAACGCCAGAGGTCACCTTGCACACGCCAAGGATCACTCTGCGCCAATGCTCTTAGCCAAAAGGCCTAGAGCCACTGCACCGTTCCTGGAAGTACTGCAATACCAGGTTCGTGCCATGGAGGTGGATTGGTCAGGTCCCCCACACACCTCCGTGGAGGTGGATGGGTCAAGCCACCCCACCCACCTCCTATTTCCAAAAAAGCAAGCATATACCTTCCTGATCCAGGGAGAACCACCTTGGGGTTATGGTGGTTACTCCCCTGTCAGGTCAGTTACGCATGATCTTAGCCAAAAGGCCGAGAAGCGATACCCACTCCAGAGACTTGAGCATGTAATCTAGGCTGATACATCGGTGTAGTACTGTCAGAGTTGGACTTTACAGCTGGGTCACTGAACACACCTTATGCATGAGTGACAATGGCCCAGATTTTGCACTCGCGTGAAGGAACGGCACTCGCCCTTCACCTCGCTAGCAGGAGCCCATGACGTTTGTGTGGGATTTAAGCTTCTGATCTAGCACTGTGCCCTCTACAGGGGCTCTGTGGTATCTATGAGCAGGAAAGGAACAGTGAGGCTCTTCAACCAATCAGATTGAAGAATCCTCGCCGAATCTAAACCAGAAAATATAAATTAGATTTAAATCATGTACAGAAAGTTGAATAAAGATTGGTAAAGACAGATAGGATTGAGAGAGAGATAACGAGACAGATACAAAGTTTTAAAAAAAGTATTAATTTTTTTTAAACTCTCCAACCGTTATTTTTAAATCTCCAACTCTTATTAACTTCTTAAGGAATGAGACTCCACACTTGGTAAAATTTAATTTTTAGGGCCAGAGCAGTAGTTTGGCTGTGATTATCAACTATCACCTCGTTAAAAATTCACTTATTCCTGAATGCAACAGCCCTAACTCTTTATGACGACTTTAGTGGGGAACTAGTGGGCCTGTACCCCAAGTTCAAACCACTGCATGTCTTTCAGTGCTGAGACTATTGGCGAGGACTGCTACAGCCCACCCTGTGGAGGAGCAAGGTAACTCTTGACAGCAACTTCCGGATTTCCGCGGTTAACTGTGGATACTAGATGTTGCTGTCCAATTTATTCTGTAATAACGGTGACCGCTCTTAGCCTCATCGTTATTGTTGATGCAAATTCCAGGCCAATGTCTGAGCCGGCTTCCCTCGCTCCTTTCTTGATCTCGGACTAATCACAATTAAGTGACACTCTGAGCTCTGCCTGACTGGCTGGTGTAGCCACAATCTAGCTTCTAACCTCGACATTTTATCCTCTAAGGTATCTTGTATTGCTAAGGACAGCTTACACCTGCTTGGTAAAACAAAATAAATAAAAGCCTTCCTCTGATTAACACAGAGACTAAGAAAAATTGCTACTTCTACCAAGGGCAAAGAAAGGCTTTGCCTTTAAGTGTCCCATGGGTCAGAAGGGCTCATCCCTTTTTGTGTTAATCATCCCCAACAAGTCAGTATTGAAGCATGGAATTACAGACAGGTCAGCTCCACTTTTACAAGCTCCCCACCCCCTCCTTACTTTTCATAAAGGGATCCACACAAATGCGAGGGGTCATGACCTGTTTACGACTTACTAAATGCTTTATCCCCGGACCTGAGTCAGGGATAAAGACTTTACAACTTAATTGCTTAAAAGCCTGTATTCATTATTTGCTTCAAGCACTCAGTTCAACAGCTGAACTCTATATTGTATGGTCATCCTCGGGCCGTTTACAGGGTATTTCCATTACAAATCAAGAAAACAATTATTACGGGGCACTGTTCCTACACCTATCTTCCTCTGCCCCCCTTCCTTCTTCTAGCGTCTTGAACTTATTTTTCTAATGATCTCTATTCCTCATTATGATCTAATTTTTAGGGCAAAATGCCCCCATTAGATATCTCAATATGTAAAAAATACTTAAGTGATTCCTATTAGTGGATCTCACATCTGTCCAGATGTCTGTCTCTGGAAGCCCTAGTACAGGTGTATTTGCTTTTTCTAACAGCTTTCGTGTCTCTACCATCTGTTGTCAAAGGCTCTTATTCAGAATTTTAGACGTCAAATATTATTATTGGACTTATCCTCAAGATATGTGGTATTTGTTTTTTTTTTGTCTGTGTCATCCTACCCTGGATAGATGATTTTTTTTTGTCTGATTAAATTTGTATCAGTATCTGCAGGTTTGACAGCTGCCAGATCTTGATGGGAGAGAATTTGTAGAGAAATTAACCCTAAAGGGACAGGTTTACTGTAGCTCTCTTGTAGTCCACTGTTTGTCTATATATACCAGAGGCTTTGACCATCATTTCCAATCCTCTCTGGCTTCAGGTGTGGTGCCAGAGGACTGGAGGACTGCTAATGTAGTACCTTTGTTTAAGAAGGGAGAAAGGGATAGACCGAGTAATTACAGGCCAGTCAGCCTAACCTCAGTGGTGGGAAAATTATTGGAAAAATCCTGAAGGACAGAATACATTTTAATTAGAAAGACACAGATTAATCAAGGACAGTCAGCACGGATTTGTTAAAGGAAGGTCGTGTCTGACTAACTTGATTGAATTTTTTGAGGAGGTAACCAGGAGGGTCGATGAGGGCGGTGCGTATGATGTGTATATGGATTTTAGCAAAACTTTTGATAAGGTACCACATGGCAGACTGGTCACAAAAGTAAAAGCCCATGGGATCCAGGGCAAAGTGGCAAGTTGCACCCAAAATTGGCTCAGAGGCAGGAAGCAAAGGGTGTAATGGTTGATGGATGTTTTTGTGACTGGAAGGATGTTTCCAGTGGGGTTCTGCAGGGCTCAGTACTAGGTCCCTTGTTTTTTGTGGTATACATCAATGCTCTAAACTTGAACATAGGGGGTATGATTAAGAAGTTTGCAGATTATACTATAATCGACTGTGTGGTTGATAATGAAGAAGAAAGCTGCGGACTGCAGGAAGATATCAATCAGGTGGGCAGAACAGTGGCAAATGGAATTTAATCCGGAGAAGTGTGAGGTAATGCATTTGGGGAGGGCTAACAAGGAAAGGGAATACTCATTAAATGGCAGGAAACGGAGAAGTGTAGAGGAACAAAGGGAGTGCATGTCCATAGATCCCTGAAGGTAGCAGGCCAGGTAGATAAGGTGGTTAAGAATGCATACGGAGTGCTTGCCTTTATTAACCAAGGCATAGAATATAAGAGCAGGGGGGGGTTATGCTTGAACTGTATAAAATACTGATTAGGCCACAGCTGGAGTACTGTGTGCAGTTCTGGTCACTGCATCACAGGAAGGACGTGATTGCACTGGAGAGGGTACAGAGGAGATTTACGAGGATGTTGCCAGGGTGGAAAATCTTAGCTATGAGGACAGATTGGATAGGCTGGGTTTGTTTTCCTTGGAACAGAGGAGGCTGACGGAAGACCTCATTTGAGGTGTATAAAATTATGAGGGGCCTAGATATAGTGGATAGACAGGGCTTATTTGCCTTAGCAGAGGAGTCAACAACCAGGGGGCATAAATTTAAAGTAATTGGTAGGAGGTTTAGAGGGGATTTAAGGGGAAATTTCTTTATGCAGAGTATTGTGGGGGTCTGGAACTCACTGCCTGAAAGGGTGGTAGAGGCAGAAACCCTCACCACATTTTAAAAGTACTTGGATGGTCACTTGAAGTGGGATTCAACTGGATAGCCTCTTGTTGACCGGCATGGACACGATGGGCCGAAATGGCCTTCCATCCGTGCTGTAAACTTCTATGATAAGTTATATTAAGACATCTCATTTTTTGGCTAAATTTTCATTCTTTTTTTTTTTACAAGGTGTGTCCAATACAGAGAACGACTGTGCTTTTGAACCAGATTACGCTGTCCCGTCTCTTCCAGTTTCTGAAGGAATGCAGCACATACGGATAATGGAAGGAATGTCCCGTTCACTCCCCTCCTCCCCTTTGCTCACACACCAATCTATCAGTGTCCGCCTTCAACCTGTAAAGAAAATAACAGGTGAGGTGTGAATTTGTTCATTTAATGCAATGTAATGTGCCAATTATGTCATTTGTGTCTCTAAAGTTGTGTTTCTAAACTTGTATCATGGAGGAACTGGGTGATTTTTATTGTGTACTGTATCCATTTAAGAAGAGTTCTGCCATGTTTAAGTGTATTTTGGAATTTGTACATTAAATAATGTCCCTATTTCTGTTGCTACAGAATACCAGTCCATTGATATGAGTCAATTTTCTGAGCCAGCAGTCAAAAGAATAAACACCTTCCATGATTGGGATATATTTCTGTTCTCAACTGGGCATTTAGATGAAGCATTACTCAATAGCAAAGAAGAAGTGTTATATTTTGAGGAGATCACCCAACATATGTGGAATCTATCATCAAAGACAGAGTGATAGAGCACTTAGACAAGTATGAGCTGATCAAAGAGAATCCGCATGGATTTGTGCAGGCTCTAGCATGGCGATCTCTAGCATGGTGGATAGGGAAGTGCCTATGGACTTCCAGAAGGCATTTGATCCACAGAAGAAAACAAAAATGTACGGAATTGGAGGTAGCTGTGTGATAGGAGATGGTAATTGGTTTGGAGGTAGGAAACAACATAGGGATCAAGGGAACAGTCTCTGATTACTGAGATTAGAGAAGTGGTGTACCCCAGGGATCTGTACTGTGGCCTCAGCCTTTCATCATATATATTAATGACTTCGATGAAGGAAAGTTGTGTATCCAAATTTGCAGATGACACTAAGTTGGAAGGCAGAGTAAATAGTGTGGATGAGAGCAGGAAGTTACAATGGGAAATAAGCAAATAAGTGCACTTGCAAAACTATGGCAATGTGGATAAGTGTGAGGTGATCAACTGATCTGAGAAATACAACTTGGAATATTTTCAAAATGGTAAAAGTTTTGGAGTTGTGGTAGAGCAAAGGGATTTGGGTGCCGGTGTACACAGATCACAAATAGTTAGTGCACCGGTACAAAAAGAATTCAAAAATGTTAATAAAAATTAGGACAAGTTGCTTGGCTTATATTGCTTTTAAGTTGAGGAGGTTCAGGGGTGATCTAATCGAGGTATTTAAAATAATAAAGGGATTCGATAGGATAGATACAGAGAAACTATTTTCGCTGGTGAGGGAATCCAGAATAAGGGGGCATAATCTTTCAATTCGAGCTAGGCCAGATATGTGAATGAAATCAGGAAACACTTCACACAAAGGGTAATGTAAATCTATTACTCACTCCCAAAAAGGCTAAGGATGTTGTTCAATTCAAATTTTTAAGACTGAGATTGGCCAAAGCACATTCTTTATAATACTTGGTTTACATTGACCCTACACTACAAAATGCTTTTTCACTTTATCTAATTAAAAACATTAAGACTATGATTTAAGAGATAGAGAATGCTCTTCTAAATTCCTTGTCTTGGCACGTAGGTCAGTTTAACTATCAGATGATTTGGGGAATGTTTTTGACTTCCACAATTTAACTGAGAGATAGGTCTATACAAAGCAAAAGCAATCAGATCTTTGACTTTAAGGAAAATGTGGCACCTTCCCCTGTGTCTGCATAGGAGTCTAACCTGAGTGTGACATGTAAAACCTCGAGGAGTAAGGTTATTTCTGGGGCATGCTTTGTATATGCTTGAGGTTTAGAGCCTTCCCCACTTGTCCTGTTAGTAGCTGCTTCTGCTTTCTCAAGATGTAATGCTGCATATAGCATAACCCTGGTAGGACCGTCGAATTATCTGAGCGATAACAGATTCTTTGAAACTCATTGGCCTGGAATTTCTGCTCAGTTGCGCTGTTTTTCGGCGTAATTCACCCAAAATCGCCATAACCAGCACAAAGATCGCAGAATTTTAAGTACAATTTACATTCAGCGCAACTCGAATTTCTGTGATCTTTTGCGCCAGTTTAAAAAACATTGCAGTAGAAGCAGGCCCCCCCCACCAAATTGCCCACACACCCAGGATGAATTAATCACGGTTGGAAGTTTCTGCTAATTATGCTTATTTGTGGGCCTCCGAGGAAGCTCTAAAATTTAAGCTGGTTGTTTTGGGTGCAAGGGACATTAAGAAGAGCATTTAAAAATCTTATGAATATATTTTTTTTTAATTTGCTAAGAAACTACTGTATCACTAACAAATAGTTCTGCTTTTTTTAAGTCATTTTCAGTCATTTAAAATCTGGTTACTCACAGGGGTGGACTGCAACTGTGATTAAAAATGCTTATTTTTTGTAGTAAACCCATTTTCAGCTGTATTAGTCCTACTGCACCTAGTTACCACTCTTAGGTATATCAAGGAATATGTTTTATGGCAAAATTTTTAAAAATCACGTTTTAAAACGCTGTCTGCGCTGGTTTATGGCAGACTTTGCATATGCAAATGAGTTGGAGCAGAAATGTGAGGGGAATAAAGCACTTCAAAACAGAACCAATTTACACCCATTTCACCGATTGTGCCCAAAGCAGAAACTCTACCACTATTAAGTTTATTTCCGAATAATGGGGCTGGAATGGAACAGCTTAAATGGCATTTCTCTAAAGTAATCATTATAAAGTCATATTCTCTCCAGAACGCAATTAGGATGGGAGTAGGATGCTAAAATCATTTAGTTCTTCAACTAATAAAATCCACAGATTGCAGCACAAGTTGACCACGTAGCAGCTTTATTCAAACAATATTAATCCATATCCATATCTGATGAGCGGCAAACCTGTATTCACAATCAGAACATAAGATATATAAGAAATAACAGGAGTAGGCCATTCGGCTCTTCAAGCCTGCTCCGCCATTTAATATGATCATGGCTGATCTACCTCAACTCCACTTTCCTGCACTATCCCCATATCCCTTGATTCCCTTAATATCCCAAAATCTATCAATCTCTGTCTTGAATCTACTCAACGACTGAGCCTTCACAGCCCTCTGGGGTAGAGAATTCCAAAAATTCACCACCCTCTGAGTGAAGAAATTTCTCCTCATCTCAGTCCTAAATGGCCGGCCCCTTATTCTGAGACTGTGAACACCTGGTTCTAGACTTCCTAGCCAGGAGAAACATCCTCCATGCATCTACTGTCAAGCCCTGTAAGAATTTTGTATGTTAAAATGAGATCACCTCTCATTCTTCTAAACTCTAGAGAATATAGGCCTAGTCTACTCAATCTCTCCTCATAGGACAATTTCCCCATCCCAGGAATCAGTCTGGTGAACCTTTGTTGCATTCACTCCATGGAAAGTATATCCTTCCTTAGGTCAAGACCAAAACTATACACAATACTCCAGATGTGGTCTCACCAGGGCCCTATATAATTGCAGTAAGACATCTTTACTCTTGTACTCAAATCCTCTTGTAATCAAGGCCAACATACCATGCTTTCCTAATTGCTTGCTGTACCTGCATGTTAACTTTCAGTGATTCGTGTACAAGGATCCTCTGAACACCAACATTTCCCAATGTCTCACCATTTAAAAAATACTCTGCTTTTCTATTTTTCCTATTATAGTGGATAACTTCACATTTTTCTACATTTTGGGCCCAAGTTTCGGGCCGCACCTAGAACGGCGCAGCCCCGACCTGGACGCCCGTTTTTCGCGCCACAAAGTGCGCCTAAAAAAAACTTCCAGATTCTCCGGCTCAGTGCAGGTCGTTTGCAGCTCGGCACAGCACAGCACGAGCTGTAAGGGGGCGGAGCCAGGTCTCTGCGCTGAAAACAGTGCCGGGACCTCTGCACATGCGCACTACAGTGGGGCGCGCATGTGTAGTAGCTCCAGGCGCCCAAAACTGTGTGGGAGGGGCCCGAAGCACGCAGCCCCTAGCCCTGGCCAAATGGCCTCACTAGGGCTGCGTGCATAAGGCTGCCTCCCAAGCCTAGCTCCTGCTTCCTTCCTTCCGACCCGACCCGACTTGACTCCCGGCCCCCCCCCCCCGCTTCCGACCTCCCACCCCCCCCCTCCCCCCTCCGTTCTCAACCGACCACCACCACCCCCACCACCGATCGACCGACCGACCTCCCCTCCGCCCCGACCCGTGCTCCCGGGCCCGACGCCACCTACCTGTCAATCCGGGAAGTCTTGAGCCCGGCCAGGCCCGGCCCGTTCAGCCTCCCTCTCCGCTCTCGCTCTCGCTCTCGCTCTCGCTCTCGCTCTCGCTCTCGCTCTCGCTCTCGCTCTCGCTCTCGCTCTCGCTCTCTTTCTCTTTTCCCCCCCCTTCTCTCCCCCCTTCCCCTCCCTCCCTTCTCTTCTCCCCTACCCTCCCTCCCTCCCTCCCTTCTCTCACCCCCACCTCCCTCCCTCCCTTCCCTCCCTTCTCACCCCCCTCCCCTCCCTCCCTTGTCACCCCCCTCCCTCCCTTGTCACCCCCCTCCCTCCCTTGTCACCCCCCTCCCTCCCTTGTCACCCCCCTCCCACCCTTGTCACCCCCCTCCCTCCCTTGTCACCCCCCTCCCTCCCTTGTCACCCCCCTCCCTCCCTTGTCACCCCCCTCCCTCCCTTGTCACCCCCCTCCCTCCCTTGTCACCCCCCTCCCTCCCTTGTCACCCCCCTCCCTCCCTTGTCACCCCCCTCCCTCCCTTGTCACCCCCCTCCCTCCCTTGTCACCCCCCTCCCTCCCTTGTCACCCCCCTCCCTCCCTTGTCACCCCTCTCCCCCACTCCACCACCCCTCGCTGTCAGAAACACAGACACTGACAGACAGTGAGAGAGAGACACACACAGACAGAGAGATAGAGACACTGACAGAGACATACTGGGCGGGGGAGGGGGGGGGGGGCATCCCAGCACGCTGTTGGAGGGCTCCCGGTGCTGCAGTCGGGAAGTAGAAAATGTTTTATTTATTGATTTTAAAAAAAAAAATTTTTTTTTGATTGATTTATTGGTTGATTTATTGATGTTTTTATCATTTATTATTGATGATGGCTCTTTATTTGTAAAACTGAGGTGTTTAATGTTTGTAAACTTCCCTTTAAACCCCCCTCCCCCCATTCCCTACGCCTGATTTGTAACCTACGCCTGATTTTCTAAAGTGTAGACAAGGTTTTTTCAAGCGTACAAAAATCTTCACTTACTCCATTCTAAGTTAGTTTGGAGTAAGTTTTCACTGCTGAAACTTTGAAAACAGGCGTAAGTGGCCAGACACGCCCCCTTTTGAAAAAAAAATTCTGTTTCAAAGTGAAACTGTTCAAACTGACGAGAACTAGAGCAAACTAAATGCCGAGAATCTGAATTTCTAAGATACTCCGTTCTACACCAGTTGCTCCAAAAAATCAGGAGCAACTGAGGCCGAAACTTGGGCCCTATAATCTATTTGCTATGTTCAAGCCCACTCAGACTGTCTATATACCCTTGAAACCTCTTTGCATCCTCCTCACAATTTACATTTCCACCTAGCTTTGTATGATCAGCAAACTTGCAGTTGTACAGGGCCTTGGTGAGGCCTCACCTGGAATATTGTGTTCAGTTTTGGTCTTCTAATCTGAGGAAGGATGGTCTTGTTATTGAGGAAGTGCAGCGAAGGTTCACCAGACTGATTCCCGGGAGGGCCGGACTGACATATAAGGAGAGACTGGATCGATTGGGTCTGTATTCACTAGAGCGTAGAAGAATGAGAGGGGATCCCTTAGAAACATATAAAATTCTATCGGGACTGGACAGGTTAAATGCAGGAAGAATGTTCCCGATGTTTGGGAAGTCCAGAACCAGGGGTCACAGTCTAAGGATAAGGGATAAACCATTTAGGACCGAGATGAGGAGAAACTTCTTCACTGAGAGTTGTTAACCTGAGAGTTGTTGATGTCAGTTCGTTAGATATATTCAAGAGGGAGTTAGATATGGTCCTGACAGCTAAAGGGATCAAGGGGTATGGAGAGAAAGCAGGAAAGGGGTACTGAGGTGAATGATCAGCCATGATCTTATTGAATGGTGGTGCAGGCTCGAAGTGCCGAATGGCCTACTCCTGCACCTATTTTCTGTGTTTCTATATATTACCTTATCCAAAGCATTGATATATTATTGTGAATAGCTGAGGCCCAAGCACTGATCCATGCGGTACTCCACTAGTTACAGCCTGCCAACCTGAAAATGGCCCACTTATTACTACTCTCTGTTTTCTGTCCATTAACCAATCCTCAATGCATGCTAGTATATTGCCCCCAATCTCATGAGCCCTAATTTTGTTTAATAACCTCTTGTGTGGCACCTTATCGAATGCCTTCTGAAAATCCAAACACACCACATCCACAGGTTCCCCCATATCTATTCTGATACCTCAAAAAAACTAACAGATTTGTTAAACATGATTTCCCTTTCATAAATCCCTGTTGACTGCCCAATCCTATTATTCTTTTCTAAGTGCCCTGTTACCATGTCGTTGTTAATATATTCTAACATTTTCCCTACTACTGATGTCAGGCTAACTGGTCTGTGGTTCCCTGTTTTTTCTCTCCCTCTTTTCTTAAATAGTGGGATTACATTTGTTAACTTGTTCAGTTGGAATATATCTTCATCATCATAGGAATACTTGCTTCCAGTGAGTTCTCAGGTGACTGCACAGTCCAATACGGGAATTACAGTCTCTGTCACAGACAGACAGTGATTGAAGGAAAGGGTGGGTGGGGACTGGTTTGCCGCACGCTCCTTCCGCTGTCTGATCTTGATTTCTGCATGCTCTCGGCGACGAGATTCGAGGTACTCAGTGCCCTCTCGGATGCTCTTCCTCCACTTAGGGGGTCTTTGGCCAGGGATTCCCAGGTGCCGGTGGGGATGTTGCACTTTATCAAGGAGGCTTTGAGGGTGTCCTTGAAACATTTCCTCTGCCCACCTGGGGCTCGCTTGCTGTGTAGGAGTTCCGAGTATAGCGCTTGCTTTGGGAGTCGCATGTCGGATATGTAGACAATGTGGCCCGCCCAGCGGAATATAAGCAGTATATAAACAAAAGACATTCAAATTGATTGTTTAATAATTGGGTGCAATTTGAGCCTATTCTTTTCTGTTTTTAGCTGATTGGTTCTCATTCTGCTTGAAGATTATGGTGCTGCCCATTTGTCTATCCATGAGTATGAGTGATTAGTTTAAAAGTACTTTACCAGATTCCTTTCTTTTTGGTAGAAACGTTTTCCTTTTTAAAATGCGTGCATAATACAGCAGTTGTGTTTATATAGTTCCCTCTAATTTTGTTCTGTCCCGCACGGACCCTTTAACGGAGCCATTCAAAATTCCGTGCATGCACCATTTTTCTATTTAAAAGCCAGCTCACCGGCTGCACGAGACCACAGAGCTCTGTGTGGCCTCACACGTTAAAGGGAATGTTGGTGCCCTTTCGTATTGAAATCCTGCAAAGGACTTCTTGCACTTAGTTTTTGAAATGCAGTGCCTGTTATGCAGGCAAATGATTCGCTTTAATTTCTTGCTTTATTGAGTTTAAAATCTCACTTTGGGATTTTCATCAACTTTTCTGGCTGCTGTTGAATTTGCCCAGCAATATAAATGAGGATTTTATAGCAGTGGAATTGGAAGCCAGAAGGCAGTTCTCCAGTACAAATGTGATGCAAATTCTCACGAACAACCTCCAATAAATTTAAGCTTTCTTGTTGTTTCCAAACTTTGGATTAAGTTTTCAAAACTAGTAACAGTATAAAACAAATCTAACACAATCTGAAAAATTAACAGCAGAACACTCTTATTTACAATGTGTCCTATATTGGAGATTCGCTTCTGCTACAATATTAAAAGGGCATGGGGTATTACAGTAAATCAAGAGGAAATTAAAGCAAAGATCTAACTACCTTCACTCACCAAGTATAATGGAAATTCAGGGACAAAAATCCCATGCCAACTCATAAATACACATTACAACACAAAAGCAAAATACTGCAGATGCTGGAAATCTGAAATAAAAACAGAAAATGCTGGTCACTCAGGTCAGGCAGCATCTGTGGAGAGAGAAACAGAGTTAGTGGTTAATGTTTCAAGTCCATGACCTTTCGTCAGAACTGGAAAAGAGAGATGTACAGGTTTTAAGCAAATGCTGGGAAAAGATGATGAACAAAAGGGATGTCTTGTAGGATGGAAGGCAGGAGAGATTAAAAGACAAAAGGGATGATACTGCAAGGCAACAGGCGATGGTAATAGGACAAATAAAGAAACAAAAGATGAGTCTAGATTAGGTGTAAATGGGAATGGCAGAATCATCAACAGCCGCCACGATGTTGAGTCCAGAAGGCTGTAAAGTGCTTAATCGAAAGATGAGGTGGTGTTCCTTGAGCTTGCGTTGAGCTTCGTTGGAACAATGCAAGAGGCCGAGGTCGGAGTGGAAGCGGGATGGGAGGAAGTGTAGTCCAGGTAGCTGTGGGAGTCAGTGGTCTTAGAGTGGATGTTTATCAATAGCCTATCCTCATAAATGGGGATAGAGAAGTCGAGGAAAGGAAGAGTCGGAGATGGACCATGTGAAGGTGAGGGAAGGGTGAAAATTGGAAGCTAAGTGAATGAAATGTTAGAGTTCAGGAGGAGAGCAGGAAACAGCATCAATGCAGTAAACAGTGTACCAAAGAAAGAGATGAGGGAGGGGACCTGAGTAGGACTGGAACAAAGAATGTTCTACATACCCCACAAAAAGGCAGACATAGCTCGGACCCATGTGGGTTCCCATAGCAACACCTTTTATTTGGCGGAAGTGTGTGGAGTCACAAGAGAAATTGTTTAATGTGTGAACAAGTTCAGCCAGGCAGAGGAGGAGGAGGAGGAGGAGGAGGAGGAGGGTAGTGGTGGATGGGGACTGGTTGGGCCTCTGTTCAAGGAAGAAGTGGAGTGCCCTCATACCATCCTGGTGAGGGATGGAGGTGTACGTCTATAATGAAAAAGAGACATTTGGGGCTAAGAAATTGGAAACAGTTAAAGTGGCGGAGGGCGTCAGAAGAGTCACAGATGTAGTTGGGAAGAGACTGGATAAGGAGAAAAAATAGTTGAGATAGGAAACTGAGGAGGATGTTCCATATTATAGAACATCCGTGAGGCCTCCATGAGGTCAAAGAAGGCCATGTACAAGGGTTGGTGCTGTTTCCTGCATTTCTCTTGTAGTTGTTGCGCGGTGAAGATCATGTCCGTTGTAACCCTTCGTGGACGGAATCCATACTGCGACTCTGGGAGGAGCTCTTCAGCCACAGGAGAGAAGCACTATTGGCACGAATACATGACCTCATTTCTCTTATCTGGAAGGAGGAGAGCATGCCAGGGGATCTCAGGTACGCCGTAATCGTGACCAACTTCAAAAAAGGGGACAAGTCCGACTGCAGTAACTACAGAGGAATCTCCCTGCTGTCGGCCACAGGGAAAGTCATCGTAAGATTCCTCCTCAGTCGTCTTCTCCCTGTGACTACAGGAATAGAGAGGTAATGAAAGGACTTAAACTCAGGTTGATGATATTAAATTTGAGGCATTGGAGGACTAGGAAACAGTGTAAATTATCAAGGATAGAGGTGATGGGCAAATGGGACTTTATGTACGATCGGATACGTGCTGTTTTGGATGAGCTGGTATATATGGAGAGTGGAAGACGGAAGGCCTAGGTAACCTAGGCAAGGATGAGGGTTTACGTGGCGGATGAACTGAGGTAGAGGCCAGAGGCACGTGATGTTATGGAGGTAGAACTACGTAGTATTACATAGCGGTTTGGGCGGAACCCAAACTGAGCATCGGTGAGCAGGTTATTGGTGAGTAAGTGCCACTTGATAGCACTGTCGACGATACCTTCCATCACTTTGCTAATGATTGAGTGTAGAATGATGGGGCAATAATTGACCGGATTGGATTTGTGCTGTTTTTTTGTGGACATATCTGGGCAGTTTTCCACATTGTCGGGTAGATGCCAGTGTTGTAGCTTGGCTAGAAGCACAGCTAGTTCTGGAGCACAAGTCTTCAGCAGGACAGCCAGGATGTTGTCGGGGCCCATAGCCTTTGCTGTATTCAGTGCGCTCAGCCGCTTCTTGCTATCACGTGGAGTGAATCGAATTGGCTGAAGACTGGCTGGGGTCCTCAGGAGGAGGCTGATATGGATCATCCACTTGGCACTTCTGGGTGAAGATGGTTGCAAAGGCTTCAGTCTTGTCTTTTGCGCTTGCGTGCTGGGTTCCACCATCATTGCGGATGGAGATTTTCATGGAGCCTTCTCCTCCCATTAGTTGTTTAATTGTCCACCACCTTTCATGACTGGATGTGGCAGGACTGTAGAGCTTTGATCTGATCTGGTTATTGTAGGATCGCTTATCTCTGTTTATAGCATGCTGTTTAGCATGCATGTAGTCCTGTGTTGCAGCTTCCCCAGGTTGGTACCTCATTTTTAGGTACGCGTGGTGCTGCTCCTGGCATGCTCTTCTGTACTCCTCATTGAACCAGGGCTGGTCCCCTGGCTTGATGGTAATGGTAGAGTGAGGGATATGCCAGGCCATGAGGTTACAGGTTGTGGTGGAATACAATTCTGCTGCTGATGGCCCACAGCGCCTCATGGATGCCTGGTTTTGAGCTGCTAGATCTGTTCTGAATCTATCTGAATTAATAGCTGAGCTAGAAATTAATAGGTTTGATCTAATAGCCATTATGGTGATGTGGTTGCTAAGTGACCAAGGTTGGGAACTGAGTATTCCAGGATACTTAACATTTAGAAGAGATAGGCAAATGGAAAAGGAGGAGGGTAGCCATGATAAAGGATGAGATAAAGTCAGTAGAGAGAAAGAATTTTGACTCAGAAGATCAAGAAGTAGAATCAGTTTGGGTGGAGCTAAGAAACAAGAAGTGGCAGAAAATATTGGTGGGAGTTGTTAAGAGGCCCTCAAACAGTAGTGGTAATGTAACAGTATAAGTCAGGAAATTAGAGGTGCATGTAACAAGGGTAATTCAGTAATAATGGGTGACTTTAATCTACATTTAGACCGGGCAAACCAAATTTGCAGTCATAGTGTAGAGGACGAATTCATGGAATGTATACAAGATAGTTTTCTAGATCAGTATGTTGAGGAACCAACTAGGGAACAGACTATTTTAGATCTAGTATTGTGCAATGAGAAAGGGTTAATTAATAGCCTTTCGTGAAGAGTGACCATAATATGATAGAATTTTATTTTGAGTTTGAAAGTGATTTTGTTAAATTCGAAACTAGGGTCTTAAATCTAAACCAAGCAAACTACATAGGTATGATGGGTGAGTTGGTTAAGGTAGATTAGGAAACTACATTAAAAGGTATGACAGTCATCATCATAGGCAGTCCCTTAAAACGAGGATGATTTGCTTCCACGCCAAAAAAGGATGAGTTCACAGGTGTTTCGAAAGAAGACCCCGAACTACATCCTCAAGGGTGGAAGAAGCCTGTGCGTGGATTTTTTTAACGTGGTGGCCGTTGCACACCAGCCATTATATGGGCTTGACAGAGCTAGGTCTTAGTCCAGTGGCAAGGATTACTCAAGACGACTGGAGACCTGCTCTGCTGCATGGACCTGGTGCGCACATATAGCAGTGTGGGCTGGCCCGTGCTGCCCCTGGCCCCGAACCCACGCCTCCCCTGGGCCCTAATCACATCCCTCCAGTAGACAAGCACTGGCTACTATTTTAATAATTAACACACAATTTACAACAAACATATATTTGTTTAAGGCACAAAAACCCCACAGGAAAAGTGATGCAACCATGGCTAACGAGAAGTTAAAGATAGTATTAGACCAAAGGAAGAGGCTTATAATGTTGCCAAAAAGAGCAGTAAACCTGAGGATTGGGAGGATTTTAGAATTCAGCAAAGGAGGACCAAAAAATTGATAAAGAAAGGGAAAATAGAATACCAGAGTAAATTAGTGAGAGACACAAAAACAGATTGTAAAAGCTTCTAAAGATATGTAAAAAGGAAAAGATTAGTGAAAGTAAATGTGGGTCCCCTACAGGCTGATGAGACAGGAGAAATTATAATGGGGAATAAGGAAATGGCAGAAATATTAAACAAATACTTTACGTCTGTTTCACGGAAGAAGTCACAAAAAACCTCCCAGAAATAGTGGTGAACCAAGGGTCTAGTGAGAATGAGAAACTGAAAGAAATTCCTATTAGTAAAAAAAATAGTACTGGAAAAATTAATGGGACTGAAAGCCGATAAATCCCCTGAACCTGGTGGCTTATATCCTAGGGTTTTGAAAGCGGTGGCTATAGATATAGTGGATGCATTGGTTGTCATGCAGATTGGAAGGTAGCAAATGTAACCCCACTATTTAAGAAAGGAGGGAGAGAGAAAACGGGGAGCTTACAGACCAGTTAGCCTGACATCAGTAATTGGGAAAATGCTAGAATCTATTATTAAGGACTTGGGAACAGGGCACTTAGAAAATAATAATAGGATTAGGCAGAGTCAACACTAATTTATGAAAGGGAAATCATGTTTGACAAATCTGTTGAGATTGTAAGTAGCAGAATAGATTAGGAAATGGCAGAAAAATTAAACAAATACTTTACGTCTGTTTCACGGAAGAAGTCACAAAAATCCTCCCGGAAATAGTGGCGAACCAAGGATCTAGTGAGAATGAGAAACTGAAAGAAATTACTATTAGTAAAAAAAATAGTACTGGAAAAATTAATGGGACTAAAAGCCGATAAATCCCCTGAACCTGATGGTTTATATCCTAGGGTTTTGAAAGAGGTGGCTATAGAGATATGGATGCATAAGGATATAGATAAGGAAACCAGTGGATGTGCTATATTTGGATTTTCAGAAGGCATTCGATAAGATGTCACACAAGAGCCTATTAAAACAAAAGTAGGGCTCAGGGGATTGGGGATAATATACTAGCATGGATTGAGGATTGGTTAATGGATAGAAAACAGAGTGGGAATAAACGTATAATTTTTGGGTTGGCAGTCTGTAACTAGTGGGGTGCCACAAGGATCAGTGCTTGGGTCCCAGCTACTCACAATCTACATCAATTATTTGGATGAGGGGACCAAATGTAATATATCCAGCTTTGCTGATGATGCAAAGCTAGGTGGGAATGTAAGTTGTGAGGAAGATGCAAAGAGGCTTCAAGGGGATTATAGTCAGGCTAAGTGAGTGGGCACGAACATGGCAAATTAATATAAAATGATATATGGAGAAATGTGAAGTCATCCACTTTGCTTGGAAAAGCAGAATATTTTTTAAATGGTGAGAGATTTGGAAATGTTCGTGTTCAGAGGGACCTGGGTGTCCTTGTATACAAATCACTGAAAGTTAACATACAGGTACAGCAAGCAATTAAGAAAACAAATGGTATTTTGGCCTTTATTACAAGTGGATTTGAGTACAAGAGTAAAGATGTCTTACTGCATTTTATATAGAGCCCTGGTGAGACTGCACCTGGAGTATTGTGTACAGTTTTGGTCTCCTTACCCAAGGAAGGATATACTTGCCATAGAGGGAGTGCAACTAAGGGTCACCAGACTGATTCCTGGGATAGGGGAATTGTCCTATGATTAGGCCTATGTTCTCTCGAGTTTAGAAGAATGAGAGGTCATTGAAACATACACAATTCTTACAGTGCTAGACAGGGTAGATGCAGGGAGGATGTTTCTCTGGCTGGGGGGTCTAGGACCATGGGTCACAGTCTCAGAATAAGGGGTTGGCCATTTAGGACTGAGATGAGGAAACATTTCTTCACTGAGGGTGGTGAAACTTTGGAATTTTCTACCCCAGAGGGCTGTGGAAGCTCAGTCATTGAGTATATTCAAGACAGAGATTGATAGATTTTTGGATATTAAGGGAATCAAGGGATATGGGGATAGTGCAGGCAAGTGGAGTTAAGGTAGAAGATCAGCCATGATCTTATTGAATGGCGGAGCAGGCTCGAGGGGCCGAATGGTCTACTCCTAATTCTTATGTATTCTATTTAGCACAGTGGTAGTGCCACACAATAGCTCAATTTTCCCCAGTGATTTGTGCCCTTTTTTTTGGAGCAGGCTGCTTCTTTTTGGCCGAAGTTACAAAACCACAGTTTCCCCAATCAATTTCCAGCAGCGTAACTCAGTTACGATTTTTTTAAGTGAGTTTTTTTTTCAGCCAAAGTGGGTGCAACCTGCCACCTACGCCAATTCTGGCCATTTAGGCAAGTTTGGCCAGCTGAGTTACTCCAGTTCTTCTTAGGCCAGCGTATGTGGCCTCTGCAGAAAAACCAAAACCTTCTGGAGAGTTAAAGAAATCGGCGCAGGTAAGATTAGCAAATGTCCAGACAGCAGCAGCAGGAAAGGTAAGAGAAAGGGGTAGAGAGGAGGTGTGATGGGTGGGGCGGCGGGGGGGCAGAGAGAGAGAGGGGACCAGGAGGGAGGAGACCATTTGGCCTGGGATAGGGGCGGGACTGGCAAAGCGTTGGGGGTGGGGTGGGTGGGAGCAGTAGCTGAGCTGCACTGGCACCGGCAAAGGGCTCGGGGCAGGCTAGGGAAGTAGACCGGTAAGCCCTTCAGCCAGTACCTGCAAGGCACTCGGGTGGGGGGGGGGTGGAAGAGTGGGACTGGCAAGCTCTTCAGCCAGGTCTAGGGGTCGGGGAGCGGGACCAGCACCGGCAATGCACTTGGGGCTCAGGGCGGGCTAGGGAAGCAGACCAGCAAGGTACACGGGGCTAGCGTCAGGCGAGGGAGCGAGACTAGCACCGGCAAGCCATTCGAGGCTCGGGCGAGCGGGGAAAGCAGACCAGGAGGCCCTTCGGACTGGGATAGGGGCGGGGATCAGCACCAGCATGGGGGAGGGGACTTTAATTATTGGAGGTAAGTTGCTGCAATATATTTTGATGTGTTTTTAAGTTGATGCAATATATTTTAATGTGTTGCAAGCTGGCTGTATGTTTCACTTTCCAGCCTCAGCTCACATTATGTCCCTGGTTACCGTGTCAACATGATCTTTTTGCCGCAGATCAAGTCTCCACCCTCAAAACTAAAGGACAAGTTAGGCTGCGCCAAAATGAAGAAATCCAACGGGGAAACGTAGAACATTTTTTTTTGGAGTACTTGGGCCTCCAAAAAACGGGCGTAACTCTTAAAGTATGTCAAAAAAAAGTTTTGGGGAAAATTGAGCCCAATACGATGGAGGGGTGTCTTCTGTGTGAAGACAGAATTTTGTCTCCATAATGACTGTGTGTGATCACTGCTACCAATGCTGTCGTGGATAGATGCATATGCGACAGGTAGATTGGTGAGGACGTGGTGAAGTCGAATTGCCCCTCGTGTTGGTACTGATTCATCAGCTGAGGGAGGGTAGTAGGTGATAATCAGCCGGAGGTTCCTTGCCCATGCTTGAGACTGTGCCACCACCTTGGGTGGGTCTGTCATAGGAACATGAGAACATAAGAAATAGGAGCGGGAGTAGGCCATTTGGCACCTCGAGCCTACTCTGCCATTTAATAAGATCATGGCTGATCTGATCTTGTGCTCAGCTCCACTTCCCTTCCGGCTCCCCATAACCCTTCACTCCCTGTCCTGCACTGTCCTGCTGGTGGGACAGGACATACCCAGGGATGGTGATGGAGGAGTCTGGGACATTGGCTGAAAGATATGATTCTGTGAGTATGAATATGTCAGGCTGTTGCTTGATTAGTCTGTGGGACAACTCTCCCAATTTTGGCACAAGTCCCCAGATGTTAATGAGGAGGGCTGCTCGGTCAATTGGGCTGGATATGCCGTTGTCATGTACGAAATCAGTGCTGAGGTTGATGCTGTGTGGTCCGTCAGGTTTTATTCCTATTGTTTTATGTATGTAGCAGTTTGTTACAACTGAGTGGCTTGCTAGGTTATTTCAGAGGGCAGTTAACAGTCAACCAGATTGTTGTGGATCTGGAGTCACATATAGGTAAGGACAGCAGATTTCCTTCCCTAAAGGACATGAGTGAACCAGATGGATTTTTACGACAATCTGATAGTTTCATGTCAGCATTACTGACACTAGCTTTTTATTCCATATCTTTTATTTAACTGAATTTAAATTTCACAGCTGCCGTGGTGGGATTTGAACTCGCGTCTCTGGATTATTAGTCCAGGCCTCTGGATTACTAGTCCGTGCACAAGCTGTAAATTGTCCAAAATTCTGCCACCCATTTCTTGCCCCGCATCTGCACACCATGCCAATACTCTCCAACCTTTATCCGCTTACTACCTCTCCTAACTTCTCCATCTGTGCTCTGTGATCCATTTTCTCCTCTAAAGCGTGTTTTTTCATGTAAAAATTGCTTTGCCTTTAAATTTATTGTGCAAGATTGATATGGTTACTCAAACAAAGTTGCAGAGATTGAGTGCTCAGACTCTCCTCCTGGTCAACACTAGAACAAGAAATCAGTGCTGCAGATATTGCGCAATAAAAATAGTCTATTTTGAAAGCTTCAAAAGAAACTTAGTCTCAAAATGTGCAATTATTGTCAACTATTCATTTGTTATGCAAATTGTAACCTTTCTTTTGTTAAGTCCTATTATAAATTCTTATTAGGTTGACTTTGCCGAGATTGAATAATTGATGTTTATGTGGTTTTTAGCTGTCGTAACTTGCATTGTTGTGAAACAGTTGGCACTGCCAAATCTGAGTCTTTCTTAGTAATAAATGGTATTTTATCTTGTCTGGTATAGAAAGATTTATGTAATAGGTCTTATTTGAGGCAAGCTGTAATCTATTAGTTGTCAGCCGTGGCTCAATGGGTAGCACTCTCGCCTCTGAGTCAGAAAGTTGTGGTTCAAGTCCCACTCCAAGGACTTGAGCACATAAATCTAGGCTGACACTCCAGTGCTGTACTGTTGGAGGTGCCGTCGTTTGGATGAGACATTAAACCGAGGCCCCGTCTGAGGTGGATGTAAAAGATCCTATGGCACTATTTCAAAGAAGAGCAAGGGAGTGATCCTCGGTGTCCTGGTCAATATTTATCCCTCATCATCATCATAGGCAGTCCCTCGAAACGAGGATGACTTGCTTCCACGCCAAAAAAAAGGATGAGTTCACAAGTGTTTCGAATGAAGAACCCGAATTACATCCTCAAGGGTGGAAGATGCCTTTGCGTCAATTTTTTTAACATGTGGTGGCCGTTGCACACCAGCTGCCACACGGGCTTGACAGAGCTAGGTCTTGGTCCAGTGGCAAGGGTTACCCAAGACAACTGGAGACCGGCTCTTCTGCACGGACCTGATGCGCACACATTGCAGTGTGGTCTGGCCCGTGCTGCCCCTGGGCCCCGAACACTCACGCCTCCCCTGGGCCCCGATCACATCCCTACACAGTCTCTCACAGCTCCTTCGGCCCTGACCTCGCCGCTCCTGCTGTATTTGCACGCTCCAATCACCGACCTGGACCTTGCTGACATCACTCTTCGCTGCAATCGCCCTCTTGCACCAGCTCGCGTTGCTCTCTGAAGGGCCTCCACACTGCTCCTGGGCCGCTGCTCACCGCTCCTTTTATGACCCCGACCTGCCGCTGATGGTCTCTCGCAGGTCGGGGCCGCCCATGGTCGCCGCTCGCCGCTCCTTTTTTTTTTATTTATCCCTCAATCAACATAACAAAAGCAGATTATCTGTTCATTATCACATTGCTGTTTGTGGTAACTTGCTTTGCGCAAAATGGGTGCCACGTTTCCTACATTACAACAGTGACTATGTTTCAAAAAGTATTTACTTGACTGTAAAGCACTTTGTGATGTCTGGTGGTTGTGAAAGGCGCTATATAAATCCAAGTCTTTCTTTTTTTCTATGAAGAAAAGCTATGAAGGGTTGCCTCTGATGTCTCCCCAACTGGTCATTGAGTCAGCCATCAGAGGTGATACTTTTGCAGAAATTCAAGGAGCAATGGGAAGTACTGAAAACCTACTGGGCAAGGAGTTTCCAGGGTGAATCTGACAAAGATGTTGTCACAGCTGTTGACACTTGTATCTGATCTGCTGCCTTGGCTCAGCCCACCTATGCAGGCTAGCAATGTGCATTTGAAGATGATGAATAGTCATAATCCGACATTGCAAATGTAACTTTCTACAAACTACATATGACTTATTTATGCACAATTGTTCTATTGTTGCTGATTCTGTCCTTCAGTTTAAATCTGACAAATTCGCAGCAAGGGAACTGGAATCCATTGGAAGTGGTTCCATTATATAAAAGGATCATTAGGTAACTTTGTCTACTCTTATTGGAAGGGAAGGAGATGGAGCAGAGCACCAAGTTTGTAAAGTAATTATGACAGCCTGTGGGATGAATCTGGACAAGTTCTTTGTGCTGAGCAAACTTTCTCAACTTGGCTGAGTTGGCAGCCCTCTCAGCTTTGCATCAGAAGATTATGGATTTGATGGTAGACTGCAAAGCTGAACAGGATAAGCTACAGGAGGATTTAAATATACATGGTAATTTGGGCAGACAGGTGGCAGATGAAATTCAATGTAGAGAAATGTGAAGTGCTTGATATGGGGACTAAAAATCCTGGAATGTGCTATTACTTAAATGGAAATAAAATAATGTATATGAAAATGAAAGAGATGTGCGGAACCTGACTGCCAATAAATTGAAGCTATCGCAGCATTGTCGATGGCAGTGAGTAAATCAAATCAGATGATGGGATATATTAAAAGGATAATTTGAGCCAAAATAATGAGGTAATCCTGAAACTTTATAAATCATTGGTGCAGCTGTATTTAGAACACTCTGTAGAGTTCTGGTTGCTGCAATACAACTGAGTAGCTTGCTCGGCCATTTAGGATATTGCAGCTGTTGAAAGCATACAGAAGAAGGCAACCAGAATGATTAAGGAATGGAGTGATTAGATTATGATGAGCAATTATGTAAATTGGGCATGTGGTAAGTATTGCATATGGGACAGTAGCATAGTGGTTATGTTACTGGACTAGTAATCCAGAGACCTGGAATAATAATCCGGAGTTATGAATTCAAATCCCACCACAGCAGCTGTGGAATTTAAATAAATCTGGAATAAAAAGCTAGTACAGGTACAACGTCATCAATCCGGAACCCTCGGACTGAATCCGTGCCGGTTTTGGGGTTTTTACGGATTTCAGACAAGAAAATCAATAGTCTGAAATCCGAATCTATGCCGGGTTTTGAGCACCGAGGTCCGAAATCTGGCACGGATTCATTCGAGGATTCTGGATTTCAGACTTGATTTTTCTTCTGAAATCCGGAATCCTCGACTGAATCCATGCCTCATTTTGAGTTTTGCCTCAAAAATGTCTGGTTTTCGGACAATAATTACTGATGACTCCCATCAACTATGCAAAATGGCATTTTTGTTTGACAATTTCAGTTTTCAGAGTTCCGGATTCGGGACATTGCACCTATATCAGTAATGGCGACCATGAAATTACCGGATTGTCGCAAAAATACATCTAGTTCACTAATGTCCTTTAGGGAAGGAAACCTGCCGTCCTTACCCGGTCTGGCCTATATGTGACTCCAGATCCACAGTGATGTGGTTGACATTCTTAAATGGCCGAGCAAGCCACTCAATTGTAACAAACCACTACAAGAAACAATAATAAGAGTAAAATCGGATGGACCACCCGGCATCAACCTCGGCACTGACTTCGGACACAAAAAAGGCACGCCCTGCAAAAGTCCTCCTCACTAACACATGGAGACCCATGCCAAAATTGGGAGAGCTGTCCCACAGACTCGTCAAGCAACAGCCTGACAGTCGTACTCACAGAATTAAGCCTTTCAGCCAATGTCCCAGACTTCTCCATCACCATCCCTGAGTATGTCCTGTCCCACTGAGATGGCGGCACAGTGGTATACAGTCAGGAGGGAGTGGCTCTCGGAGCCCTCAACATTGACTCCAGATCCCATGAAGCCTCATGGCATCAGGTCAAACAAAGTTAAGGAAACTTTCTGTTGATTACCACCTACCACCCTGCCTCAGCTGATGAATCAGTACTCCTCCATGCTGAATACCACTTGGAAGAAGCACTGATGGTAGCAAGGGCACAGAATGTTTTGGGGTGGTGGACTTCATTGTCCATCACCAAGAGTGACTCGGTAGCACCACTACTGACTGAGCTGAATGAGTCCTGAAATACTTAGCTGCCAGACTGACCCTGCAGCAGGTGATGAGAGATCCAACATGAAGGAAAAAGCTATTTGACCTCTTACTCACCAATCTACCTGTCACAGATGCATCTGTCCATGACGGCGAACCAGGTGACCAACCCTAGTTTAGTGAGGAGTGTAGAAAAGCATGCCAGGAGCATCATCAGGTGTACGAAAAAATGAGGTGCCAACCTGGGGAAGCTGCAACACAGGATTACATGCATGCTAAAAAAACGGAAACAGCTGCCATAGAAAGGGCTAAGCGATCCCACAAATAACACATGAAATCAAAGCTCTGCGGTCCTGCCACATCCAGTTGTGAATGGTGGTGTACCATTAAACAACTGATGGGAGGAAGAAACTCCATGAACATCTCCATCCTCAAAGATGGCAGAGCCCAGCCTGCGAGTGAAAAAGACAAGGCTGAAGCATTTGCAACCACCTTCAGCCAGCAGTGTCGAGTGGATGATCCATCTTGGCCTCCTCCTGAGATCCCCACCATCACAGAAGCCAGTCTTCAGCCAATTCAACTCACTCTACATGATATCAAGAAATGGCTGAGCACACTGAATACAGCAAAAGCTATGGGCCGCGACAATATCCTGACTGCCGTGCTGAATTCTTGTGCTCCAGAACTAGCCGCACCCCCAACTAAGCTGTTACAGTACAGCTACAACACTGGCATCTATCTGACAATATGGAAAACTGTCTAGGTATGTCCTGTCCACAAAAAGCAGGTAAAATCCAATCCAGCTAATTACTGCTCCCATCAGTCTACTCTCAATCATCAGCAATGTGATGGAAAGTGTTGTTGACAGTGCTATTAAGTGGCACTTACTCACCATTAACCTGTTCACTGATGCTCAGTTTGGGTTCTGCCAGGACTATTTAGTTCCAGACCTCATTACAGCCTTGGTCCAAACATGGACAAAAGAGCTGAATTCCAGAGGTGAGGTGAGAGTGACTTCCCTTGACAACAAGGCAGTATTTGACCGAGTGTGGCATCAAGGAGCCCTAGTAAAATTGAAGTCAGTGGGAATCACTGGTTGGAGTCATACCTAGCGCAAAGGAAGATGGTTGTGGTTGTTGGAAGCGAATCATCTCAGTCCCAGGACATTGTTGCAGGAGTTCCTCAGGACAGTGTCCTAGGCCCAACTATCTTCAGCTGCTTCATCAATGACCTTTCCTCCATCATAAGGTCAGAAGGGGGATGTTCGCTGATGATTGCACAGTGTTCAGTTCCATTCGCAACTCCTCAGATAATGAAACAGTTCATGCTCGCTTGCAGCTAGATCTAGACGACACTGAAGCTTGGGCTGATAAGTGGTAAGTAACATCCACGCCACACAAGTGGTAGGCAATGATTATCTCCAACAAGAGAGCGTCTAACCACTGACCCTTGACTTTCAACGGCATTACCATTGCCAAATCTCCCACCATCAACATGCTGGGGTCACCATTGACCAGAAACTTACTGTGGCTAAAGAGCAGGTCGGAAGCTGGGTATTTTGCGGTGAGTGTCTTACCTTCTGATTCTCCCAAAGCCTTTCCAACATTTTCAAGGCACAACAGGAGTGTGATGGAATACTCTCCACTTGTCTGGTGAAGCTCCACCATCCAGGACAAAGCACCCGCATCTACCACCTTCAACATTCACTTCCTGCGCCACCTGCACGCCGTGGCTGCAGTGTGTACCATCTCAACGACACAGGTTGGGGTGATCTTGAACCTGGCCTGGAGGCGGCGTAGGTTAAACAGCTTCCCACTGGTTCTGTAGTTTACTTCCACTCCAGCGGGGAGCTTGTTGATTGTGAAGTAAAGCATGCAGCGAGGAAGATTGAGAAGAGGGTTGGCGCGATGATGCAGCCCTGTTTGACCCGGTCCAGACATGAATTGGGTCTGTAATGGATCGTTGGTAAGGATCACGGCCTGCATGTCGTCGTGAAGCAGGCGAAGGATGTTGACAAACTTTTGGGGGCATCCAAAACGGAGGAGGACGCTCTATAAACCCTCACGGTTGAAAGTGTCAAAGGCCTTTGTAAGATCGAAAAAGGCCATGTATAAGGGCTGGTGCTGCTCCCTGCATTTTTCCTGCAGCTGTCGCGCTGCAAAGGTCATGTCCGTAGGGAACGAAATCCGCACTGTGATTCCGGGAGGAGACGGTTGAGGAGAACTCTAGCGACAATTTTCCCAGTCGCTGATAGTAGGGAGATTCCCCTGTAGTTGCCTCAGTGGGACTTGTCCCCTTTTTAAAAAAAAAAATGGTCACAATCACTATATCTCTGAAATCTCCCGACATGTTCTCCTCCCTGCAGATGAGAGAGATGAGGTCATGTATCCGTACCAACAGCGCGCCTCCGCCATACTTTAGTGCCTCAGCAGGGATTCCATCCGCACCCGTAGCCTTGTTATTCTTCAGCTGTTTTATGGCTTTGCCTACCTCATGCAACGTTGGAGTTTAACTGAGTTGGTGGCGGGTCGCATGCTGCGGGATGGAGTAGAGAACACTCGAGTCAAAGGCAGAGTCTCGATTGAGGAGATCTTCAGAATGCTCCTTCCATCGAGCCCTGACAGCCTCGGTATCCTTGATCTTGGCCAGGAGTTGGGTGGGGCCTTGGGAGTTTGGACCGTAGGTGGCCTTGACTGCAATGAAAAAGCCTCGCATATCGTGGCTGTCGGCCAGCTGCTGTCTCCTGTGCTTTCTCCATCCACCACCTGTTCTCTAGGTCCCGGGTTTTTTGTTGGACCTGAGCCTTGAGCCTTCTGTAATGTTGTTTTGCAGCTCCGATGCCTGTGTCTGCGCACATTCTGAGGCTGAACTCCCGAATATAGTCAATGTATTCACTGAGGCATATGAAAGCATGGGCCTGACACTTAACATCCGTAAGCAAAGGTCCTCATCTAGCCCGCCGCACATCACTGCCCTCTAATCATCAAGATTCACAGCGCAGCTCTCGACAATGTGGACCATTTCCCATATCTCTGGAGCCTTTTATCAACAAAGGCAGACATTGATGTGGAAATTCAACATCGCCTCCAGTGCGCCAGTGCAGCCTTCGGCCATCTGAGGAAAAGAGTGTATGAAGACCAGGCCCTCAAATCTACCACCAAACTCACAGGGCTGTAGAAATACCCGCCCTCCTGTATGGATCTGAGGCATGGACGATGTATAGAAGGCACTTCAAGTCGCTGGAGATATATAATCAACAATGTCTCCGCAAGATCCTGCAAATCCCCTGGGAGGGCTGGTGCACCAACATCAATATCCTCATCCAGGCTAACATCCCCAGTATTGAAGCACTGACCACACTCAATCAGCTTCGCTGGGCAGGCCTGATAGGAGGTAGGAAGCAAAGGATTGATGGATTTTTTTGTGACTGGAAGGATGTTTCCAGTGGGGTTCTGCAGGGCTCAGTACTGGGTCCCTTGCTTTTTGTGGTATATATCAATGATTTAGATTTGAATATAGGAAGTATGATTAAGAAGTTTTCAGACGACACTAAAATTGGCTGTGTGGTTGATAATGAAGAGTAAAGGCAGGAGGATTTCAATCTACTGGTCAGGTGGGCAGAGCAGTGGCAAATGGAATTTAATTCATAGAAGTGTGAGGTGATGCACTTTGGGAGGGCTAATAAGGAAAGGGTATACACATTAAGCGGTAGGCCACTTCATAGTGTAGATGAACAAAGGGACCTTGGAGCGTTTGTCCACAGATCCCTGAAAGTAGCAGGCCAGGTGGTTAAGAAGGCATACGGAATGCTTTCCTTTATTGGCCAAGGCATACATTATAAGAGCAGGGAGGTTATGCTTAAATTGTATAATACTTTGGTTAGACCACAACTGGAGTACTGTGTGCAGTTCTGGTTGCCGTATTATAGGAAGGATGTGATTGCACTCGAGAGGCTGAAGAGGAGATTTACTAGAATGCTGCCTGGAATGGAGAATCTTAGTTATGAGGACAGATTGGATAGGCTGGGTTTATTCTCATTGGAACAGAAGAGGTTGAGAAAAGACCTCATCGAGGTGTACAAAATATTGAGGGTCCTGGACATAATGGATAATAAGGGTCTATTTCCATTGGTGGAGGGGGCTAATACGAGGGGGCATAGTTTTAAGGTGGTTGGTGGAAGTTTTAGAGGGGATTTGAGGGGGGGCTTTTTTACGCAGAGGGTTGTGGGGATCTGGAACTCGCTGCCTGGAAGAGTGGTGGATTCAGAAACCCTCACCACTTTTTAGAAATGGTTGGATGGGCACTTGAAGTGCCGTAACCTGCAGGGTCACGGACTTAGAGCTGGTAATTGGGATTAGACTAGATGACCTTTTTGTTGGTCGGCGCAGATATAATGGTAAGACTGCAGGGAATAACATACGGCCAGGGTGATGATCTGAACTCGTTTCGATTGCCTGGATGGGTCGGAGAGGAATTTTCCCAGATTTTTTCTCCCTAAATTGGCCTGGGATTTTAATCTGGTTTTTGCCTCTCCCAGGAGATCACATGGCTCCAGTTGTGGTGGAATGTAGCTGTTTTTAGTATAAGGGGTGTTGCAGTGGTGTGGGGTGGACTGGTTGGGCTGGGTGTTCTTTTCCTTTCCGTTATTGTTCATGGGTTTGTATGTAACCTTTAGGGCTGCTGACGAAGAGCCGTGCGGCTCTTTGTCGGCCGGCGCAGACACGATGGTCCGAAATGGCCTCCTCCTGCGCTGTAAATTTCTATGTTTCTTTAGTTCGCATGACTCCCGAAGCAAATGCTTTATGTGGAGCTCCTTCATGGTAAATGAGCCAAAGGTGGGCAGCGGAAACGTTACAAGGACATCCTCAAAGCCTTCCTGGTAAAGTGCAATATCACCACTGACATCTGGGAGACCATGGCCGAAGACCGCCTGAGGTGGAGAAAGTGCATCCGGGAGGACGTTGAGCTCTTCGAGTCTCAACGCAAAGAGCGTGAAGAGGCCAAGCGCAGACAGCGGAAGGAGCGCGCGACAACCAGCCCCACCCACCCCTTCCCTCGACGAATGTCTGCCCCACCCGTAACAGGGTCTGTGGCTCTCATCTTGGACCGTTCAGCTACCAAAGAACTCACTTTGGGAGTGGAAGCAAGTCTTCCTCAACTCCGAGGCACTGCCTATGATGATGTGTACCATCTATAAGATGCACTGCAGCAACTCGCCATGGCTTCTTAAACAGCCCTCCCAAACCCACGACCTCTGTCACCTAGCCATCATCATAGGCAGTCCCTCGAAATCGAGGAAGACTTGCTTCCACTCTAAAAGTGAGTTCTCAGGTGACTGTGCAGTCCAATACAGTCTCTGTCACAGGTGGGACTGACAGTGGCTGAAGGAAAGAGTGAGTGGGTAGTCTGGTTTTCCGCATGCTCCTTCCGGATGCACTTCCTCCACTTAGGGCAGTCTTGGGCCAGGGATTCCAATGTGCCGGTGGGGATGTTGCACTTTATCAAGGAGGCTTTGAGGGTATCCTTGAAACGTTTCCTCTGCCCACCTGGGGCTCGCTTGTCGTGTAGGAGTTCCGAGTAGAACGCTTGCTTTAGGAGTCTCTTGTCGGGCATCTCGTAGGACAAGGTCAGCAGCGCATGGGAACACCATCACCTGCAAAATCCCCTCGACAAGTCACACACCATCCTGACTTAAAAGTATATCATAGCTTCTTCATCATCGCCGAGTCAAAATCCTGGAATTCCCTCCCTAACAGGTCTCCATACAGACTGCTGTGGTTCAAGAAGGCGGCTCACCACCATCTTCTCGAGGGCAATTTGGGATGGGCAATAAATGCCGGCCTTGGCAGCGGCGCCCACGTCCCAGGAATGAATAAAAAAATATGGAGAGGAACAGATGACTTTGGACCTATAGTTCCTAAAGCTGTCCACCACTAGGGGTTTTTCTTGCCTGGCTTTGTTGCTGACTAATTGTTAGAGATTGATTATCATGACTCTAAAATCAGAACAGAGAGCATTATTGTTCCTGTATTTTTCTGTCTGAATTTGTCAGGCCCAGTAATAGGGGGGGAACATCAGGCCTCCCAAAGACAGGGAGAGCAAATTATTCAAGTAAAATTGTTATGTTTTATGCAGGAGACTGGGCTACATTAGAACCTTTGTAGAATTTTCAACATATTTACATATTCAATATATCAATGTTTCATACATTAAGATGCCACTGCATTTAGAGTTGATAGCGTCGCGCACTGTATGCCAAATTGATGAAGCATTTAAATAAAAAGAATTGGAGATTTCCATTGAGCAGGAGCACGGGAAATGAGAATGGTCTGGCTGGGTTAACATCACAATATGTTAAATTGCTTTTTCTTGCTTGTATCTTGCCTTGCATTCTCTGAGCATATCTTTATATTTCTCAGCTCAAGAGTTGGCTTTCTCAGTAAAGATAAAATCAGCTTCAGTTTTTCAAATAAACATTGATATAAAAAGATCTTTTTGTATTATAACTAATCTGCAAGCTTCACTGCGTGTCGTGTAAAGAAATTAAAATGCACCATAATCAATATCAGTGCAGTGGTTTTCTCAATTCTTTCAAAGCAAGCAAGAAATCTCTTCATATTCTGTTTTAATGAAATGCGTTCTCCAAGGATAAGTGGTTGCAAACATGGCAAATTTATTGCAAATCATTATTTTTTTAATAAGTATTTAAATATGGGATGCAGGCAGTGGGGCAGCCATCACTGACCCTCTCCGCATCTCCCTCCAGAACGTCCGTTCGCTTGTGAACAAGGCCCTTCTTAACCATGAGCTTTATCATGGATGATGACATTGACATCATGGCCTTGAAGAAAACCTGGTTGAGGAGCGATGACATCTTACCGTTAAATTAAGCCTCCCTGCCTTGGCTATACCTTCCACCACTTACCCAGCTCAGACCACTGTGGTGCCGATGTGGCTCTCATCAGCAAATCACACCTTGGTCTGTCCCCTTACTCCTCCGGCACTTTCTTTTTCTCCTCCTTTGAGCATCTCGCCCTATTCCACTCCTCTCACCTCTCATTTAAAATTCTCGTTCTCTACCTCCCACCCAAGTACCATAACATTTTTATAACCGGTATTTCTTCACAACTTTCCTCCCTCTGCACTGAATGACTTCTCATCCTCGGTGATTTCAATCTCCATCTCAATTCATCATGCTCTCTCTCCTCTGAGTTCACTAGCAACCTATCTTCCCTTAATCTCTCCCTCCACCCTCAACCCCTATTCACAGCCAGTCACTCGACCTTGCCGTGTCTCGAGGCCTCGCTACTCCCGTCGTGTCAATTGAAGATAAGGCCATCTCTGACCACTTCCTTGTATCGCTCTCCACCCACACCCCTCTTCCAACCACCAAACCTAACTCCTTCTGTGTCCGCCGCTGGAAAAAACAACTACACTTATGAACTCCCAACTGTCCAGCCTTTGGCCTTCCATTCACCACGACATTTCCACAGCTACCGATCTGCTCAATCACACCCTCACCAGCACCTTTGATGCCCTAGTCACTGTTAAAACAATTACTCTCTCTCACCCTGGCCGTTTCCCCTGGTACAGCCCTGATCTTTACTCCCTTAAGTCCAAGGGATGCAGACTTGAACGGATGTGGCGGACAACTGGTTTGGCCATTCACCGCCAGATCTGGTTGGACCAAATAAAGCATCGTCGGGTCCTGCTCTCGTCTGCCAAAATCGCTCACCACTTCAGAATCATTCTGAAATGTAAAGATAAACCCCGGCTTCTATTCTCCACTAACTGTCTTTTTAAAACCCTCTCCCCAGTCTCTTACCTTCATTTCCGACAATAAGTGTGAGGAGCTCATGGACTTCTTTGTATCTAAGACTGAGACCATCCGTTCGGCTGCCTCTGCCTCTTCCCATCCTTCCCCTAGCCAACCAGGCCAAACTTCCTCGAGGGATTCTCCCCTGCCCTAATCCTGACCTCACATCTTCCTCCAGTTTCTCACAGACCTCCACTCATGACTGTTCTGAGCTCATCCTGTCCTTGAGACCCACTCCCAGCTCCCTTGACCCTATTGCCATCATCATCATCATAGGCAGTCCCTCGAAACGAGGATGACTTGCTTCCACGCCAAAAAAGGATGTGTTCACAGGTGATTCCATGAAGGACCTAATATTCCATGTCCTGAACTACATAGTATAGGGTGGAAGGAGCCTGTGCGTGGATTTTTATAACGTGTGATGGCCGTTGAACACCAGCCACCACACAGGCTTGACACAGCTAGGTCTTGGTCCAGTGGCAAGGATTAACCAAGACAACTGGAGACCTGCTCTGCTGCACGGACCTAGTGCGCGCACATATCACAGTATGGGCTGACCCATGCTACTCCTGTGCCCACGCCTCTTCAGGCCCCGAACTCGCTCCTCTCCTGGGTCCCGATCACGTCCCTCTACAATCTCTCGCCGCTCCTGCTGTACCTGCCCACGCTCCAATCACCGACGTGGACCTTGATGACGTCCCTCTTCGCTGCAGTCACCCTCCTGCATCAGCTCGTGCTGTACCTTGAAGTGATATGCCGCCACGCTGCCCATGGCTGCCGCTCCTTTTATGGCCCCGACCTGCCGCTGATGGTCTCTCGCAGGTTGGGGCTGCCATGCCCTATTCTCACCAAACTGCTGACTACCCAACTTTCTTTTCTGGCTCCCATGTTAATGGTGTTCTCTCCTCAGGTACTGTCCCCCTCTCCACCCCTCTCAAATAAACCAACCCTCGACCCCTTATCATTGCAAACAGCCGACCAATGACCAATCTCCAACCTCCCCATCTCTACACTCCCTCTCAAGTCCTTGTCGCCTCCCAAATCCGTGCCCATCTTTCCCACAATTCCATGTTTGAATCTCTCCAATCCGGTTTCCGCACCGGCCACAGTACCGAAACGGCTCTCATCAAAGTCACAAATGACATCCTTTATGACTGTGACAAACTATCCCTCCTCGTCCTCCTTGACGTCTGCAGCCTTTGACACGGTTAACCACTCTATCCTCCAATGCCTGTCCAACTGGGTGGGACACCACTTGCGTGGTTCCATTCTTACCTAACTAATTTTAGCCTGTGAATCACCGACAGCGGCTTCTCTTCCCGCCCCCGCATCGTTACCTCTGGTATCCCCAAGGATCTATCCTTGGCCCCCTTCTATTTCTCATCTACATGTTACCCTTCGGTGACATCATCCGAAAACACAGACTCAGTTCCCACATGCAGGCTGATGACACTTCTCTCGGCCTTCCACAGTCTCTAAATTGTCAGACTGATTGTCTGACATCCAGTTCTGGACAAGCAGAAATTGTCTCCAATTGAATATTGGGAAGACCGAAGTCATTGTTTACGGTCCCCCCACAAACTTCGTTCTCGAGCTACTGACTCCATCCCTCTCCCCACCACCTTCTGTCTGAGGCTGAACCAGACTGTTTGCAACCTTGGTGTTATATTTGACCCTGAAATGAGCTGTCGACCACATATCCACAGCATAACTAAGACCGCCTATTTCCACCTCCGTAACATCGCCTGTCTCTGCCCTTGCCTCAGCTGCTGAAGCCCTCATCCATGCCTTTGTTACCTCTAGACTTGACTATTCCAATGCACTCATGGCTGGCCTACCACATTCTACCCAGTGTAAACTAGAGGTGATCCAAATCTCGGCTGCCCGTGTCCTAACTCGCACCAAATCCCGTGCACGCATCACCCCACCCCTGTGCTCGCTGACCTACATTGGCTTCCCGTTAAGCAACCTTATTTTCAAATCCCTCCATGGCCTCGCCCCTCCCTATCTCTGTAATCTCCTCCATCCCCATAATCCCCCCCCCCCCGTCCTGAGGTGTTTGCGCTTCTCTAATTCTTCCCTCTTGAGCATCCCTGATTATAATCGCTCAGCCATTGGTGGCCACACCTTCTGTTATCTCGGCCCCAAGCTCTAGAATTCCCTGCTTAAATCTATCTTCCTCTCTACCTGTCTTTCTTCCTTTAAGATGCTCTGTAAAACCTACCTTTTGACCAAGCTTTTGGTTACTTGCGCTAATTTCTACTTATGCGGCTAGATGTCAAATTGTTTTAGCTCATAATACTCCTGTGAAGCGCCTTGGGATGTTTCACAATGTTAAAGGTGCTGTATAAATGTACGTTGTTGTAATAAGAAAATTAGGTACCTAAAAATACTGATGTAGCATACTGACCCCAAATAATTTATTTTTCACAATATGCAATGTTATTTGAAAACTTACTTGAAAAAAAATACACGATTGTTTCCTCACTTCCATGGAGAATTGAATTTATTCCATGTGGACTGGGTGCCACATGTAACTTCAAAACAAATTCTTTGGCAAAGAATGAAACCACTGTCTGTACTGGTTCAAGAAGAAAGATCACCACCTTGAGGGCAACTAGGGATGGGCAATAAATGCCAGTCTTGCCAGCAATGCCTACATAATGAGTGTGAATAAAAAAAAAATAACCTTGACTGCCTTTACTATCACTGTGTCAGCAGTGCAAAAAAAAACCACATTGGTGTTACACAATGGATCCAAAAAAATGTACAACACAAAACTAATATCAAACACTGCTGAAGGTGTGTGCCAGCACTCACCTGGAGGTTAACATAGAAACATAGAAAATAGATGCAGGAGTAGGCCATTCGGCCCTTCGAGCCTGCATCGCCATTCAATAAGATCATGGCTCATCATTCCTTCAGTACCCCTTTCCTGCTTTCTTTCCATACCCCTTGATCCCTTTAACCGTAAGGGCCATATCTAACTCCCTCTTGAAAATATCCAATGAACTGGCATCAACAACTCTGCGGCAGGGAATTCCACAGGTCAACAACTATCTGAGTGAAGAAGTTTCTCCTCATCTCAGTCCTAATTGGCCTACCCCCAAGACTATGTCCCCTGGTTCTGGACTTCCCCAACATCGAGAACATTCTTCCCACATCTAACCTGTCCCATCCCATCAGAATCTTATATGTTTCTATGAGATCCCCTCTCATCATTCTAAACTCCAATGTATAAAGGCCCAGTTGATCCAGTCTCTCCTCATATGACAGCCCAGCCATCCCTGGAATCAGTCTGGTGAACCTTCACTGCACTCCCTCAATAGCAATAACGTCCTTCCTCAGACTAGGAGACCAAAACTGAACACAATATTCCAGGTGAGGCCTCACTAAAGCCCTGTACAACTGCAGTAAGACCGCCCTGCTCCTATATTCAAATCCCCTAGCTATGAAGGCCAACATACCATTTGCCTTCTTTACCGCCTGCTGTACCTGTGTGCCCACTTTCAGTGACTGATGAACCATGACACCCAGGTCTCGTTGCACCTCCCCTTTTTCTAGTCTGCCGCCATTCAGATAATATTCAGCCTTCGTTTTTTTTCCCCCCCAAAATGGATAACCTCACATTTATCCACATTATACTGCATCTGCCATGTATTTGCCCACTCACCTAATCTGTCCAAGTCACCCTGCAGCCTCTTAGCGTCCTCCTCACAGCTCACACCACCATCCAGTTTAGTGTCATCTGCAAACTTGGAGATATGTCACTCTATTCCTTCATCCAAATCGTTAATATATATTGTAAAGAGCTGGGGTCCGAGCACTGAGCCCAGCGGCACCCCACTAGTAACTGCCTGCCATTCTGAAAAGGACCCGTTTATGCCGACGCTCTGCTTCCTGTCTGCCAACCAGTTCTCTATCCATGTCAGTACATTACCCCCAATACCATGCACTTTGATTTTGCACACCAATCTTTTGTGCGGGACTTTGTCAAAAGCCTTTTGAAAGTCCGAATACACCACATCCACTGGTTCTCCCTTGTCCACTCTACTAGTTACATCCTCAAAAAATTCCAGAAGATTCATCAAGCATGATTTCCCTTTCATAAATCCATGCTGACTCGGTCCGATCCTGTCACTGCTTTCCAAATGCCCTGCTATTTCATCCTTAATGATTGATTCTAACATTTTCCCCACTACTGATGTCAGGCTAACCGGTCTATAATTACCCGCTTTCTCTCTCCCTTTTTTTAAAAGTGGCGTTACATTAGCTACCCTCCAGTCCATAGGAACTGATCCAGAGTCGATAGATTGTTGGAAAATTATCACCAATGCATCCACGATTTCTAGGGCCACTTCCTTAAGTACTCTGGGATGCAGACTATCAGGATCTGGGGATTTATCAGCCTTTAATCCCGTCAATTTCCCTAACACAATTTCCGGCCTAATAAGGATATCTTTCAGTTCCTCATTCTCACTATACCCACTGTCCCCTAGTACATTCGGAAGATTATTTATATCTTCCTTTGTGAATCCCATCAATTTCCCCAACACAATTTCCCATCGAATAAGGATTTCCTTCAGTTCCTCCTCCTCGCTAGACCAGACCCTTGGTCCTCTAGTATTTCTGGAAGGTTATTTGTGTCTTCCTTAGTGAAGACGGAACCAAAGTATTTGTTCAATTGGTCTGCCATTTCTTTGTTTCCCATTATAAAGTCACCTAAATCTGACTGCAAGGGACCGACGTTTGTCTTCAGTAATCTTTTTCTCTTCACATATTTATAGAAGCTTTTGCAGTCAGTTTTCATGTTCCCTGTAAGCTTCCTCTCATACTTTATTTTTCCCTTCTTAATTAAACCCTTAGTCCTCCTCTGTTGAATTCTAAATTTCTCCCAGTTCTCAGGTTTGTTGCTTTTTCTAGCCAATTTATATGCCTCTTCCTTGGTTTTAACACTATCCTTAATTTCCCTTGTTAGCCATGGTTGAGCCACCTTCCCAGTTTTATTTTTACTCCAGACAGGGATGTACAATTGCTGAAGTTCATCCATGTGATCTTTAAATGTTTGCCATTGCTTATCCACCGTCAACCCTTTAAGTATCCTCTGCCAGTCTATTTTAGCCAATTCACACCTCATACCGTCGAAGTTACCTTTCCTTAAGTTCAGGACCCTAGTTTCCGAATTAACTTTGTCACTCTCCATATTAATAAGGAATGGTCACTTTTCCCCAAAGGGCCTCGCACAACAAGATTGCTAATTAGTCCCTTCTCATTACACACCACCCAGTCTAGGATGGCCAGCTCCCTGGTTGGTTCCTCAACATATTGGTCTAGAAAACCATCCCGAATACACTCCAGAAAATCCTCCTCCACCGCATTGCTACCAGTTAGGTTAGCCCAATCTATATGTAAATTAAAGTTGCCCATGATAACTGCTGTACCTTTATTGCACACATCCCTTATTTCTTGTTTGATGCTGTCCCCAACCTCACTACTACTATTTGGTGGTCTATACACAACTCTCACTCGCGTTTTCTGCCCTTTGGAATTCCGCAGCTCCAACCATACCGATTCCACATCATCCAGGCTAATGTCCTTCCTTACAATTGCATTGATTTCCTCTTTAACCAGCAACGCCACCCCGCCTCCTTTTCCTTTCTGTCTATCCTTCCTAAATGCTGAATAACCTTGGATGTTGAGTTCCCAGCCTTGGTCACCCTGGAGCCATGTCCGTGATGCCAATCACATCGTATCCGTTAACTGCTATCTGTGCAGTTAATTCATCCACCTTATTCCGAATACTCCTCGCTTTGAGGCACAGAGCCTTCAGGCTTGTCTTTTTAACACACTTTGCCCCTTTTGAATCTTGCTGTAATGTGGCCCTTTTTGCTTTTTGCCTTGGGTTTCTCTGCCTCCACTTTTACTATTCTCCTTTCTATCTTTTGATTCTGCCCTTCTTCTATTTCTCTCTGTCTCCCTGCATAGGATCCCATCCCCCTGCCATATTAGTTTAACTCCTCTCCAATAGCACCAGCAAACACTCCCCCTAGGACATTGGTTCTACCAAAAATGTCTTCTTTTTCGTTTGGGCAATGAGTTTCTGTTCCATCTGCCAGACAGGAGTTAGAATTGGAACATTGCAGAAAACTAAAGAGATATGCGACTCTTGTATGAAGGAATTGTAGCAATTTTGACAGTTGGTTGTCTGTAATGCAGAAGCCTCAAGGCAAACCGAATACCAAGCAGAAATAGGTGTGCCGATGGTCAAGTTCATTCTACATTGCTGCTATTTGGCAAGAAAGAAGATGGGCACGTTAAGCCATTTCACCCATTTTATGGTGCATCACAATTCGGTTCCGATTTGTAAAGCTGTTGCATGAAGGAGTCTAAGCTTTGATTGCTCCATAACATGTTTTAGACCAGCAGTGTCGCCCATCCTGAGTTACACTACTGTGATATACACTTCGGTATTTGGAAAATGTTTGAATGAAGAAAGATAGATTTGCTACCTTGTATAAAGTTTTAGTCATTCTTTGAGCTGGTCCATCTCAAGTGATTGAGGGATATTGTGTTAGTGACTAGGGTCAAGCCTTTAATTTCCATTTTGTTTCAGGTCAATTGAACTACTGTCATGACACAACTCTTGAGCTTCATATATTGTGGGAGTAGGAGATTTTGTGTGGAACTGTCTATGATCACATTTGTCGCTGCATGCTCAGTATTTGATTTTCCCAGAGCCAATTAAGCTAGGCTTTATTCCAACATGTTTAGAGAATATATATCATTTGAAGAATGAAGATACTCCAAGATAGGAACTCTTGGCTTTTGTAAATTATGTAGTGTCCTTTGCGAATGGAATAAACATGGTACTTGCTTTCAGATGAAGTATTTGAACCTTAATACAAAAGCAAAACACTGTGAATGCTGGATATCTGAAATAAAAACAAAAAATGCTGCAAATCAGCTGGTCAGACAGCATCTGTGGAGAGAGAAACAGAGTTTGACCTGAATATTGTTGACTTTCGTCAGTGATGTTTGCCTTTTTCATTATGAAGTGTAGGAGCTTCTAGTTGCTTCAATTTATCTACCGCTGTTAGTGCACCTAGAGCTCCATGATCTTTTTGAACTTTTTAAGCATTGAATTTTCTACAAGTTGAGAGAATTGAGCAGATATCTATCATTGTTTACATCCATTTGCCTCATTTTGATGTCCAGTCTTTATGTTTGAAGATATTGGTTTCTTGTCATGCTCAGGCCTTGGTGTTCTTTTATTACACAGAATTCTAAGCTGCATGAAGTGCTTACCTCAGAACTTCAGGTTCAAACTAAGTTATAGTCTATTTCGAGTTTAAATTAAAAAATCCATTAGTAATACGTTTTCTTCGCTGTTCCAAATATTATACATTTATGTCCAATTAAGAGTCTTTGGGGCAGAAAATCACCCCTGCCAGAATTGGGGCGCACCTACCATTTTTTTTGTTATGTTTTGGTCACTGCAATGGATGCAGCGGCCCATCCTGCGAAATTCAGCTCTTTGTCATTTCTTTTTGAGCAGGGTGGAAGTCGCTCATCGTGGGGGCGGGACGGAGTGACCGTCACTAGCTGGGCGGAAGTGGAGGAGCGAACAGAGTCTCCGCCGAGGTCAGTCATCAGCGCTGGGCTGATGACATCATTGCGCTGGCGCGATACCACGTCTCTCCCCTTCAGTTAAAGGGGAGGGCCGCTGCGAACTCTGCAATTAGTTTATTTATGTCCATTGGGCCACCAGGGAGGGTTTTGGCTGGGCTAGCAGACTGGCGCCCGAGAGGGGGTGCCAAGCTGCCTGTTGGCGGCCCAGCCGAACCTGGGGGCATAATTGTTGGGCCAACCTGGCAGTCGGTCAACACAAAAGAATAAGATGGCGGCCGCGGCAGTGTGCCCTCCCCTTTAACGGCAGCCACACAGCAAAAGCTGTCGGCACCGGCCAATGGCTGGAAGACTTTTCCAGCTGAATTTCACTTCCGGGGTGGGACATCGGCGGTGCGTGCTCTAATAACACACTTAGGAGGCTTTGGCAGCAGCGGGGTGGATATGATCACCACTGGAAAAAAAAACCCGAAGAGAATTTTGCGAGCGTCGGCCAGTCTGCCGAAAGTCCAGCGGCCATTCGACACTACCCCGTGGCCACTGCTTTCTGGCGGCCAGAGGTCTTATCTGGAGGCTGAATTTCGGCTCCTTTGTCTCCTTAAGTGATTGCATTTAATCCTCTGGCCTTATGAGCCTAGATTTTTCTACCGGGACACAATCCTTGTTGGAATCGCATTGGAGCAGGGCTGGCAATAACAACTAAATATCACGTTTTGGTGTCATGTGTTGGGGAATATATTTACCAGTGTGCCACAGATGCCATCTTGAGTGGAAGCGTACACTGACTCGGTTCAGCCAGGTAAAACTTCACAGAGAAAATCTGTCCAGGAACACACTACCCATTTAGAGTTTTATTGCAGAATCTCAGTCCTGCATTATGGTTCTACCTCTCCATATCACAACAATGAGCCAGGCTGGCTGGTCAATCTTCACAGTGCCCTGAAGTGCTGCAGTTCTGCCTTGCTAAAGTAGAGGGCTTCTAAGTCTTCCACAGATGATCAACTTGGTTCTAATCCCCAGCATGTCATGTTGAGAACCCTGCTTTACCTCCCTTCACATTCTCTAAGGAGACTCGTTCCTAGTTGGTCATTAGACAACAAATGAGCTGAGCAAGTAACACAATCTCCTTCTGAAGAGCATACTTAAGCACCACAACTCAATATAATTTTTATACAAGCTTCAAGAGCTAGCCCCAAATTATTAATTTTCTTTCCCTTCTTTCACCCCAAAAAATTAAAAAAAATGCTTAACCTGTTAAATGTCTGTACTTTTTTTTCAGTCGTAAAGTCTTTGAGATAAACTGTGTCGCTATCCAATGTTTTGCTTATTGAATATTTCAGTTGCAAAAAGCAAAGGAGGAATTATATTCCAAATCTGCCCCATGGAATTTCAAAGGAGTACAGAGAATTTGCCACCATCCAATTCCTGGATGTCTTTATTGTTGCAGCTGTTGCTGACTTACCAGATGTAATGCCCTTTATGTTGATATTGCTGATTCTTAAAAAGCAAATAGTGCTTTTGTGACTTTTGAATGGGTTTTCAATCTATTACCATGTGAAATAGTTCGGTCAGATTGGGATGCAGAATCATTTTAAAATCTAACCTCTGATTTGCAATGTATTGGAGAGGGGAAGATGTCACGTTAAACAAAAGCAACTGAGGCTGGTTTTATGATGGTGTTTAGATTTGCAGGAGTATAATATGTGTAGCAGGGTTGCTGCAGAACTGCTAGTTAATTCCTGTTGGTAGAAAAGATTATGGAGATAGTGCAGTCTTGTTCGAAGCTGAACAGTCAGAGACAGTTGGGGTTTGTGGCTCTATATTAGGATTTTCACACCACCATGATTCTAAATCAGGCATGAATGTGGTGTGAAAATCCTAGCATAGCAAGCGTATATTAAAAGAAGGCTGTCACTCTATAACCTTTGTCAGAACATCGTCAACAGTCAAAATCATTTCACAGTACTTGAGGGAGAAAAAACAGCTTTTCCTAGGGCACTATGCACCCGTGGGATTTGATTGTGCTCCTGGGATTGAACCTTACAGCAATTGCCAGCCTGTCACCTGTGGATGTGGATTGATGCTAGAAGAAGCAATGAGCCTGCTGCAGTTGTGAGGTGAGCATGGTGAATTGATAACTGGAAAGATGAGGATACAGTTTTACCATGTATCAAGTGTGGAGCGTTGCCGAGTTTACCCAAAAGTGATAACAAATAAATGCCTGGTTTAAACTGATAATTAACCATCTCAGTGCTTTGTTTGTTAATGCTCTCCCAAGAGTATTAAGAACAGAAAATACTGAAAATATAAAGCAGGTCCTCAACATCTGAATGAGAAAACATAGGTTCAGGTGTAGATCCTTCATGAGAGCTCTTTTCACTTTTCAGACGTTGACGGACTTATTTTCAGCATTTTCTGTTTTGTCTCAGATCTGCAGTCATCTTATCTGTATGGAACTGTTTCACTAAGATTGAATTGTAGAAATTCAATATATATAATACTGTAATAAAAATGACTCCCTGCAAAGTAACCTGATTGAACATGAACCTAAAATAATTAGCCCCCCCACGTCAGTGTCCCAGTACTAGTTGCAGGAAATCTAGGCATGGGTCTTTCACCACTTGCTCCTGTGCGATCAAATATCAAGACATGTTAATCTTCGGATGTTAAACTCGCTCATACGTAGAGAAGATACTGTGTCGCAGCTGTCAGTAAGAACATAAGATTTCAATCAGTTCTGCAGGAAGATTGGAAAGGCCTTTTGGTACATACCTAACTGACAATTCACGTAGACTGCATTCGGCAGATATTCTTGTCATGAACTGAAGCTGTAGCAGTTGTGATTTCCAAATGAAAATAATTTCTCTCAGTCAGATGGGTTCACAGGCATTAACCAACACAGTTTGCTAAATTACACGAATTAAAGTGTATCCGATTAGCTGGCTGATGGAATGCCACTAGTTACATGAACAAATATTAATTGTATTTAATGTGTTGAACTCTAACCACAGTACGTATGCAATGTAGTTAGCAGTGGCCTGCCTCTACTCGCAAACCTGCGTTTTATTGTTAATAGCAATTCTTATCCTCCACTGACTTGTGTCACTTTAGGCGGGTTTTAATTTATTGCTTACCTGCTTTTGCAACTGAAGCATTCAATAGGCAAAATATTGGATAACTACATAGTTTACCCAATTTTAACCCATAACCCGACGTCATAGGTCCTTTCCCTCTGACAGCTGGGGATTCCATTGAGATGCAAAAGTCAGGGTCTGATCACGTCATTCAGACCCTGTTATTTTAGCCCCGGGAATTGGGACACGCGACTTGCACACAGTTCCCATTGCACCTGGGGAAGCTGGCATGAGAATGCTCCAGGGGCAGTAAGTTAAAAATGTTAATTTATTTGAGGGGTTTCTTGTGGGCTAGGAGCAGCGGGTGTACTTCTCTGGGCTGTACAAGGAATTCTTTGGCCTCCCCTGCCCTGGGTTTCACCTTCCTTTCCTGCCACCATGATCGGCTTGCAATAGTTCCCCCCCACCCCACTGCCCCCATCACTAACATTATTTCGAGAAGCGTTTCCTTGGGTTCCCAAAGGTGTGGTCTGTTGCCGCGTGATATCCCGCTCATACCCACTGGCTTCTACGTCATTCCTGCCAGGTTCAGGCAGGATTCGGGTTTGGACTCTACCTCAGACCTGGGAGTCAAAATGACCTGGACCTCAGGTCAGTGTGTCGGTGCGAACCTGCCATCCCCACGCTGAATTCTTGCTCCGAGTTAAAATCAGGGGTTTAACTTGTCTTTGTTAAGTACAGACTTTTCATATTCTGAACATTTGAGGCCAATAGTTTAGAATGTTAAATCTTAAACTTTCTGTTAAGATGTTTAAAGTTTTTGTTCCATGAAGATTGCATTTTGACATGACCATGTGATTGCTTGGACATGTCGATAAATATATTGAGCAGTTCATATTAACAAATAGCACTGCATGAATTAAATTTCTGATTTCTAATTGCTATGCACTTTTAGCAAATACAGCCTATAATGCTTAATAAATTAGTCAATGCTTTAATTATGCCCTTCCTGATTTTTCTGTTTTTATTTTTCCGAGTTTAGGTCAAAAGATTGGTGAAATCAATTGCAAGGGAATAGCTTTGTTTTTCATTGTAGCAATGAAATGGAGTTGATCTGTAGTAATTTCTGATATATTGAGATAAATCAATCAGCATAATTCTTACTCATTTCCTCCTCTCCCTCGCCACTACCACAATGGCAACTGGACTTAATTCAGTCTTGAATGGGAGCCTGGAATATTCCAGTTTATCAGCTTAATCAGAAAGCTTTGGGTTTAGTCAGCAAAACAATTTTGGTAGCAACAGTTAACAGTACTTCAAATAATAAACATTTACAGCTGTCTTTACAAAGTAGTATAATGGCCATGATTTTGCATTAATAATAACGGCGAGGCTGTCAGCACTCACCCTTTTATTACTGGGTAAAACTGATATTAACTTCCAGCATCCACACATGCGCAGTTAAACATGGAAATCTGCAGGTTGCTGTCAGAAATAACCTGTTCCTCCACAGCGTGTGCTGTTGCAGTATTCGTCAATGGAATGTGCGCAGTAATTACAGTTAAAAGGCATAAACTTAAACTAATTACCCACTATTATCGCACTAAAGAATGATGAAAAAGGTAAGCTTTGTTCAATCAGGAGTAACTGAGTTTCATCATCATAGGTGGTCTCTTGAAGCGAGGATGACTTGCTTTTACGCCAAAAAAGGGATGAGTTCACAGGTGTTTCAATGAAGGACCTAATATTCCAGGTCCTGAACTACATAGTATAGGGTGGAAGGAGCCTGTGCGTGGATTTTTATAACGTGTGATGGCCGTTGAACACCAGCCACCACACAGGCTTGACACAGCTAGGTCTTGGTCCAGTGGCAAGGATTAACCAAGACAACTGGAGACCTGCTCTGCTGCACGGGCCTAGTGCGCGCACATATCGCAGTGTGGGCTGACCCAGGGCCCTCGCCTCTTCTGGGCCCCAAACTCGCGCCTCTCTTGGGCCCCGGTCACTTCCCTCTACGGACTCTTGCTGCTCCTTCGCCCCTCCTGCTGTGCCTGCCGGCACTGCAATCAGCGACCTGGCTTTGTAGCCGTCACCCTCCTGCAGCAGCACCCGCTGCTCCCTGCAGTGGTATGCCGCCTCATGCTGTTTCCTGCAATGGCCGTGGCCTGCTGATGGTCTTGCAGTCCGGGGTCAGGCAGTGACAGTATGTAGTCAGGCAGTGACAGTACAGCAGTGACTGGGCCGCGGGGCATTTTTGGACACAGGAACAGAAAGAACAAGTCCAATTTGCTCCTGAACTCTGGCACAACTTAGCAGCTTTAGACAAGACTCCTGCAGTGCACATGTGGGTCTGTTCTCAGGAGGACAGTTGCTGTTAAATCAAGTCAAGACTCCGGAGAATGTTGCGAGTGAGCTTTACTCGTATGTCATAATTACTGCTGAACAACCTCTCAGTCCCTGAAAAATTAATTTTACAAATGTGGAGTCTCATTCTCTCAAGAAAATGAATGTTGCTGCAGCTTTAAAAAAAAAAAATAAGATATTGTTTTCAAGTTTGTGTTTTTCTATTTAAGTTTCTCCCTTGATCCCATGTGTAGGTCCCAATCTTTATTTTGCTTTCTGTACAATGATTTAAACATAATTTATATTTCCTGCTTTGCCATCTGAAAGGATTCTTCAATCTGATTGGTTGATCAGTCTCCCTGCTGCTTGGCCTGTTCATAGATGCCACAGATCCCCTGTAGAGGGCTGTGAATTCAAACTGATGCCGGAAATTAAGAAGTCTGTGCTCTAGAGCCCGCTAAAACTTTGTGGACAGTTTTTTCACCACTGTCTGCAAAATCCGGGCCCATATTATCTGCATCCTCACCACTTCCTCCCTTTTACACCATAACTGCAACATTGGAATTTCCAAATGTTTCCATTTTATCAGGTTTGATCCTAATTGTGGAATTGATCTTTAAGATGGCAATTATCAGGTTGAACCCTGAAATTAGAAGGCTTATTTATTCCCCATATATATGGAAGGTACATGTTGCTTGGAATGATTACGTGAACAAAATTTGACTCCGGTGGTTGCATGTTTGAATTCCAGTGCTGCCTGCTGCATGCATTCTGCTGTTTGGTTAATCAGTTACCTGTATCTCTGTGGATGGGAAAACTTTAATTGCCATCCCTTTCTTTTTCATCATGCCTAATGTTAATCAGATCATTTTCAAGTGGTGTTGATGGTAGTTGTGAAACAGTCTGTGGGTTGGACCATTTCAGCCTCCCATTTGTGGTGTTTGAGAAGGGATGAAATAAAAAGGTGCACTTTTGGTTGATGTATGTATTCCAGAGTTAGCACAAAATCAAAAAACTTTGGATGCTGATTAAAGATGTACTAATATTTAAGTGCAAGGGCTTCATGAAATGTGCCCAAATCTTGTATTCCAACTCCAAATTAGCTTTGTATTGAACTTTTAAAAAATTTCACTTCTTTCACTTTCTCTCCTTTCACATTTTTTTTCTCCTTGTCCTTCTTAATTTGAACGACTGATTTTTTGGCTATATTGTTTCTCCTTTTCAAATTATTCCCCTGTTACTGTTTTCATTCCACAAAGTAGAACAATTTTCCGAACCTCCCCAAAAAAGGACCCCAGATGCCTCAGGGGGATGGGAACCAATACAGGGAGACAGAGGGAAACAAAAAGGAGACAAAAACAAAAGACCGAAAAGAGATGAGTAAAAGTGGAGGGCAGAGAAACCAAAGGCAAAAAACAAAGGTCCACTGAATATAAAAGGGCTGCAGGAGGGGTAAAAACTAAAAATCATGGTTTAAAAACTAGGATGAAAACACTCAACCTAAATGCACGCAGCATTAGAAATAAAGTAAATGAGTTGACGGTACAAATCATTACAAATGGGTATGATTTGGTGGCCATTACAGAAACATGGTTGCAAGGTGGCCAAGACTGGGAATTAAACATACAGGGGTATCTGACGATTCAGAAAGATAGGTAAGAAGGGAAAGGAGGTGGGGTAGCTCTGTTAATAAAGGATGATATCAGGGCAGTTATGAGGGATGATATTGGCTCCAATGAACAAAATGTTGAATCATTGTGGGTGGAGATTAGAGATAGTAAGGGGAAAAAGTCACTGGTCGACGTAGTTTATAGGCCCCCAAATAATAACTTCATGGTGGGGCGGGCAATAATCAAGGGAATAATGGAGGCATGTGAAAAAGGAACGGCAGTAGTTATGGGGGATTTTAACCTACATATCAATTGGTCAAATCAAATCGCAGGGGGTAGCCTGGAGGAGGAATTCATAGAATGCATATGGGATTGTTTCTTAGAACAGTATGTAACAGAGCCTACAAGGGAGCAAGCCATTTTGGATCTGGTCCTGTGTAACGAGACAGGAAAAATAAACGATCTCCTCGTAAAAAATCCTCTCGGAATGAGTGATCACAGTATGGTTGAATTTGTAATACAGATTGAGGATGAGAAAGTTGTGTCAGAAATGAGCGTACTATGCTTAAACAAAGGGGACTACAGTGGGATGAGGGCAGAGTTGGCTAAAGTAGACTGGAAACAAGGACTAAACGGTGGCACAATTGAGGAACAGTGGAGGACTTTTAAGGAGCTCTTTCATAATGCGCAACAAAAATATATTCCAGTGAAAAAGAAGGGCGGAAAGAGAAGAGATAACCAGCCGTGGATAACCAAGGAAATAAAGGAAAGTATCAAATCAAAGACCAATGCGTATAAGGTGGCCAAGGTTAGTGGGAAACTAGAGGATTGGGAAAATTTTAAGCAACAGCAAAGAATGACTAAAAAAGCAATAAAGAAAGGAAGATAGATTACGAAGGTAAACTTGCGCAAAACATAAAAACAGATAGTAAAAGCTTTTACAGATATATAAAATGGAAAAGAGTGACTAAAGTAAATGTTGGTCCCTTAGAAGATGAAAAGGGGGATTTAATAATGGGAAATGTGGAAATGACTGAGACCTTAAACAATTATTTTGCTTCCGTCTTCACAGTGGAAGACACAAAAACCATGCCAAAAATTGCTGGTCATAGGAATGTGGGAAGGGAGGACCTTGAGATGATCACTATCACTAGGGAGGTAGTGCTGGACAGACTAATGGGATTGAAGGTAGACAAGTCCCCATGTCCTGATGAAATGCATCCCAGGGTATTAAAAGAGATGGCGGAAGTTATAGCAGATGCATTTGTTATAATCTACCAAAATTCTCTGGACTCTGGGGAGATACCAGCGGATTGGAGAGCAGCTAATGTAACGCCTCTGTTTAAAAAAGGGGGCAGGCAAAAGGCAGGTAACTATAGGCCGGTTAGTTTAACATCTGTAGTGGGGAAAATGCTAGAAACTATCATTAAGGAAGAAATAGCGGGACATCTGGATAGGAATAGTGCAATCAAGCAGACGCAGCATGGATTCATGAAAGGGAAATCATGTTTAACTAACTTACTGGAATTCTTTGAGGATATAACGAGCATGGTGGATAGAGGTGTACCGATGGATGTGGTGTATTTAGATTTCCAAAAGGCATTCGATAAGGTGCCACATAAAAGGTTACTGCAGAAGATAAAGGTACGCGGAGTCAGAGGAAATGTATTAGCATGGATAGAGAATTGGCTGGCGAACAGAAAGTAGAGAGTCGGGATAAATGGGTCCTTTTCCTGTTGGAAATCAGTGGTTAGTGGTGTGCCACAGGGATCAGTACTGGGACCACAACTGTTTACAATATACATAAATGACCTAGAAGAGGGGACAGAGTGTAGTGCAACAAAATTTGCAGATGACACAAAGATTAGTGGGAAAGCGGGTTGTGTAGAGGACTCGGAGAGGCTGCAAGGAGATTTGGATAGGTTAAGCGAATGGACTAAGGTTTGGCAGATGGAATACAATGTCGGAAAGTGTGAGGTCATCCACCTTGGGGAAAAAAAACAGTAAAAGGGAATATTATTTGAATGGGGAGAAATTACAACATGCTGTGGTGCAGAGGGACCTGGGGGTCCTTGTGCATGAATCCCAAAAGGTTAGTTTGCAGGTGCAGCAGGTAATCAGGAAGGCGAATGGAATGTTGGCCTTCATTGCGAAAGGGATGGAGTACAAAAGCAGGGAGGTGTTGCTGCAACTGTATAAAGTATTGGTAAGGCCGCACCTGGAGTACTGCGCGCAGTTTTGGTCACCTTACTTAAGGAAGGATATACTAGCTTTGTAAGGGGTACAGAGACGATTCACTCGGCTGATTCGAGAAATGAGGGGGTTACCTTATGATGATAGATTGAGTAGACTGGGTCTTTACTCCTTGGAGTTCAGAAGGATGAGGGGTGATCTTATAGAAACATTTAAAATCACGAAAGGGATAGACAAGATAGAGGCAGAGAGGTTGTTTCCATTGGTGGGGGAGACTAGAACTAGGGGGCACAGCCTCAAAATACGGGGGATCCAATTTAAAACCGAGTTGAGAAAGAATTTCTTCTCCCAGAGGGTTGTGAATCTGTGGAATTCTCTGCCCAAGGAAGCAGTTGAAGCTGGCTCATTGAATGTTTTCAAGTCAAAGATAGATAGATTTTTAAGCAATAAAGGAATTAAGGGTTACGGGGAGAGGGCGGATAAGTGGAGCTGAGTCCACGACTAGATCAGCCATGATCTTATTGAATGGCGGAGCAGGCTCGAGGGGCTAAATGGCCTACTCCTGTTCCTAATTCTTATGTTCTAATGTAAATTAATTGGCTGATGTACTGCTGCATCATACAGATTAGGGTTTGATCCCTCATCTATGCTGAGTAAGCTCATCTCAGTTATAGATACTTATGGATGCTACAGATGGCCTCAGGAAACAGCAGCCCAAGCCCTTGGCTTAGAAAGCAGTGGTGCAATGGCTTTTGTTGTATTGTTTTGCAGACTGGTATAGTTGTCTGGGAGCTGGAGCAGCAGTTGGTTCAAGCACCATTTCAATTGTAAAGTATTTTAGAAATTGATGAAATGTTTCTTTACCTGTCCCATGAAGCATGTGCTGTGACGAGGTTCGCTGTGAAAATGAGACGCCCGTTAAGATACTCACTCAACAGACGAACTATGCAAATCTCAGCTCAACCACAGTCTTTTTGTGACACTTCCCATGATTACTATATAGGATCCGTTTCTTTCAAGTAATATTTATGCCATACACTACTGCTGGAATCCATTTCTTAGATCCATGCCGCCTTAGACCAGCTTAGCTGTACTGCCGATATTGGATACAATCCAATTCTAGATTCTACAGGCGAAACAGGAGCTGATATCATTTGGGGCACTGTTCCAGGCAATCCAACAAATGGATTTTCTTGCCTTCAGCCAGGTTTACAATACACAGGAATCTTAACTTCCTCTACTTTCTATTCCCAATTCCTGACCTTTTATGAAACTAGTTCAGCTGAATTGGCTCAGCCAATAGTCCACCCCAAAGAAATTCCCTTTCCGAACTAGTAAGAATAGATTGGGTCTTGGCTCCAACATGTTGGCAAAGAAGGACAATGCTTTGCAGAGTGATCGTGTTGGACAGCCTTCTTTGAAGTTGACAGTGGTAACAGTTATACCGCTGACAGGGTGAGTTGCATATTTATAGGGAAACTGTCCTTGGTGATAGCCGACAGTAACACAGTCCATCTGGTACATCGAAAAGCCAGTATGTATGTGATCATTATGGTAGTGTACTACATCAGTGGGGACAGAGGGGATTGTTCCAGCTTGTTTTGTCAAGATGTGATCTTGCTGATGTTTGCATCGTGACATTTCTTTTGTTTCAGCATTTAGCTGGGGTAGACACCATAGTTGCAGATGTTCTTGGTTGTTTTGCAGTTCACTTTGTGAGTAAAGATCCACCTGGATGTATTCAGCGCTTTTTTTCAGGAGCTAGGGATATTCAGAGGTAAACCTGTTTGTCTCTGCACAACAAATATCTACTCTGTGTTTCAACTCATGGGTGAAGGCAGTACTCGTATCCTTTTCCTTTTCCTGGACATGGTTTCTATATTTGTTTTCATCCTTTCCTCTGATCCCATGTATAGTTCAAAGATATGAACAGAAAAGGTGCAAAGAGATTTCCTCTTTTTTTTTAAAAGGAAATGTGTTTGGGTGGGTGTGGGGAGGGGGGATGTGTGCGTTGGATCAAATATTGTATTTAGACCTGGAGACCTGAGGGAGGAGTATCGGGACAGTTTGCTCCAGACCTTGGTCACACCTCATAGAGAGGTGCAGGATCAGTCGGGGTTGGTGTGACCAATAGTGTACAGAGTAAGGGGAACCCAGGTGAGATAGAGAACGAGAATCCGCAGAAACGGATCCTATCCAACAGGCATAATGTACTTGCTACCCGTGAGGTTAAGGATAAAGACTGTCGGAAGGCCAGCCAGAATGCTGACCATGGCACCTTGGAGCAGCAGGCTGTCCCGAGGGGGTTGGGGAGGAGGAGGAGGAGGAGGAGGGTAAGTATAACATGGTAGTTGTAGGGGATTCAATAACTAGGGGGCAGATGGCTTCCTTTGTAAGCAGGATCGTGGATCCCACATGGTATATTGCTTCCCTGGTGCTAGGGTGAGGGACATCAAAGTAAATTGCAGAGGGAGGATCCAGTCATTGTGGTCTATGTTGGGACCAACAATGTGGGAAAGAGTAGGCAAGAGAGTACCAGGAGCTAAATTAAAGAACCGAATCTCAAGGGTTATAATCTCTGGATTATTACCCGAGCCACGTGCAAATTGGCGTAGGGATAAGCAGATTAGGAAGGTGAACGCGTGGCTGAAGGAATAGTGTGGGAAAGAGGGATTTCATTTCATGGGACTCTGGCTCCAGCACTGGGACAGTCAGGAACTGTACCGTTGTGACAGACTCCAGCTGAACCGGGCTGGGACCAAGGTCCTAGTGGAAAGGATAACTAGGACGGTCATGAAGACTTTAAATTTGTAAATGGTGGTTGGGGGCGGGGGCGGTGTCAGGTGGCAAAGGTAGTATAAAGAATAGTTCTAAAACAAACAAAAAGGGAAGAGAGTAGACTAATAGTCAAACTGCTTTAGGCACTGCAAGCAAAGAGAAAACTAAAAGATATTAAACAAGAAAGAACTAAGAAATGTGTGGGTAAAATATTAGAGCAGAAGGACAGGTTATGGTGTCTGGCCCAATAAAATGTTCTTTATACAAACACATAGCGTGTAAGGAACAAATTGAATGAATTGCAGGTACAATTTCAACTTGGACGGTATGCCATAGTAGCAAGACGGTCAGGACTGGGAACTAAATATTCCAGGTTATGAAGTCTACAGGAAAGATTGGGAAAATGGTAGAGGGGGAGGAATAGCCTTCATGATTAAGGATGAAATCACTTCAAGGATAAGAGAGGATGTAATGAGAGGTAAACAGGGAGTGGAGACTTTATGGGTAGAATGAAGAAATAGAAAAGGATTTAAGATTGTCGTGGGAGTTTTGCGTAAGCCCATTGGTAGCTGCTGTGAAGTGGTAAAATGTATAAATGCAAAGATTAGACAAGCATGTAGCAAAGGCAGAGCGGTTTTAATGGGGGATTTTAACTTGCATATAGATTAGGATAAGCAAACTAACTCATGTCAGAAAGGTAGTGAATTTCTTGAGTGTTTTTAGGATAGTAATCTGTAAAGATATGTCCTAGAAGCAACAAGGGGGCAGGCCATATTAAATTTAGTAACAACTAACAGCCTAACGTGAGTGAACATTGATCTAATAGTATTCATAATATAATAGAATGAAAGGGAGAAAAGCAAAACAGCTACTAAGAGCTCAAGTTTCGGCTCGAGTTGCTCCTTTTTCTTGGAGCAGCTAGTTTAGAATGGAGTATCTTAGAAATTGCAATTCTCGGCATTTAGTTTGCTCCAATTCTAGTGAGTTAGTATAGTTTTGTTTGATAACAGTGTTTTTTTTTCAAAAGGGGGCGTTATCAGCCACATACGCCTGTTTTGCAAGTTTCGGCAGCGAAAACTTACTCCAAACTAACTTACAATGGAGTATGTGTAGATTTTTGTATGTTCAGAAAAACCTTGTCTACGCTTTAGAAATTAGGCGTAGGGAACGAGAGATTGGGGAGGTGGGGGAAAGGGAAGTTTACAAGCATTAAACACTTCACATTTACACACAAAGAGCCATCATCAATAATTGATCAATAAATCAGCCAATAAATCAATCAAAAATTTAAAAAATAAGAAGTTTCTACTCACCTACTGCAGCACCGGGAGCCCTCCAACAGCGTGCTGGAACAGGCCCTCCCCCAGGAGATGCCGGTCAGGCGGGCCCCACCGTCGACCAGGACTTCGGGCAGGGCCCCCTGCCACCGCCGAGGACTTCGGGTGCGGGCCACCCCCAGCAGACGACGGACCGCCGACCAGGACTTCAGGCGGGCCCCACCTCCGACTAGGCGAGATGCCGGGCGGGTGGGTCCCGCCGACGACACGAAGTTCGGGCGGGGCCTGCTCCAGGACTTGCTGGGCGGGCCGCTGCAGAAGAGGCACGTACTATTAGGCCACTTGACCCTAGATAGGGGTGATGTCTCTTAGGCCAGGGATAGGGTTGTCGCCCGGAGACAGGACGTGCTGGGAGGGCCAGGGGCTACTGTGCATGTGCGCAGCCGCCGGCACTGTTTTTGGCGCAGGGCTGTAGCTCCACCCCCAGCAGCTCCTGTTGTGCCGCGCCGAGCTGGAAACGGCCCTACAAATATCGTAGAATTGCAAGGTAAGTATTTAGCGCTTTTTCAGTTCTACAAATTAGGCGGGCCTCTCCGATGTGTGCCGTTCTCGCAGGGGTCCGAAACTTGAGCCCTATGATTCTTGGTTTTGGTAAGGCTGACTTCAATGCGATGAGAAAGACACTATCCACAATAAACTGGGCATATCTGTTAATGGGTAAAATGACAGAAAATTAGTGGAAGGTGTGCAAATTTTTTTTTAATGTGATACAGAACCAGTTTATAACCCGAAGGGGCAAGAGCTCTACTTTCCTAAAAAGCTACAGACAACTAAAGAGGTAAGGAACAACACAAAACTAAAAGAAGAAGCATACAAAAATGCAAAAGCTGGGACAGATCCTGGCAACTGGGAGAGATACAAAGAGCAACAAAAGGTGACAAAACATGTAATAAGAGCTATACAAAGGGTGTATGAAAAGAAACTTGCAAAGGATATCAAAACATGTTTACAATTATATTAGGAAAAAGAGGATTGTCAGGGACAATGTGGGTTCCTTGTAAACGGAAAATGGTGATATTGTTGAACAGATATGTTAAACAATTACTCTCAGTATTTACAGTAGAGGAAGAGGATAGCATGCCAGATTTCCCCCGGAAAATAATATTGAATCAGGGACAGCGACTCACCAAAATTAATGAAAATCTTTTGCTGATCAGAGAGCCAACATGGGTTTGTAAAGGGTAGGTCATGCCTGACCAACCTGGTTGAATGTTTTGAAGTGCTGAATAAAGAATTGGACAGGCTAATGTCTGTGAATGTTATTTATATGGACTTCCAGAAGGCATTTGATAAAGTCACTCATAAGCGACTGTTAACTAAGTTTGAAGCTCATGGAATTGATGGCAAATTATTGACCAGGTTAGGAAATTGGCTGAGTGGCCAGGGACAAAGAGTAGGGTATTTTGGATATTAAGGGAATCGAGGGATATGGGGATAGTGCAGGAAAGTGGAGTTGTGGTCGAAGATCAGCCATGATCTTATAATGGCAGGTACTCTAATTGATAGGATGTGACTAGTGGTATTCTGCAAGGATCTGTGTTGGGGCCTCAATTATTTATCGGATAGAAAGCCACACAAGTTTCCTGATGGCACAAAGATAGGTGGCATTATAAGCAGTGTAGATTACAAAGAGATATTAATAAATTAAGTGCATGGGAAAAACTGTGCCAAATGTATTTCAATGTAGGCAAATATGAGGTCATCCACTTTGGACTTAAAAAGGATAGAACAGAATACTTTCTAAATGATAAAAAACTAGAAGCAGTGGAGGTCTAAAGATGCTTGGGGGTTCATGTACATAGATCATTAAAATGTCATGGACAGGTACAGAAAGTGATCAAAAAGGCTAATGGAATGCTGGCTTTTATGTCTAGAATACAAGGGGATAGATGTTACACTACAGCTATAAAAAGCTGTGAGTAGTTCTGGACATTACTCCTAAGGAAGGATATATTGGCCTTGCAAGGAGTGCAGCGTAGATTTACCAGGATGGTATCTGGACTCCAAGGGTTAAATTACAAGGAGATATTACTCAAACGAGAATTGTATTCCCTAGAATTTATAAGGTTAAGGGGTGATTTGATCTAAGTTTTCAAGACATTAAGAGGAACAGATAGGGTAGATAGAGAAACTATTTCTGCTAGTTGGGGGTCTAAGAGTAGTCTAAAAGTTAGAGCCAGGCCTTTCAGGAATAAAGTTAGGAAACACTTCTATACACGAAGGGTGATAGAAGTTTGGAACTCTCTTCTGCAACTGACTTGATGCTAGGTCAATTATTAATTTAAAATCTGAGATTGCTAGATTTTTATTCACCAAAGGTATTGAGAGATATGGGGCAACAGATGAGTGATGATCTCATTTAATGGCGGAACAAGCTTGAGGGACAAAATTGCCTACTCTTGTTCCTAACGATAATGATTATAAAACAGCACTGTAGTTGATATCATTCCTGTGGACAAGCATAGAAGAAATGAGGGGCCCTAGTGACATGCAAATCATGTATTTTTTTATAGATTTGAATGGGTTCTCACTTTTTTTGCATATTATATATATATATATATATTTTATACCACGACAAGTGCAACATCCCGAATCCGGAACTCCGAAAACCGGAATTGTCCGAAAATCGGACATTTTGCGCATAGCTGATGGAGTTGTCCAGAATCCAGAATTATTGTCCGAAAAACGGACATTTTTGAGGCAAAACCCAAAATCCGGCACGGATTCAGTCGAGGATTCCGTATTCCAGACAAGAAAATCAAGTCTGAAATCTGGAATCCTCGACTGAATCCATGCCGGATTTTGGACCTCGCCGATCAAAACCCGGCACAGATTCAGTCAAGGATTCCGGATTTCAGATTATTGATTTTCTTGACTGAAATCCAGAAAAACCCTAAAACAGGCACAGATTCATTCCCGAGGATTCCAGATTTCAGATGTTGTGCCTGTATTATAGTTATAGATATAGATTTACACACGCACTTTATGAAAGTGTATATTCCATATGATGTCATTTTACCTTTTGTTTACATCCAGGTTTCCTGGTATGACCATTTGTGCTGAGAGCAATGCAGGTTGAGGGGGGTGGGGAAGGAGGGGAGAATGAGGTGGCTTCTTTGGTCTTGGATTCTAGGTTTTCGTTGGGGCTGGGATTGCAGGGATACATTTGGTATGTAAATGTTCAAGGAAAGGAAACTGTTGAATTAACTGATTAAAATAAATGATTAAATTGATACGATCAACCCCCAAACATTGCTCTACTTAAGAAAGGACATTTTTCACTTCTCAATCTTTTGAGGATGCACTGGGAAAGAACAGTCCAGATTCAATTAGTGTGATAATGCCTGCGATTTTTCTATGTTCTGTGTAGATTGACCCCATGAGATGTCCATTGAGGAATTTAGCTCGGAGTTAGGCACAGGGACACACAATATGAAAGAAAGAAAGACTAACATTTATATCGCGCCTTTCACAACCACCGGACATCTCAAAGCGTTTTACAGCCAATGAAGTACTTTTGAAGTGTTGTCACTGTTGTATGATGATATAATCAATTCCAAACAAAATTGCTTAATTCTGACATTGGGACAAAGTATCATGTTATATAATATATATTTACCAAAGAAACTTGTGAAAGAGAATATATACAATTTAAAATTACTTTCAGATTATAGTGCTATTCTATCAAGAAAAATCTTATCCCTGAATCAAAATGTCTATGAACATCATGGGAAAAAAAATCAAACTGTTTTCTAATATCTGTATGTACGCTAACTCAGTATATTTGCAGAATGGCTCATTAAACTATTATAATAATGTGCTATACAAGTATTAACAAAAAGGCCATTGGTATGGTATTATATGTACCAAAGATTAAGCCTGTAACTGATATTGTTCAAAGTTTGACAAAAGGGATTATATCATCATAGGCCACCCCTCGTGTCGAGGATGACTTGCTTCCACGCCACAGGTGTTTCAATGAAGGACCTAATATTCCAGGTCCCAAACTACATGTTGAAGAGTGGAAGATGCCTGTGTGTATCACCAAATATAAAGCTGACATGTTTAATCTTTGTGCCCTATTTCTTGACTCCCAATATCTGATATATACTCCTCTTTGCTCCACCATTGATGGTTGTTCTTTCAACCGTATAGGCCACACACTCAGGAATTCCCTCCCTAAACCTGTCTGCTTCACCACCTCCAAAATCTTCCTAGAACCCACCTCTTTGACGAAGCTTTTGTTCACCACTCCTTTGACTTCCGGTCCATTATTTCTTCCACCTCTGTGAAGTGCCTTGGAACTATTTTTTAAGCTAAATATACTGTATAAATGAAAGTTGTTGGGGCTTTGGTTATACAGTATTCAAAATTACTTATGACTTTGCCACTAAAAAATGTTACATAAGCATATTTCATTGGTACTCCCTGAAGTTATTTGATTCCACCTTAAAATCACTTAAATTCTGCTTTATACCAATTTATTTTAAACTTATTTTCTTGGAATTTGTGTCTTATTGAGCACTTGGGTGAAAGAAAAGAAGATGATGAAAATGAAGGCTTATTCAGGAAGGAAATTGTACCAATTACACTGTACAAGGATTTAATCCTTCTCGTACCAAAGCGCACTCAAGTTTATTTTGGGGATTGAATCCAATCCGCTGTCATGTCAATTTATGGAAGATTTTCTTGCTGATAATAGTGGTTAATGGGAGTGCCAGTATTTATAGTCCACTTCTATTTTTGTTAAAGGTACCTGATTACGAAGTATATCAGTGAACTAAGCAAGAGTAAGTGGAAGTGGGCTTAAGAGTTTCATCTAGCTTGTCATCCACCCACATGAAGGAGAAATGGCACAGTTAGATTAAAAAAAAGGTTGAAATTTTTCCTCCAGACATTTTGATTAGATTTTTGTCTGATCCAGTGCCGTATGAAAGCCTGTGGCTACTTTTATTATGCATGAGGGGAGTCAGCTGCATAACGCACTACAGGAGAGGTGGGGGGCGGGAGCGTGGGCATCATAGCAGATACTATCTTGTCTGCATCTGATACCCATAAATCTGCAATTTGGAGCCAGGACCACTGAACATGATCCAGATTGGGAATCCTGGTTGATTTCTCTCTCCACTTCTAAATCACAGGGATACGAAGACTGCTGTACAATACACGACTGAAGTTACCTAACATATCACAGCAAACACGAGAACTTCCTGGTCTGTATGGCTCAGTGCTACACCATGTGGTGCCTTGTCCACTGAGCCATTGGAAGCAACCAATTTTATGGCTTTCTTTATTTCTGTTTTGGGGGTGAAGTTGTTAACTGAAAAAGCAGACTTGCAATAAAAGGTTGTTGTTAAATTGAACTTCCCTTGAACAGAAATTTCACTCTATGTCCCTTGTAGTATGTCAGGTACTGTAACTTTACATACAGCCAATGTCTAACCCTAATGCTTTCAATCAGTCTTATGTGACTGCAGCAAGCTGTAAAAACAGACCATGCCTTTATTATCTATACCTTCAACAACTTGAAGTGATTTTATACTTGGCTTTTATACAGTTGAGTATAGATAAATGAGTAATTAGTTTGCCTGAATCAAGATTACCCTTACCCTGCCACTCCAATTATTCAAAAGTAAAACGAGGTTTACTTATACTTGCCTGGGTTATTGTCTTTTGCAAGATATTGAAAAATTCTACAATCTTCAGATTGTCTGCAGAAATATCACATCTGTGATTTTGATATTTTCAGATGAGCACATGGAGTGAGAATCCTTAAGTATTCTTAATGTGAATGCTGTATTTGCAATCTATGTCTGAATCATGCTTCACTTGGTTTCCACAGTTTTCTCTTTTGCTTCATATAACCAGCTTAATTTAGTCCCTGTTCCTCACGCAATGATAAAACTTCAGCTAAAATTTAAAATGCACTCCTCTTCAAATCCACAAATGAAAGCCATATGTGATCTGAATGTGTAGCATGGCTTTTTTGTTATCATGAGCTATGGATAAAGTTTAGATTTACGGATGCAATAGAATATCTGCAAACATCTTGAGCCCGAGCTAGCACGGGGAGGTACAAGGAATAAGTGCACTTCTGTAATGTTCTTCAGAATATGTTTTGATTATGGTGGAATTGCTAGTTTAAACTGACTTACAACAGGACTGTTTTTTGTAGACATCCATCCAATTACATAATTTCCTACTTGGGTCAAACTAATTTTCTATTTGTGCCTTGCAGTGCTCTAGTATATTCTCAAAGCTGCCCATAACTTGCAGAGAGCTTTTTTGAAAGAGATCCCTAAATTTGCAGTTATTTCAAATTCTTTGTTTAGTTCAGAAACAAAGATATAATTTACTATTTAACCGGTGTATTTATTTTCATATCTTATCCTTGGTGTTCATTCTTCTTCTTTCGTATGGTAGTAGCAAAGCAAATTAAATGTCAATATCTAAGTTGGATATCCAGGCCCAAGCTTCCGGTGTGACAGCGTGGATATCTTGTAGGCTGCCTGCAAATTTTCTTTGTCGGCAGTGCTCAATGATGTGCTCCAGTTCTGAGGCAGTTGATGGTTGTCCACTGTTTGCGAGGAAGGTTTGTTCCTTCAGGTTGTACTGTGGAATCCTCTAAGGAATCCATTCTGTATGTCACAATTCTTCCAAGCGATTCTCCATCGGTCATCGAGGCTGAGGGAAGATTGCTGAAGGGCTTCGGTGACGGTCCAAAAGGCTTTTTATCAGATTTGAGACGGATTTGTGGTATTTCTTTGCTGGTGTAGCAGTTGTATTCTCTGGAGACTGCATATTGGCAGGGTAGATGTGGTGATGCAATGTTTGTAAGCACGGGCAGCCAAGGTGTTGATGTCGATAAAAGTGTACCGGTGATATTTCTCCTCCTTCTCGGAGGTACTGGCAACTGGTAAAATTCCACCTATTTGGAGGGTGACTAAAATAATTGTCCTCCTGAAGCAGGGGAAGAATGTTAGTGAAGCCTCCAGCTACTGCCAGATCTCCGTACTTTGCACTTGTTATAAAGTGCTGGGGAGGCTACTACTCCACAGACTAGCCCCCTTCATTGAGCCAACCATTCCTAAGGAGCCAGCAGGCTTCCAGAGTGACTGAAACTGCTGCGACCAAGTGGTAGCTTTAACAACGCACATCGAAGCCGGCTTCCAGCGCCAGCTCAAGACCGTTGTAGCACTCGTGGACCTGTCAGCGGCGTATGACACAGTATGGAAGCGTGGACTGCTTTTCAAGCTCTCCACTATTTTACCCTGTAGAACAATGATCCATCTTCTCAACTCCATGCGTAGCAATCCATGTGAACTCTGGCACCCAGAAAAGCAGATATGGAACTTTGAACAACGGAATCCCACAGGGTTCAGTCCTGACACCCATGTTCTTCAACATTTACACCAGTGACCTGCCCAAAATAGAGTCCGCAAGTTTGTAAATACTGATGACATTGCCTTGGCCACGCAAGACATGAATCTGTTCATCATCGAAGAGACCCTGACTAATGATTTACAGAGGACGGACACCTACTTCCGCCGATGGCAACTTCGGCCAAACCCGCAAAAGGCTATCACCTCGACATTCCACTTCAGCGACCATCAAGCAAGCCAAGCTTTGAAAGTTTTCTTTTGTGGCGCAGAAGTAAACCATGCCAAAAGCCCCTCCTATTTAGGAGTCACGCCTGATTGCACCCTGTCATAGACAACATCTCCAGAACCTTGGGAAGAAACTGAAGAGTAGGGTCAACTTGATCCAAAAACTTGCCGGATCCACACAGGGAGCAGATGCTCAAACCCTCCATACGGCAGCACTCGTCCTGGTGTACTCTATAGTGGAGTACTGCTCTCCAGCTTGGCTATTGAGTCTGCATATCAAATCTGTTGATATCCAGCTGAATTGTACTGTGAGAATCATCACCGGTACACTTGGTGTTAATGTGAATAATCGGCGTGAATATCTGATAGTTCTTGGGGCTCACTGTGTTAATGCATGGCATACTACACAGATCAGGAATATTGCAAGTTTGATTTGTGCTGAGTTTTCTGATCTCAGTACAAGAGTTGCTGAAATTGGCTTCATTGTCCCCAGACTAAAAAGCAGTAGGTGATTCTCACTCCTGATCCCTAGCCACTGCTGTAAGGATCATTCAGAACACTGAAGCTGATTCTAATGTCAGTGGAAGAGCACTAAAGAGTGACCAGATATGCTAAGATTCTTCAACATTCTTGAAAACATTTATCTGAGAGGACCCAAAAGGTATACAAGATGCTTAAAGGATAGAGAAAATAAGTGCTTTCAAATAGACCAAAGCAGCATTGCAAGATGGCACAGATTCATGGTTGTGAAGGACAGATTGTGGACAGAAGCCAGGAAGTATTTCTTTAATAGAAAGTAATCAATAGCAGGAATGGGTTGCCAGAAAGTGTGCTTGAGGTCAGTGCACTGGAGTTATTAAGACTAAGATCAAGTTGGCCCAAGTACCGTATTATTTTGTGGCGACGTGATCTTGGTAATATGTAAATGGATAGGTGGAATAAGATGCTGTTGTTCAGTATCTTAATTCATGCTGAGAATAGTAGGTTTGGCCAAGTGTCTAATTCACTGCATTTCCCGTAACCTTTTTGTGTAACTAGTTGATCTCCTGTGATCTTGCCTCTAGATTTTTTTAAATGTATCTTTCTCTCCCACACTCTCTGTGCCTTCTCTGACTTTCTGTTTCACTGATTTACTGAACTTGTATTTTTTTAAGTCTTGTGCATGCAGCAAGATTAGAGCAAAAATGTACACGATTGGAGGTGGCGATCTGGCCTGGGCGAGTGTTAGATTTCAAGATTTTGGATCATTTTTTTCATGGAAAGGATTTGGGATTGAGTTATATTTTTAGTATTTTAAAACAAAGTGAACTTGCACAATTTTTTTTCTAAAAGCCTCAGGCTGCGGGCATTGAATAAATGTATTAAAGCCAGATGGGCCAGTTTGTGGAATGTCACAGCTCAGTCTACTTCAAACTGATGCAATAAGGGTCAGTTGTCTCAACCCAGATTGATTAGCTAGGATAGCCCCCCATCAGGAGATACTTTGTTAAACCTGCACACCAAGTGAGGGGGAGATGTAGCTGGTTTTATTAACAGGCCACATGGCAAATCATTGAATGTGGAGGAATTCAGCATAACAATCCTCAACACGCGATAAAGGACTAGGGGATATAGAGGCAGCCAGATAGGTTTTTAAAAACAAAAGTGAGCTCCAGACCTGGAGTCTGGAAGCTGCAATTGAAATTATTGAGGTACTTTACAGGCACTTAGGAGCCATTTTCCCCTCTTTTTAAATTTCCCTGCATGGCCACGGGATTCACGCAGCTCGGGAACCACATCTGTCAGTCTGAGGCGTGAGTTCCGTGGCCATTGCTCCAGCTGATCCCTTAACAGCATGAAAAATAAACCAAAATAAAAACATGTTGATTACATCAGCTAACAGATTGATTGAAATTCTATTCTACTTCGAAAGTTACTGGTAAATGTTAATTCAGAAATTCCTGAAGAAACAGAGATAATAGGTGCAGGAGTAGGCCATTTGGCCCTTCGAGCCTGCACCATCATTCAATAAGATCATGGCTGATCATTCCCTCAGTACCCCTTTCCTGCTTTCTCTCCATACCCCTTGAATCCCCTTAGCCGTAAGGGCCATATCTAACTCCCTCTTGAATATATCCAATGAACTGGCATCAACAATTCTTTGCGGCAGGGAATTCCGCAGGTTAACAACTCTCTGAGTGAAGAAGTTTCTTCTCAACTTAGTCCTAAATGGCCTACCCCTTATCCTAAGATTGTGTCCCTTGGTTCTAGACTTCCCCAACATCGGGAACATTCTACCTGCATCTAACCTGTCCCGTCCCATCAGAATCTTATATGTTTCTATGAGATCCCCTCTCATCATTCTAAACTCCAATGTATAAAGGCCCAGTTGATCCAGTCTCTCCTCATATGTCAGTCCTGCCATCCCAGGAATCGGCCTGGTGAACCTTCGATGCACTCCCTCAATAGCAAGAACGTCCTTCCTCAGTTTAGTATACCAAAACTGAACACAATATTCCAGGTGATGCCTTACCAAGGCCCTGTACAACTGCAGTAAGACCTCCCTGCTCCTATACTCAAATCCCCTAGCTATGAAGGCCAACATACCATTTGCCTTCTTCACCGCCTGTTGTACCCGTATGCCAACTTTCAATGACTGATGAACCATGACACCCAGGTCTCGTTGCACCTCCCCTTTTCCTAATCTGCCGCCATTCAGATAATCTGTCTTCGTGTTTTTGCCCCCAAAGTGGATAACCTCACATTTATCCACATTATATTGCATCTGCCATGCACTTGCCCACTCACCTAACCTGTCCAAGTCACCCTGCAGCCTCTTGGCGTCCTCTTCACAGCTCTCACCGCCACCCAGTTTAGTGTCATCTTCAAATCTAAATCATTTTCTTAAGTACTCTGGGATGTAAGTGCTATCCTGGATGGTGAGGGAAATACATTTTTCACTTCATTTTCGTCTGTTGCCTTCCAACTCAACAGTAATTGCAGTGAATTTATCTGCACCATAAAAAATGACATATACCATTTAAATATATTTCTGTGTTGTTTCTGGTCAGGTTTTCTCTGTACTGTGATTATCCAGTTACATATTAGATCAAGTCATCAACTTTACAATTTAATTCTCATCACTCATTTCACCGGTTCAATTTGTTTTCAGTCCCTGAATATGACTAATTAAATTTTTCAGGCTGAGGCTTTTGGGTGAATTTCTGCAGAGATTCTCTCACTTGTCCATTGTTAACTTCAACAGAAGAGCTGCGGAAGTCCCACTTACACTGTGTGTCAGGGATTCTGCAGCTCTTCCACTAAACTTGCATAAGTTTGTAAATCCAACCCTTTACAATTACATTTAAAACCTGCTTAATTTTATGCATTAACTATACACACACATCTTTTATTTGTACCAGTCTATAGATTTGTGACTAAAGCACCAATAACTTACCAGTTATTTACTTTTTAAATTATGTTCTTGATCGTATTTCTAGATGGAGTCATAATACTTAACTTAAATATTCTTTGTCACTCATGACTTTTATATTATTGTATAGTAAAAATTCAACACCCACTATGTTAGATTAAACTTAAAATTTAATGTGGCCATGGTCCCTTTAAGGATCCCAGCTTAAAACGCGTCATGAATGATGTCACCAGCCCCTCTCCATCTAATTGGGCCAAGTAATGCACAGGGTGGCTTTAATAGGCCCCATTAAGGTAAGCTCATTTTGTACAGGGGATGGAGCCAGCAGCGGGGTCACGACCTGCCATGGGCACCGGCCCGGACCTGCTAAGGTAAGGAAAATTCCGGCCTATATATTTCCAGGATTTGAACAATAGAAAAATAAACATAGTGAGTGCTGCTGTATACACGGTTAGTATAGGGCTTTCTGGGGTTGGGAGTATCTGTTCAAAGGCTGGTCCTATATGCTAATTTCATTGAAGTCAATGAAGCCACTTTGGGTCCTCCTCTTGTAACCTGTGACTTAAGAACAGGTGAAGAAAGTGAAGCTATAAAACGTTGGCACCCATAAGAGTACAAATAACATGTAAATTCAAACATAGGCAGTACAAATCAGTAGGTTAGGTTGTATGTTTTTATCTTTAAGAGGAAACTGTAGGAACAGTAAATATTTTCTTTCCTTCCTACTCTTGAATTTCCTTCCACTTCAAAATTAGCTACAGCTAAGACTGCAAATCCTATTTCTGCGGGGCGGCGGGAGAAAGGTTCATTCAAGTCACATCGATTTAAAGGCATATTGGTTTACTCTCATCTATTTAATTTCAGCGAAAGTTATTTTTCTGAAATTTCCTTCTGCATTTTCTTGGTTGTATTTTAAATATTTATCATCTAATTTATTTCTACCCTACTGAATTAAGAATTCCTTTCATTAAGGTTTATAGATTCCAAAGCAGACTGATGACCTGAGAGCTGCAGTTATCCTCATTCAATGAATGAGTTTAATATTCTGTGCAACACTTTGTTGCAGATGGATTGATATTTGTAGTAAAGACTATCTACACTATACAGTTTTATAGGAAAATTCCTATTTGTCCAGTTTGCACACAGGAATGAATGACTCCATAATATATAGATAATATTTTATATTCTTATCAGATGCAAGCTACTGCATCTGAAAGACTGAGGAAAGATTGGAAATAAAAATTGGTAGCTAATGTGGATAATTACATGGACAATTTGAAAATGGTTAAGGAACATAGGAATAGGAGGAGGCTGTTTAGTCCCTTGAGCCTGTTTTGCCATTCAGTAAGATGGTGGCTAATCTGTGACCTAACTCCATATACCCATCACTGCCTTATATCTCTTAATACCTTTGGTTAACAAAAAATCTATCAATCTTGGATTTAAAATTAACAATTGACTTGGTATCAATTGCCGTTTTCAAAAGAGAGTGCCAAACTTCTACCACTCTTTGCGTGTAAAAGTGTTACCTAACTTCATTCCTGAAAGCCTAAAACACAAGGCCTATGTCCTCTAGTCCTCGACTCCCCAACCAGCAGAAATATAATATCTCTCTACCCTATCAGTTCCCCTTAATATCAAAGTGAAACTACTTTTCACTGATACTATAGCCATAATGTGCATGCGCTCTTAAACATCCTTAAAGCTTTTGTGCACCAGGAAATTTGATGTCAAGATCACAAGCTATGTGCAGATGAGGCCTGTCTTAACTCCTCCATTCGGAACAACCATACAGTCCTCTTTTGTTTCCTCGTCCCATTGCTGCTTCTCATTCCTTAAATATGGGTTCTCGACCTTTGTGCTTCTGAGGCCCCCCTCGCGTGTTATAAAAATTCCACAGATCCTATAACACAAAACAACAACATTTATATAATGCTTTTATCGCAGTAAAACGTCCCAAGGTGCTTCACAGGAGCGTTATCAAACAAAATTTGACACCGAGCTACACGAGGAGATATTGGGGCAGATCAAAGAGGTAAGTTTTAAGGAGCATCTTGAAGGGCCTTGACAGCTGAAAGCAGAGCTGTCAATGGTGGAGTGATTTAAATCGGGGATGCTGTAGAGGCCAGAATTGGAGGAGTACAGAGATCTTGGGTTGGTGGTTATAGGGCTGGAGTAGACTAGAGAGAGGGAGGTTCGAGGCCTTTTAGGGATTTGGAAACTTATACAAATAAATATATAAAGCATATAAGACAGGATTAATAAACAATAGAGGATCCCCTTGGAATAAGTGACCATAGCATGGTTGAATTTCAAATTCAGATGGAGGGCGAGAAAGTTGGATCTTGAACCAGCGTACTAAGCTTAAATAAAGAAGACTACAAAGGTATGAGGGCAGAGTTGGCTAAAGTAGACTGGGAAAATAGATTGAAGTGTAGTACGGTTGAGGAACAGTGGCGTACATTTAAGGAGATATATTTCATAACTCTCAAGAAAAATATATTCCAGTGAGGAGGAAAGGGTGTAAAAGAAAAGATAGCCATCCGTGTCTAACTAAAGAAATAAAGGATGGTATCCAATTTAAAAACAAGGGCATACAAAGTGGCCAAAACTAGTAGGAGGACAGAAGATTGGGAAGCTTTTAAAAGCTAACAAAGAATGATTAAAAAAATGATTAAGAAAGGGAAGATAGACTGAAAATAAACTAGCACAAATATTAAAACAGATAACAGTTTCTATAGGTATATAAAAAGAAAGAGTGCTAAAGTAAATGTTGGTCCCTTAGAGGACGAGACCAGCGAATTAATGATGGGGAACATGGAGATGGCAGAAACTCTGAACAAATATTTTGTATCAGTCTTTACGGTAGGGGACACTAAAAATACTCTGGATAGTCAAAGGGCTATAGGGGGGGAGGAACTTAACACAATCACTGAGGAGGTGGTACTCAGTAAGATAATGGGAGTAAAGGGGGATAAATCCCCTGAACCTGATGGCTTGCATCCTAGGGCCTTAAGAGAAATAGCGGCAGGGATAGTGGATGCATTGGTTGTAATCTACCAAAATTCCCTGGATTCTGGGTAGGTCCCAGCAGATTGGAAAACTGCAAATGTAACGCCCCTATTTAAAAAAGGAGGCAGACAAAAAGCAGGAAACTATAGACTAGTTAGCCTAACATCTGTGGTTGGAAAAGTGTTATTATTAAAAGAGCAGTAGCAGGACATTTGGAAAAGCATAATTCAGTCAGGCAGAGTCGCTTGGATTTATGAAGGGGAAGTCATGTTTGACAAATTTGCTGAAATTCTTTGAGGATGTAATGAACAGAGTGGATGACAGGGAACCAGAGGATGTGATATATTTGAACTTCCAGAAAGCATTTGACAGTGTGCCACATAAAAGATTACGGCACAAGATAAAAGTTCACAGGGTTGGAGGTAATATATTAGCATGGATAGAGGATTGGCTAACTAACAGAGAGTCGGGATAAATGGTTCATTCTTGGGTTGCGAATCAGTAACTAGTGGGATGCCGCAGGGATCAGTGCTGGGACCCCGACTATTTGCAATCTTATATTAACGACTTGGAAGAAGGGACTGAGTATAATGTAGCCAACTTTGCTGACGATACAAAGATGGGAGGAAAAGCAATGTGTGAGGAGGACACACAAAATCTGCAAAAGGACATAGACAGGCTAAGTGAGTGGGCAAAAATTTGGCAGATGGAGTATAATGTTAGAAAGTGCGAGGTCTTGCACTTTGGCAGAAAAAAATCAAAGAGCAAGTTATTATTTAAATGAAGAAAGATTGCAAAGTGCACAGCGGGACCTGGGGGTACTTGTGCATGAAACACAAAAGGATAGTATTCAGGTACAGCAAGTGATCAGGAAGGCCATTGGAATCTTGGTCTTTATTGCAAAGGGGATGGAGTATAAAAGCAGGTAAGTCTTGCTACAATTATGCAGGGTATTGGTGAGGCCACCACCTGGAATACTGCGTGCAGTTTTGGTTTCCATATTTACGAAAGGATATACTTGCTTTGGAGGCAGTTCAGATACGGTTCACTAGGTTGATTCCAAAGATGAGGGGGTTGACTTATGAGGAAAAGTTGAGTAGGTTGGGCCTCTACTCATTGGAATTCAGAAGAATGAGAGGTGATCTTATCGAAAGTATAAGATTATGAGGGGGCTTGACAAGGTGGATGCAGAGAGAATGTTTCCACTGATGGGTGAGACTAGAACTAGAGGGCATGATAAAATAAGCCTATTTAAAACTGAGATGAGGCGGAATTTCCTCTGTGGAATTCGCTGCCTCAGAGAGCTGTGGAAGCTGGGACATTGAATAAATTTAAGACAGAAATAGACAGTTTCTTAAACGATAAAGGGATAAGGAGTTATGGGGAGCGGGCAGGGAGGTGGAGCTGAGTCCATGATCATATCAGATATCAGCCGTGATCTTACTGAATGGCAGAGCAGGCTCAAGGGGCTGTATGGTCTACTCCTGTTCCTATTTTTTATGTTCTTATTATGTTCTTATGATCGTATTAAATGGTGGAGCAGGCTCGAAGGGCTATATGGCCTACTTCTGCTCCTATTCTTATGCAAATGTCCAGCAACACTTCCTGCAGTCCTTTCACACTAACAATTTTTTAAATGTCTTACACCAAGCCACTAATCTAATAAAATGTAAAGAAACCAGTACAAAAGCAAAAATCGAAACTTAGCTGAGACTTCAATGTGTCCATGTGCTGGTGGGGGATCCGTCATACAACTGAACACACGTTCGGCTGTGAGTGCTTTGAAGTGGGCGTTAAATGGAGCGTGACGTCCAAAAAAGCAGGTCATGTGTCAAGTCAGCATTGTACGCTGATTGATGTCACAATCTAACTAATTACCATATGGTGGGGGTGAACGGAGAGCACAATGGCTGGGTGGGGGGAGAGCACGATGGGGGAATAGGGAGGAGAGGAGAACACGATGGGGGAGAGCAGAGTGATGGAAGTATAGGAGGAGAGGGAGAGCATGATGGAGATGGAGATATGGGGGAGAGGAGAGCACGATAGTGGGTGGGAAGGTTTGGGCAGTATTGAGGTTTTCAAGATGATGAGAGGTTTTGATTGAGCAATGTTTTCCCCATTTGCCCTATGTTGACAGTGCAACATGATGAAAGTGAGACCCTAATGCTGTGTTGTCACTCCCCCCAGATTTTCTGCTGCTTCGCCTTGCCTGACATTTTAATTCTCTTCAACTCTCCTTCCCGACCCCTCCCCCACTCAATTTCATTTCTCTCTTCTGGAGTTCCTGCGATGTCACAGTTTTATCTATATCAATCTGCATAGAATGTTGCACATAAAGGCTTGTTAATTTACAATCCAGGTCAATACACTGGCATTTCAGCTTGAACAACATTTCTGAAGTCTGAAGCATTTTATTGGAATACTTATAGGCCATTTAACCCCTAGAGCCTGTTCCACAGGGTTCTTTGAACAGGTTGATATTTTAATGTTTTTAATGACAGAACAGCCATAAAAATAAAATGTATCTGTAAACAAAGACTGCAGGTCAACAGAAAGAATATTCTCAATATACATACATAGTACACAAATCTTCAGTCATGTACAGAGCTGAAAATAATGCTCCATTCAGTAACAATCAAGTGAACTTCAACATAGGATGTATTGCATTTTGGTAAGAAAAATGAGGTCACTTATTACTTGGAAAATAAGAATCTAAATGGGGTAGAGGAGCAAAGGTATCTGGGAGTACAAATACACAAATCGCAAAGTTGAGAAGCAGGTTAATAAGGCCATAACAAAAGCAAACCAAGCGCTCGGGCTATTTGTAGAGGGATAGAATTGAAAAGTAGAGACGTTACGCTAATCTTGTATCGAACCTGGGTTAGACCACACTTTGAGTATGAGTACAGGTCTGGTCACCATATTATAAAGAGGATATAGAGGCACTGGAAAGGGTGCATTTCTTTTTACAAGGATGATACCAGAACTGCAAGGTTATACCTATCTGGTAAGTAGAACAGCCTGAAAAGAGAAGGCTTGAGGGGTGATCTAATAGAGGTCGTTAAAATTATGAAAGTTTTGATAGAGTAGACAGATTGAGAGTGGTCTGAATTTTCCCATTTAAAAAAACAACAGGTGGGTTTGGAGTGTAGGGGCAGTTATATTGCTAGAAATGGCCTCTAACCAGCCCACTTCCGGTTTTGCTGAAGGTGGGGTGGAGGGGCATGATGGGCGAGCAACCAATCCCCACCTCAGTTTAAATAATAATAAAGCTTCTATTTTCCCCGTCCATTTTGAATTTAACTGCCTGTGGATGGGTTTCACACAATTCGTGAAACCCAGCAGTTAAACAGGTGGTGACTGCTGTATCCACGAGGTAACTGGCTATATACCTACCTCCTGTATCCGGGGTCCCGATCTCTCTCTCTCTCTCTCTCTCTCTCTCTCTCTCTCTCTCTCTCTCTCTCTCTCTCTCTCTCTCTCTCTCTCTCTCTCTCTCCTTCCACCCGCCCACCCCGGACGCGATCCCGATCTCATCTACCCGCCCGCCCGCAACCCCGATCTCTCTTTCCCCCATCCCCCCCCACCCCCAACCAACCTGCGATCCCGATTTCTCTCCCCCGTCACCCCGCCCATGATCCCGATCTCTCTCTCTTTCCTTCTCCCTCACAATCCCGGTCTCCCCCTGCCCCCCCTGCTTGCGACCCCGATCTCCTGTCCCCACGATTCCGATCTCCTGCCCCCCCCCCCCCATCCCACCTGCAATCCCGATCTCTTTCCCTCTTTCCCCCCCCCCCCCCCCACAATTTCTACCTCCGTAACAGTGCCCGTCTCCAACCCTGCTGCAGCTCATTTGCTGCAAACCTCATCCATACCTTTTTTACCTCTAGACTTAACTATTGCAACACATTCCTGGCCGGCCTCCCACATTTTACCCTACGTAAACTTGAGATCATCCAAAACTCGGCAGCCCATGTTCTAACTCGCACCAAGTTCCATTTATCCATCTACCCTGTGCTTGTTGCTGACCTACATTGGCTCCCAGTTTAGCAACACCTCAATTTTAAAATTGTCATCCTTGTTTTCAAATCCCTCTATGACCTGGCCCTTCCCTATCTCTGTAATCAGCTCCAGCCCTTCAAACACCCCCCCCCCCCCCAAGATATCACCACTCCTCTAATTCTTTTGAGCATCCCTGATTTTAATCGTTCAACATTGGTAGCCGTGCCTTCAGCTGCCTAGGCCTTAAGGTCTTGAATTCCCACCCTAAAACTCTCCACCTGTCTACCTCTCTTTCCTCCTTTAAGACGCTCCTTAAAACATACTTCTTTGACCAACCTGTCCTAATTTCTCCTTATGTGGCTCATTGTCAAATTTGTTTGTCTTATAACACTCCTGGGAAGCGCCCTGGAACATATCATTATGTTAAAGCCGCTATGTAATACAGGTTGTTGTAGTTGTTTATGTAATCCTTTGATTGAAACTCCAGACTTAATCACATTGAGAAGAATTTAGTAATGCTGCTTGTCCATCCCCGGTGAACCATGTGCCAAATGCACCTTGTCATTTTTATTCATGTTTGCTTTTGGTTCCTCACGTCAGATATAAGGCGCTCAATTGAAAATCTCTTGCCTAGTATTTGCCGGATGTTGACGGCTCTGGTTTGACACCAAATGATGGTTTTGAATTTCAGACTTTATATATATATATATCACCATATAGTTATTCTGAATTAGGCACAGATCTAAACCTTCCTTCCAAAAGTTCTTTCTTGCAAATTTTCACCTTGATATGGATTTTGGTCTGCTCTCGACACCTTCTCCGGTTCCCATAAACATTCCAATTATTTGACTTTTCTGGGAGTTGACTCTCACACCCCCGTATCTACCTGTACAATAGCCTGACTCTGAGGTGTAACAAAAGTGTACCGCCTTTTGATCTGAACCGGTTATCTCTGCCTTTCAAGTATATTCCTTTAGTTTCTCAAAGATGGATGGAGTGGACAGTTAGAGAGACTAATAACAAGGTGGACTAATTCCACCTTGTCTATTAACAGTTTACAAAGTCGTGTGCGAAAATTGTTGTTTACATTCTTTTTTTAGAATATTGTGAAATGGGTACAGAAAGTACATTTATAACAAACGGGTACATATACAGACGCAAAAATGGTGGCGGGGGGGACAGGAGGGGAGGGTGACAAAGGGCTTTTAATAGTTGGCTGCATTGTGGGAATGAAGCATTCTGAAAATGAAATTCTATATGTGAATTGTACAAATTAACTCCTCCAAAAAAGTACATAATTATCTGATTAGGAATAGGATTGAAGATTATACAGATCATTCAATAGCCTATGAAATGTGCCGATTTCTATGCTGCCAGGTCAATGGAAATGGCACATGTGGAAAACCACTGGCCAGCTTTAAATAATGGATGTACAAATTTAAGACTGATACCAGGCCTGCTCACGATTAGGAATGGTCATCATTCATTTTAGTTTAAAAATGTAACCCATTTTAGAATCTACCATTCTTAAAATAAGCACAGTTTCATGTGTTTAAATGGGTTTGCAATCTTTATCATTCTTGGTAAACATAGATGTCATTCCTAACATTTCCCAGATGTTGACTTGTCTGGAATGTTCCAAGTTTTGCTTTGAAGGTCAAGGAGACATTTTGTAGAACTTTCCCTCGAGATCAAGTGGAGTGGAGTTTATGAAGGCAAATTGTACATGGTCTGTGGTGTAATGGACCAAATAGCTTTTTTTGTAGCATACAATGCTCTACTCAAATAACTTTAAAATGTATTTCCTGATGAAGTGAATTGGTACGTTGATTTTGTTTATTTACTAATATGGGTGGTTTTAGTTATAATAGCGCAAGTTGAGGGTATTACAGTCGACATCTCTGTTGGCATCCAAGGGTCAGACCCTATTGGTTCTAGTACACAGATGCCTACTTCATGGACAATCCTTATAAAATGTCAGTTTGGAGTGCTCAACCATTGATACAGAATCATGGAAGTCAGCGTGAAAGTAACTCCTCAGTAAGTTCTCAATTGCAGTAAGAATAAGCGAGAAGATTCAAATTTCTTGCTCTGGCTGGAAATCAAATGGGCATCTGCCTACTTGTTTAGGATATTTAAATCTGTTTGCTTATTTTAATGCTTAGTGCTGCTGCGAATCCCCTTGAAGAGTCTAAGGTCTAGTCCTAGTTTCTACAGAAACAACCAAGCATTCTGATTGTGACTGTTCCAACACTCTGGCCCTGATTGCATTATACCTAATGAATATAATGAGTTGTAATGAGAACAGATGCAGCTTCTATTCTAAAATATTTCTGTATTACATCTTATTGTATGAAGGTATAGCAAGGCCCTGTACTGGGCTCTTTTGTTTTCTTCTCAAAGATTTTTTTTTGTCTTTTCCTTGGAACCAGATTTAAACTGTCTAAAAGAATAGCTGCTAGCTCAAGGAGCGAGGACTTTGATACTGCCTATGAACAAAATGTAATCAGGTTAAGATTGTCTGACTCGTTTGTGAAACTGATGTAGGGATAATAATTCTGCTGTGCGCTCCTGGGATGTGTTGGGAATGCATAATGAAAAATTGCGCATTGTCAGCCAAGGTTCACTGTAAGCTCAGCTTTGTTCTGCACGGTCTGTATCATTCAATGCGTGGCCCCTTTAAATTTCTATGCATGTATTCTGTTTATTTACAATGTAAAAGCCGGTGAGCGGTCTATGTGGGACCTTGCAGATTACCGCATGGCTTGCATGCGCGCAGCTTAGCAGGAACATTGCCGTCAGCCCACGATTATGCATTCAATAAAGTTAATGGATGGAATATTGCGAGCTAGGAATGCACAATTTTTCAATATGTGCTCCTAGCGTGTATTAGGATTTTTACCCCGGTGTGTGTATGTATTAAGGGGGTATCATGTCAGATGCAAATTCCAGAAGACTTTGTTCGAGATCAGATGAGATAACCATCTCTCTAGATAATAATTGGGATTCTGGCCACATCCCCATGTATTCAGGTGATCAAAGTGAATTATTACTGGCCTGTTGAGAATGAACTGAGGACAGCTTTGAAGAATCTGGACTTCATGTAAAAGGAAGTGATAACATAATTTAATAATATAAGAAATAGGAGCAAGATCAGGCCTTTCGTCCCCTCGAGCCTGCACCGCCATTCAATAGATCTTGGCTGATCATCTACCTCAACTCCACATTCCTGCACTATCCCCATATCTCTTGATTCTCTGAATATTCAAAAATCTATCGATCTCTGTGAGGAATATATCTCATTTGCAGCTGCTCATTTCAACCTTATTTTCACATCACGGTAGTGAGCTCGAACTCCATGTCTACACAAATAAAAAATCATTAAAGGTTGCAGTTTAAAGATCCCAAGAAGAGAATGGGATTCTGGAGAGATTTATACTTTCAAGTCAGAAAATATTTAATGTAGTAAGTTAAATGTTCTGCTCAGTCATTTTTGCTTCTGTGAATCTATATTGTGTAAGGAATTGCATTTGTAATTTTAACCTTACAAGATCTGATGGCGTGGCCATCCTGTGCGCCTTCTGGGACAAAATATCTCAATAAAAGGGTAATTATGAATGAGTTGGTGGTATGCTAATTCATTCACTCTACACAAGTTGTAAAATTTTAATCGTAGAATAAGTGAACACTATACTTGGAAACTGACATGTTACAGGGAGCATGAATAAAATGTGTTGAGCAAAGGTCCAAATTGTAATAGCCACAATGCCTATGCATGGTGCAAGACACCGCTTAATAAAGTAAATTTGCTATTGCCTTATATCATAAGTTGTTTTGGACTCAACAAATTACCATAATAGACAGGTGACTGCTCTATAGAAGTGCTAGTAATTACAGGTTACAGTCCAGTATCACAAAGGGTTTTTGAATGCGATGCTTTCCTGCTAATTACAGCTCAACAAATCGAGCGTTTTGGAAGCAAACCTTTCAGCTCATTAGAACCTAACAATGGTCTTTATGAATCGTCAGTTACAATTTTTTCCTTGGGGCTATGTGAGGAAAAGAATGTATTTATATTAAAATGTTTGTGGTTAGACTTGTGCTAAAGTTTAGTTCCTTGGAATTGATGGTCCTTTTTAGTAAATTGATTGGAGAATGTTATATAGTGTATCTTGACTTGCATCCAGAAAGAAAAGTAAAGATTAGACACTTGATGGAAGGAATTTGTTCTATTCTACATAGTCAATTCATTATGGTTTCTGTCAGTGAGATTGAATTGGAACTTTTATTTTCCTTTTGTTTTGCTTGATTGTGCTTGACAGGCTCTTTGGAATATGTCATTATTATCTGTACTCTAAGTCTGTGACATAGCAGCCCCAACAGTATTTTACAGTAGTGTAAAAACAGAACAGCATTTTCAAACAATGAGGTCATGGAGCTGTGGCGAGATGCCAGCAATGTTTTGGCTTGTGCTGGCAATTGATGGATCAAGTGTGCAATAGGTCCAGCAGATCATTAACACTGCAGACTAGAATGCTTAATATTAGGGAAGTTCTATAGTGATTGATTCTTGAAGGTTATACAAGGTGAGCACGGCAAAATATCTTGCTGACATGGTTTGTGCCATTAAGAATACTAGGAAATGATTTCATCTAGCAGCAGTCATCACCCATATCTCTTAATAAAAATAAGCCTGCTCTGAATTTAAAAATAACCTGGGAGGTTCAGCAGACACCTGGTGAGTTTAGTCTACTGTATGGGTTTGATATTACTGAACAAAAGGCAAAATGCTGAGGCCATAAATTAACTCCTCTCATTTGTAATTGGAGGAAACTGATGATGTACAGTTTGTCTAAATATATGGCTTCCAGTGATTGCAGAGAATTCGGAGTGCAGTCATACTCCAGCTACTGGTCACAGACTGCTGTCTGTGGAGAGTGATGCATATCTGGCTGACCCAAGTTAAAATACTGACTGCACACCACTGGGTCGCACTGAGGTCAGCATCTTACATTGTACAACTTATTTTAAATGTTCGGAGAGCAGAGGCCAGAGTATGCACTTTCTCCTAATATTATAAGATTGAAATGTAAATGGCCAGGGGTCAACAAACCACCTGGGTACTTAAAAAAAAAAACATGCATTGCACCAACATGGAGATTACACTACCCTTGTGGATTCAATCTCATGAGGCTGCCTCCACTTTTTTTGGCTTTTATGTGCTTGAGAGTCAGATCAGGACCTGATGCTAGAGTTATACTACCAGTTTTTGGTCAATGCACCCACCCACCCCATCCCCCCTCTGAACACTTTATATCAAGAAGGAAGTAGCAGTATAACTACAGCTTAATTGTATGATTTTTACTGCCAGTTTGCTTAAGGTAGCATCTAAACTCTACAGCATTGTTAATTACAGTCTTGTTGCTAGTAAAATTATATATTTTGGGAGTTCTGTTTACTTAATTTTGATCATGATGGGGATGTTATGATGAGCTCACAGTAAATTCTGAGAGCCAGAGAAGTTACACTGCAAGTGCTCGTGGCAGAGGGTTAAATTATTGGACGCGACTGCTGCCAGCGAACCGGAAGCCAGGTTCTGAGGAAAAATGCCGGGAAGGAGTGGGCCCCTTGAAAAAATGCCGGGAGGGAGCGAGCTCCTTGGAAAAATGCTGGGAAGGAGCGGGCTCCTTGGGAAAAATGCTGGGAGGGCGGGGGCTCCTTGGAGAAATGCTGGGAGGGAGGGATCTATGAGGATAATGCCAGGAGGGCAGGGGCTCCTTGAAAGGAAAACAAGCTTCCTTCCGTTGGCAGCAGTCACTCTTAAGTTATTTGCTATAAATTTTTTGACTGCATTCTGAATGTGACTGGAGCAATACAGTGGAGTTACTGACGACTCATAGGAAATGTATAATCACAAGTTGAAACTCCAATCTGTGACCATTCTGTGCCGAAATAGGACTAGAATTTTTGCGGTATCCAGCATTTTGCACGTGGCCATCAATAGCCGTGTTGAACAATCTCTCTAGTATTGTGTGGGCAAGGCTAATGAGAATGTCATAACCTAAATAAAATGGGCATAACATTGGGATAATAAGTTTTTCTCCTTTGAACTTCCCTCTCTTTCCTTTGGTAATGCAGAAAGCTATAAAATCTTAGTCTGTTTTAAAAACACTATGACTAATGTGATCTGCTGTTGGTGTGGATAAAATATTAGAAGCATAAAATATTTTAAAAGAACATTGTTGAATGTGGCTGTGCCTGACCAACTGGTTGAAAGACACTAGTCTGTTCTCCCAAGATTTATTTATTTTGGCTTACTGCCTGCCAATAGGGACAATTGTGTTATACTCTAATAAATACATATTTGTCTGTTTATTAATGCACAGTTCCGCAATTTTCTGGAATACACTGAGAACTGCAGTTTCTATTGGCACAAACATACTTGTTACCACTTTCCGCAAGATAAGTTTTAATTTTATTTCTACTGCTGTAGAGTTTCTCAGGTGCTGGCAAATTTCTCATCCAAGTACTTTTAATATATAAAGCTAGATGATGAGTTTAGGCAGGCAATTTAACTGTGTGGGGCATCACAGAGGTGTCTGATTTTGTTTTTGCCCACTGCTGAAAAACAATGAATAGATCATGAGTGCAAAGCCTAGCTGTTTCTTTTTTCCCTCACCATTTGATGGGGAGTCATGCAGGGTTTTACTTGTACACCTCTTAGGTGCCAGTTTAAGAATAACCTTAGTAAAGGACTGGGAGCAGATTAATACATGGATGGGGAAAGGGAGTCACATAGAGGGACACAAATAATTAAAAATAGAATAGCGGAAATATTTTTTTTTAAACTTGTATGCATTCTAACAGACGAACATATTGAGCATTTTTAAGACTGTCATGTAAATGACCTGCAGGCTATGTAGGCTGCCCTTTTCAGTGTTATGTTTGATTTAAGAAGTACTAACCAAAATGTACATGTCAGCCATCTTAGAATGGCAACATGAAAGGACCCTATTTAGCCATCCTCACAGATTGATGGAATTATGTGGTCTATATTTGGTGTGTGGTGTGAGATCACAGAGAGATTAAATACCATATTAAGTGGTGACTTGCCTTTTAGATTGTATGTTTTCTTAAAAAAAAAATCCATAGGAGATAGCAGTATAGATTCTAGAAAAATAAGCATAAGAAAATAACTGAGGCGCTACATGTTTTCTTTCCAAGCTCCTTAGAAATGCTTTCCTTTGGAAATGTTTCTGAGCATTATTTTTATTGTTTCTGGGCAGAATACAAAAGTTTTAAATAGATTAGAGTTTTGCAGTGGTTTTGAATTACAGCTGACCCGTAGTGAATCTCTTGTGTGCATATTGTTCAGTACTTGTATTTTTGCTTCAACCTCTAGTCTGCTAACCTCATAAGCTGTATATGGTACTGTCTGATTAACAATATGTCTCCTGACTGGTAGTATAAAGGTTAATTAAATATGTGATATGTTTAATATGTGTTAGAGTTTTCACTGAGGACAGCTGAGGTAAAGGGGAAGAAATCTGCATTAGTTTAGTGTATTGTGGTTTTGCAGATACAGGGGTAGTGTATTTATTGAAAAACAAGACACCTTGTCTTTCTGTTGTAGATGGTTAGTACAGCTGCTTTCATGCAGCACAACAAATAAAGTAATTCAATCCGTCTCCGTCACAGTGGGCCGTTTAGTTAACTGCTTCCATCTGTTGCCTGCTGTTCCCCTCACTTACGACCCTCTTCCTCTCTTGTCCCAGCCCCCCTGAGGAAGGCGAAGTTTGTGGAAAGCCCTCGAGTCCCAGAGTCGGAGCTCAGCTCCCCAACCAGAACCACAGCCAAGAAGCCAGACTTGGATGCTTTCTGCCCTGGTAAGCGTGTGCAGGGTTCAATTCTCCAGCAGCTAGCAAATTTGATAGTTGTATTATTGGGTAGGCATATGTCATTCAAAAACAGTTCTCAGCAGTGCCATGATAGAGCCAAAAGCTATGATGTGCGTGGAGCTTGTTGTAATCTGTGCAGTGAAGAAACTGGTAATGTTTATGCTGCTTTTTAGTGTGTAACACTAGAGAGGCTGAGAAGAAACTGAAGAATGCTGTAGACATAGAACATTTTTCTTTTAAAGAAGGATAAATCTGTTAATGATTGCATAGTGCTTTTAAATAATTTGGTTCAGAATGTGCTATTTTAAAGTTGTCATTTCTAAGAATAGTAATATAGAAATGCCATAGTTTAAACTATGCGCATGCTTGTTGTGATAATGGTCTGGTCTGATGTAGTGCATGTGGGATGGTTTAATTTATGCTCCAGGCATACATTAAATAGTATAACAGAGGAAAATGCTTGCTGTGATCAGAAACTGCATTTAGACTCCTTCTATTTCATTTTGTGATGTGGACAAGTTAGACATTTTGAAGCAAATACATTTTGAATGAATTTAAAATAGGAATAAAAAGCTTTGAACAGTTTTGATACAGAAGTGCTATCCCCAAGAGCTTCAACTACGAAAACATTCCTGTGCTTCACTTTTAATGCAGTGCATAGTTTATTTCATGCTGTAGTTCAGTAAATGTTGCTAGTAGTTTTTTTATTGCTCTGCTGATTCATCTCATAGCAGTTATTAAATGATCCCTTTCAAAACTGTCTTGTAGGATATCCTGTTCAGAAATTCTGCAGGATACCTATGGGATCTAGAAACTAAATCTTTGTGGCTTCCCCTCTGTCGGTCTAATTACAAATCTTGCCTGACGACTTCCAGAGTATCTTACAAACTGCAGCTGCTTCAAAGGAATTCTATGCTTCGTGACTCTGTATTTTCTCCCTCTTCGTAACACCCCACCATGCAAAGATTTTTATTTTAAAAATCTTGCTTTTCTCTCCTTCTTGGGGTCTCCTTGAGATATGCATTATTCCCTGACTGGCAAAGTGATCTGGGGCATCTGCAAGTACTATTCTGCAAAAAGTGACTAGGAGTGCTCAAGGGGCCTCATCCTATGATTTCCCCCCCCCCCACCTGCCAGTTAGTATCATTAGACAAAGTTGAGATTTCACTCGGTTTTGGACTAGACTCAAACCTGTATCCTACTGTCTCTGAAGACATATTGACCTGGATTTTGCAGTAGTAATGACGGCGAAACTGTCAGCGTTCGCCGTCAATACCCCTCTGATACTGACAGCAACTTCAGAATTTAGCGCATGCGCAGATAAACACAGATATCGTTAAGCTGCCGTCAGTCATTCACTGCTGTGCCATGTGCAGTGTGGAATTCCCCAGAGCCAGCAGTCAATTGAAATCACATAAGGACAAAAACTTCCCCTATTATGCTGGAATATCGTTGTTCAATCCTTCCCATCCCTACCTCCCTGAAAAAGTTAAGCCTTGTTGAAAAAGGCGTAACTGGGTTTTTAATGGCGTATTGACTGCTGAGCAACCGTTCTGGTGCTGAAAAACAAATTTTATATTTGTGGAATGTCAATTTTCTCCATTAATATGATTAAAAATTCCATGGTTTTAAAAAATAAATTAAATTTTGTTTGATATTTCAGCTTCTACCTTAATCTTGTGTATGCCCAAATCTTTATTTTGCTCTCTGTAAAAAATTATAAAAAGTAAATTAGAATATCTGAATTTTTCTTCCTGATTTGCTGTCGGTGAGAATTCTTAAATGTGATTGGCTGCTTAGCCAGCTTGATGACATCACTGTTGCTGGAAGCTGAAGATTCGCTTGATTTGGCTCCAAATTCAAACGAAGGTCGGGAGAGCTGAAATCAACGCCACAGAGATTGCTAGACCTTTGTGGGCAGCTTTCTTTCAGGTCAGTGGCGAGCACCGTCGCTACGCTGCTGACTGCAAATTCCGGGCCAATAGAGCACTGAAACCCATCCAACTGTGCTGTCTTAATGCAGTGAGATTTCTGAAACACTGAAATTAAAGCACGGACAGCTCTTGATTTTTCCGGAATGAACTCTCCCAAATACTCCACGTTGATACAACACTGTCACATTAAGTTTAGCTGCTAGATTTAAGCTTTGTTCTAAGATTACACAGGGTGTGCAGTATGTAGAATATTATGTGATATTGATTTGTTGACACTAATCACATGTAATCAAAAGTTGATACTGAAAATTATTTGAATTCAAGTATGGAATATTACATCATCTTTGTCACCATAACATCTTACAAACTATTCTGCGTTTTACTTGATTTGTAATCCAGCATTTTAAATTTGAGACAAGGAAAAGGCCATATGGTACAATACACCTGCCCCTTTTTTGGTTGAACTGATCCCAAGCTTTCTATCTTCTCAACATATCTCTCCCGGTTATCCTCTTATTTTACTCACATTGTTGTGGAAAAGTGTTTTGGTACATGATGTAAACGCATATACATTACTGCTACTGAGAGCAATAATTTAAAATGGAGAGTATTAATATTTCTATACTTTAAAGTAGAAGTGGGATTTAAAAAATATAAGTTGCCGTAAGAAAATTGGATATTAAAAGATTCAAGTCAAAAATAACAAAATTGATCTTTGCGAGTACAGGCTACAATGGGGTATTGCATTGGGGATGGTGAATTACAAAAGTTTTTTCAGGTATAATGGACCCATATGTCCCCTTCGCAAGCAAGAACTAATGGCAGTGTGGCATCGTCAGTGGGTTTATTTTTTTGTTCTTTTTACTGTGCAATCTTGAAGATAATCATAACCAGATGGTGTGATGTTGGGGCAAACTGAGAACATTGCTTACTCAAACACAGAATGTTTTAATTGACTTACCCAGCAGTAGCACTGATTTTTGCCAGAGCCTTTTTAGTACCTGGAAGAAATTCAGTTTGTAAAACAACAAAATATGGTGAAAATAGTTCAAAATATTGTCTGTTTGCAAAATTAATGCTCAAGGGTACTTCCATTTTTATTTCAAAGTAGTAGTAATGAGTTCTACACCTATTGAAAAATGTTGATGACCATAGTGGGTTTTCGAAGCTGACGCAGTACCATTTTTCTTGTAATTTATTCAATGCGTATCACTGTAGCAACAAAGCTGTATATGTTGATTGGCTGCTTTTTATGTGTATTTGTAAAGTTTCACACTAATAAATTTACAAATCAATATGAATTCCCTTAAAAAAAAATGGTTACTCTTGGCACATTTAAAAAAAAAGAAAAAGTCTGTTCTATTTCGAACAAAAAGAAAGAGGTTTTCTTCATTAAGTAAAGTTATTCATCCCGAGCTCAATCCTGCCTGCCCTGAGGAACTGATGGACAGAAGACAATGCTTTTTAATAGGTCTGACTGAATTGCCTTTGCACCACATTGTAACAACTAAATGTGTAAAACAGACGATGTACTTGGTGATATAGCTTCCCAAGGTCAACTTAAATGGTGGAAATAGCTAACTTCCTCAGTCTGTGAGACTTTGTTATGTTTCTGTACCATGTGACTGAAGTTCTGAAAAGACGGTCTGTCTAGGAGGAATGGGGAACATTGTAGAGAAGTTGAAACTTTCAACCATTTTCTATACACAAGATTAATTCCAGACGTTTCAGAGCATTTCTTGTTGCATTTATTTTAAATGGAAGTGAATTCAAATTACAGACTTTGCTGGAGCAGGGCATCTCGCGGCGTTCCCTGTTAAGTTAGACTTGTTCGTGCATGTTTATGTTGAAAAAAAACTGCCCAGAACTTTGCTGGAAGAGCAAGCTGATCAGTATGAGGACAGCAGGGCATCTGGGACCTTGGTGGACTACAGGACAAACTGTGTGTCTCCTTAACAATGAGATTAAAGGTTTGAGAAATAAACAGTGGAGGGATTGAGAAGGAGGGTGAGTGGGTGCGTTCAATGTCAAATCAGGTAGAAAAAGAGAAGGAAAGAAATATTGAATTAAGAAAGGAAAAAAAGAGACAAAGGTAAATTAAGAAAAAAAATGTTGAATTTAAAATTTGACTTTTATAAATCAACAATTCACAACCTGAATGAATGAGACTCCACATTTATAATGGTTAACTTTCTTGGCCAGAAAGGTTGATTGGCAGTCATTAACAATTATTAAGTTGTTAAAAGTGTGCGTATACTGTTAACTACTAGACTTAACTTTCTGTGGTGGGTTTAATGGGCAATTAATGTGCAAATGAAAAACACGGGGCGGTTACGGGCAAGATGCGGTTCCCGCGTAGCAAACAGTGGAACAGCCCAAATCGGCCAGCATTGCAGCAATTCACAATTTACAGAGCAATTCAAGGGATGGTTTGGGGGGGGATCGGGGGTAATCATGGGGGGCCAGACAGAGATCGGGGCAGAGATGGAGGGGTTTGATGATCGAGGTGGGGGTGAGGGCTTGATAATCACAGGGGCTGGAATACAGGTTTGCTTTCAGGGCCAGGTGCGGTGGGGGGCATCATCATCATCTTTTAGGCAGTCCCCTCGAAATCGAGGAAGACTTGCTTCCACTCTAAAAGTGAGTTCTTGGGTGACTGAACGGTCCAAAATGAGAATGGCAGTCTCTGTCACAGGTGGGACAGACAGTGGTTGAAGGAAAGGGAGGGTGCGGTGGAATGGTGGAGCACACCTGCTCCTCCTGGCCCACAAGCAGTGCTGGAAAAGTACTTGGCTCTTCCATGCAGCAATCCTTGCCTCCCTTTCGCTGCCGGATTTCCCGAAATCCAGGCGACCAGCATTCAGCCTGAAACACGGATAAAATCTGAGGCACACAGTCTAATTAAAATATTTGAATGAGCGACCCGCCTCCTGAGAGCGGGTGGTTGCCCGAACCCCGTCTTGTCTCCGTTAAAACTGGAAGTGGGCAGATTGGGTTTAGGTTTGAGATTTTTTACATTTTAACATCCCACCCGGCCACAACCCACCCATTTTTGGGAGTTAAAATTGCCCCATCACGTTCGAGTGTTTGATCAGCGACGACAGATTGTTCGCTATCGGGCCTGAATTTGTGGTCGGAGGCTTCCAGTCAGTAGATGCCACCGAACCGCAATAAAAATACACACCTGCCCAATGGTTCTGGATCCATGGAGACTCGCACTCCTGGGCAGCTACACTTAGGCCTGAGTAGAGGTCTGTGTATCCCAGGGACGCAGGCGGTTCACAAGCACCCCGGGATCACGTGGGCTGGCCCAACCATTCAGAAAGGGGATTCCCATTATGCTTATGGGGATCTATTTACATACAGAATCCACATAAGTTTCATAGGAATCATCCAAAAAAACACGTACACCACACTGAAATTTAAAAAAAGCATTACATATTTAAAATACAATTTAATTAAACATTTAAAACAAAAATGTAATTTTTTGAAAAATTAATTTAAAGATTTTTCAAGGGGCCAAAAATAATATACTTATTTTACAGGTTTTAGAATGTTAAAATAATTTTTTATTTTAATATTTATTTTCACCCTTACTCTGTTAATAGAAGGCCATGTGCCTGTCTACCAGGCATAAGAGTTTCATGGGCATTCGGTGGGCAAGAGTCGGGCAAATAGCCCAACTCACCGCCAGCGAATGCCCATTTTCTATGCATGCGGAGGATCTGGCGAGGAGATTGTTGAGATCGCAGATTCCGGGTTTTCATCCATACGAAAATCCAGGCCCAGGTGTTTAACACAGCAGAGAAAGTGTGATATATTTGGTGTTTAATCATTATGTATAATATGGTGGTCTTTCAGATGTTTAATCATAGCAGACTCCAGTAAATAGAGTTTAATTCCAACAAGTGGAATGTATGGCATGTAGGACATTTTGGTGGGTTTTTTTGCTGCTGAAACTGGTGCTGATCTCAATCTGATTTGATGCTATTACAGTAATGCCAGTGATAATGATATCCTCCACAGATTGTGTGAGATCACAGCAATGTTTAAATCTAGAGGACAGATTGTGGTACCTGAGATCGCCACCTCCTTGTCTTCTGTCTCTCTCTTCCTCTCTATCTCTGTCCATTCCCCTGCCCCCCTGCCCCCCTCCTTCCAACCCTTTACGGTTCATCCCAAAGCTGAAGAGCATATAGGCCAATTGGATTGACACTACCAGCTCCCAGGCTGAAATCAGCTAACTCAATACAGACTAGGAATCAAACTTGGGACATTCTCTTCTCTCAGATATAAAAGATTTTGGAATTGAAAAAGTTGTCTTTTCCATGTCAGTCAACAATAAAACAATGCTGTGGGATTACCCTGTTTCTGGAAGATACATTGACGTCTTCAAATTTGAAACATAACAAAGTCAAGAATATTACAACAATTTATTTTGTTGTCGAGAAAATATTATTTCCCTACCCAAATACTTTTTGAGAATTGTATAACGAAGTCTGGTCCTGGTTTGCCCAACCGCTTTGCTGCTACATCCTTCCAGCTTTTTGTAATTTCTGTCGCTTCCCCATCCCCCAGTCATGAGTTTGCTGACTCTTGTCAGCCATCATATTGATTCAAAATGCCAACTAGACATTAAGCCTGTACCTTTAGGTTGCTCTATAATACCAATGTGCTACATTGGAGATTATTAAATCATTCTGTTATTTGAAATATAATTCTATAAAATTATGTTTAACATTCATGTGTTTCAACTTAGATGGCTAAAATGGTGGCTCATCTGAATTTGACACAAAATGTTGTTTATTTTATACATTTATCCCTCTTGCAGTTAATACATTCTCTAATTTACATCTCGTGCCAACACAGTTAGTGGCAGGTGTAAAATTAAGATTACCTGAATTTATTTCATTTGCTGATTTGATGTGGAAGCATGAAATTTATACTTAATGGTTTTAGCTGGAATTTTAAGCTAAAAAATGCACAGAATTTTGTGATTATCTTAAGATAACATTCATGTATGTTGATGAAGTGCATATTGACCAAGAAAAATCTGTCGTACAAAATGTCAAATGGTTAGAAATATACATTAGAATTCTGTGTTGAGTGAACAAGGGAGTGTTTATATTGTTCAGCGTGTGTGTAGTTGACTGATTCAATCTGGCATTGAGAGAATGCTTCAGGATAATTTGCAGTGATAGTCTTGGTATTATCTGGGAAAAATGTCCATTTCATAAAAATAAAATATCCATATGTCTTAACAACAACGTGTATTTATATAGCACCTTTAACATAGTGAAACATCCCAAGGCGCTTCACAGAAGTATTATGCGATCAAAATTTGACACCGGGCCGCATAAAGAGAAACAAACGCAGGTGACCAAAAGTTTGGTCGAAGAAGTAGGTTTTACGGAGCGTCTTGAAGGAGGAAAGAGAGGCGGACAAGTTTAGTCAGGGAGTTCCAGAGCTTGGGGCCTAGGCAACAAAAGGCACGGCCACCAATGGTTGGGCGATTATAATCAGGGAGGCTTAAGAGGGCAGAATTAGAGGATCGCAGACATCTCGGTGTGGGTGGGGGAGCAAGTTTTAGGGCTGGAGGAGATTACAGAGATAGGGAGGGGCGAGGCCATGGAGGGATTTGAAAATAAGAATGAGAATTTTGAAATCGAGGTGTTGCTTAATCAGAAGCTAATGTAGGTCAGCGAGCACAGGGGTGATGGGTGAACGGGACTTTGTGCGATTTAGAACAAGGATAGCCGAGTTTTGGATCACCTCTAGTTCATGCAGGGTAGAATGTGGGAGGCCAGCCATGAGTGTGTTGGAATAGTCAAGTCTAGAGGTAACAAAGGCATGGATGAGAGCTTTAGCAGTGGATGAGCTGAGGCAAGGACAGAGACGGGTGATGTTACGGAGGTGGAAATAGGCGGTCTTAATTATGCTGCGGATATATGGTCATTTCAGAGTCAAATATGACACCAAGGTTGTGAACAGTCTGGTTCAGCTTCAGACAGAAGTTGGGGAGAGGGATGGAGTCAGTGGCTAGGGAACGGAGTTTGTGGCGGGATCCGAAAATAATGGCTTTGGTCTTCCCAATATTCAATTGGGGGAAATTTCTGCTCATCCAGAAATGGTGTCGGACAAGCTGTCTGATAATTTAGAGCTTGTGGCGAGGTCGAGAGAAGTGTAGTGAGGTAGAGCTGGGTGTCATAGCGTACATGTGGAAACATGTAGATGAGAAATAGGAGGGGGCCAAGGATAGATCCTTGGGGGATACCAGAGGTAACGATGCGGGAGTGGGAAGAGAAGCTGTTGCAGGTGATTCTCTGGCTACGATTAGATAGCTAAGAATGGAACCAGGCGAGTGCAGTCCCACCCAGCTGGACTGTGAGGCGTTGGAGAAGGACAGAGTCGTCAACCGTGTCAAAGACTGCAGACAAGTAGAGAAGGATGAGGAGGGATAGTTTACCTTTGTCACAGTCACAAAGGTTGTAATTTGTGACTTTGATGAGAGCCGTTTTGGTACTATGGAAACTGGATTGGAGGGATTCAAAAATGGAATTGTGGGAACGTTGGCCACGGATTTGGGAGGCAACAACACATTCAAGGACTTTGGAGAGGAAAGGGAGGTTGGATATAGGGCGGTAGTTTGCAAGGACAGAGAGGTTAAGGGTTGTTTTTTTGAGGAGGTGTGTGGTGACGACAGATTTGAGGGGGAGGGTGACAATACTTGAAGAGTGAGAACCGTTAACAATGTCAGCTAACATGGGAGCCAGAAAAGGAAGTTGGGTGGTCAGCAGTTTGGTGGGGATAAGGTCAAGGGAGCAGGAAGTGGGTCGCATGGACAGGATGAGCTCGGAGAGGTCATAGAGAAATTGGAAAAATATGTGAGGTCAGAGCTAGGGCAGGGAGAATCCGGAGAAGAAGTTTGGTCCGGTGGGCTAGGGAAAGGAAAGGAAGAGGCAGAGGCGGCTGAACGGATGGTCTCAATCTTAAAGACAAAGAAGTTCATGAGCCCCTCACACTTATTGCGGAGGTGAGAGTGGAGACTGGGGAGAGGGGTTTAAAAAGACAGTTAGCATGGAGAATAGAAGCCGGGGTTTATCTTTACATTCCAGGAATAGTGAGCGATTTTGGCAGACGAGACTAGCATCGGATAGTGCTTTATGTGGGTGGTCCAGCCAGATCTGGCGGTGAATGGCTAAACTATTGTCCACTATATCCATTCAAGTCTGCATCCCTTGGACTTAGGGGAGCGAAGATCAGGGCTGTACCAGAGGGAACTGCCAGGGTGAGAAAGAGCAATTGTTTTAACAGACTAGGGCACCAAAGGTGGAGTTGAGGGTGTGATTAAGCAGATCGGTAGCTGCAGAAATGTCATGGTGAATGGATGGCCAAAGTCTAGACAGTTGGGAGTTCATAACTGCAGTTGTAAGAGAGTCGGGAGAGAGTTTTTTCCAGGGGCGCACTCAGAAGGAAGTAGGGTTGGAAGGGGGATATGGGTGGAGAGTAATACGTGGAAATGGTCAGAGATGGCCTTACCTGTGATTGACGCGATGGGAGTAGTGAGACCACGAGAGATGGCAAGATTGAGGGAGTGGCCGTGAAGAAGAATTGGGGAGTTTACATGGAGGGAGATTTTATGGGAGGATAAGAGGCTAGTGAACTCAGAGGAGAGAGAGCATGATGAATTTAGATGGAGGTTGAATTCATTGAGGATGAGAAGGTGTTCGGTGCAGAGGGAGGAAAGGAGTGAAAAAATATCAGTCATATTTTTATGGTGCTTGGATGAGAATGAGAATTTTAAATTATAGGTGAGAGGGGTGGAATAAGGTGAGATGCTCAAAGGAGGAGAAAGTGCCAAAGGAGTAGGGGGAACAGACCAAGATGTGATTTGTTGATGAGAGCCAGACCGCCACCATAGTAGTCTGAGCGGGGCAAGTGTTGGAAGGTATATCCAGGCGGGGAAGCTTCATTTAAGGGTAAGGTGTCATCGCTCCTCAACCAAGTTTCGGTCAGGGCATTGATGTCGATGCCATCATCCATGATAAGCTCATGGATGGGAAGGGTCTTGTTTGCAAGCGAACGGACGTTCTGGAGGAAGATGTGGAGGTTCGGTGATGGCTGCCCCACTGCCTGCGTCCCAGGGTCATTGCTGAGAAAGGGATGAGTTGAACGGGGAGGAGACTGGCAAGATTAGCTTCCAGTGGGCGTGCTGAGTGGGAGAGAGTAGGATGGGAAGGTTGGGGTTGCTGCTCGTAGGATGCCAAGAGAGGCACAGAGGGAAGCTGTCGGCTTATTTAGGAGGGAATCGAGCCTGGGACGGCTGCAGGAGAGTAGGAAGTGTAATATAGTTCCACCTTATGGGCTACTGGTCCACCTAGTGGACTACTTTGGTTTATTGCTGTTTTCACAATAGAGGTCAGGTCATTTGACAGGTTCCTGAGTTAAGAAGCCATCTTGAAATCTGTGTGTTTGTGAAGTCGTAAAAAAATATATCACATTGGCGACGAGGGTGGGATAATCGGATTTCCCTAGCTGAAATTTTTGTTGGTGGATGATTCCAGCCAAACAACAGAGAGACTAGAGAGGTCCTTTGTTTGCAGAACAGCTAAAAATCCAAGATAAACTACAAGCACACTTGACTGAACTGCCAGAGTCCAGATGGCTGCGCCTACGGGAATAATAGGGTGCTTGGGTGAATTCCATCGTGACCGTGAGACTTTCGGCGCGTATGTGATGCGGCTAAAAATGTTTTTCACCACAAATAGTATCATCAAAGTCCCCAATGATGAAAACCGTAACCGGGTGGTGTTGGAAAGAAAACGGGCTATTTTCTTGACTGAATCAGGCGCCGAGGTGTATGAAACGTTGAAAAATGTGCTTGTTCCCGTCAAGCCAAAGAATGGTGCCTCTGGGGAGTGCAGCCAATTCCAAGGCACCACGGGTGGCTCAGCTGCACTGGGGGAGGGACAAAGAATAAAAGAGCTCTATCGATCGGGGATTCTATAGTTGGGGGAACAGACAGACGTTTCTGCGGCCGTTGACGTGACTCCCGAATCGTATAGTGCCTTTCTGATGCCAGGGTCAAGGATGTCACAGAGCGGACGCAGGGCATTCTGGGGGGAGAGAGTAAACAGCTAGAGGTCGTGGTCCATAACTGGATTAACGACAAAGGTAAAAAGAGGGATGATGTCCTACAGGCATAATTCAGGGAGCTAGGAAGAAAATGAACAGGACCTCAAAGAAGGTAATCTCTGGGATACCGATGCCACGTGCTAATGAGTACAAGAATAGAGAGGATGAATACATGGCTGGAGAGTTGGTGTAGCAGAGAGGGCTTTAAATTCTTGAATTCTTTGAGTTTGCACCTCAACAGCACCGGGACCAATAGCCTCACGGGGAGTTTTGCAAGTGCGGTTGGGGAGGGTTAAACTAGCTTGGCAGGGGGATGGGAACCTGAGAACAAATTCAATAGGGAAGGAAGTAAATCAGAAATTGGATAGCAAGAATTTAGAAAGCGAATCTGTATGACACAGGAAACGGCTTAGGAGGTAGTAATCAAGGAGGTCTTCCTGTTCTAAATGGTTTATACTTCAATGCAAGGAGTATAGCGAATAAGGCGGATGAGCTAAGAGCACAGGTAGATACTTGGGAGTATGACATTATAGCCATTACAGAAACATGGCTGAAAGAGGGGCAGGTTTGGTAGCTCAATATTCCTGGTTACAGGATTTTAGACAAGACAGAGAGGGTGGTAAAAAGGGAGAGTGGCGTCACGGTACTGATTGAAGAAACTATTACAGCGGTGAGGAGGGATGATATGTTAGAGGGATCATCAAATTAGGCCATATGGGTCGAATTGAAAAATAAAAAAGGGCGATCACACTGCTAGGCATGTGATATAGACCCCCAAACAGTGGGAGTGAGATAGATGAGCAAATATGTTGTCAAATTGCTGTGAAGTCCAAAACCCATAGGGTAGGAATAATAGGGGATTTTAACTATCCAAATATTGATTGGGACAAATATAGTGTGAAGGGTATAGAGGGTGTGGAATTCTTGAAATGCATTCAAGAGAACTTTTTGATCAGTATGTAGCAAGCCCAACACGAGAGGGGGCGGTTTTGGATTTAGTTTTGGGGAATGAAGCTAGGCAGGTTGAAGGAGTATTAGTTAAGGGAAGATCGTGTTTGGCTAACTTGATTGAATTTTTTGACGAGGTAGCCAAGAGGGTTGATGAGGGTAGTGCGTACGATGTAGTGTATATGGACTTTAGCAAAGCTTTTGATAAGGTCCCACGTGGTAGACTGGTCATGAAGGTTAAAGCCTGTGGGATCCAGGGCAAAGTGGCAAGTTGGATCCAAAATTGGCTTAGAGGTAGGAAGCAAAGGGTAATGGTTGATGGATGTTTTTGTGACTGGAAGGATGTTTCCAGTGGGGTTCCACAGGGTTCAGTACGGGGTCCCTTGCTTTTTGTGGTATATATAAACGATTTAATTTTGAATATAGGGAGTATGATTAAGAAGTTTGCAGACGGCACTAAAATTGGCTGTGTGGTTGATAATGAAGAGGAATGTCATGGGCTGCAGGACGATATCAATCTACTGGTCAGGTGTGCAGAGCAGTGACAAATGGAATTTAATTCAGAGAAGTGTGATGTAATGCACTTTGGGAGGGTTAATAAGGAAAGGGTATACACATTAAACGGTAGGCTATTTACTAGTGTAGATGAACAAAGGGACCTTGGAGTGGTTGTCCACAGATTCCTGAAAGCAGCAGGCCAGGTGGGTAAGAAGGCATACGGAATGCTTGCCTTTATTGGCCGAGGCATAGAATATAAGAGCAGGGAGGTTGTGTTTAAATTGTATAATACTTTGGTTAGGCCACAGCTGGAATACTGCGTGCAGTTCTGGTCGCCGTATTATAGGGAAGACGTGATTGCACTAGAGAGGCTGAAGAGGAGATTTACTAGGATGCTGCCTGGAATGGAGAATCTTGGTTATGAGGCCATATTGGATAGGCTGGGTTTGTTCTCATTGGAACAGAGGAGGTTGAGAGGAGACCTCATTGAGGTGGATAAAATATTGAGGAGCCTGGACATAGTGGATAGTAAGGGCCTATTTCCATTGGTGGAGGGGTCTATTACAAGGGAGCATAGTTTCAAGGTGGTTGGTGGAAGGTTTAGAGGGAATTTGAGGCGGGGGGGGGGGCTTCTTTTCGCAGAGGTTTGTGGGGATCTGGAACTCGTTGCCTGAAAGAGTGGTGGATACAGAAACCCTCACCACTTTTAAGAGATGGTTGTATGGGCACTTGAAGTGCCGTAACCTGCAGGGTTACAGACCTAGAGCTGGTAATTGGGATTAGACTGGATAACTTCTTATTGGCCGGTACAGATATGATGGTAAGTGCTGCAGGGAATCAAATGCGGCCAGGCTGAGTGAGCTCCTGGACTAGTTTCGATCGCCTGGATGGGTCGGAGAGGAATTTTTCCAGATTTTTTTCCCCTAAATTGGCCTGGTTTTTATCTGGTTTTTGACTCTCCCAAGAAATCACATTTCATCGGTTAAGGTGGAGTGTAGAATGTTTTAGTATAAGGGTCGCAGTTGTGTTCGTTTCCGCCATTGTTCATAGGTTTATATGTAACCTTCAGGGCTGCTGACCGAGGGCCATGCGGCTCTTTGATGGCCGGCGCGGACACGATGGGCCGAAATGGCCGACTCCTGCGCTGTAAATTTCTATGTTCTATGCATCACTTATGGAGATTCTAAGCAAGTTAGAACAGCACTACCGTCCTGAGTCCCTGGAAATTGATGAAAGTTATCGTTTTGGAACACAAGATCAATTCATTGACGAAAGTATCAGTGAGTACATTGTAGCATTAAAAAAAGCTATCTATTTACTGTCATTTCGGAAACCCTCAGCACTGAGCATTGCGTCATCGCTTTGTTTGTGGGATGAAAAATGAAACAATAAGAAGAAAGTTATTGACGAGCCCTAATTTGACTTTTGATTCAGCTTGTCAGACAGCTATGTCAATAGATATAACCGACCAATATTACCGCGAATTTCGTACCATTTCCAGTCGTCAGACAAACGACTCGCACATATTTGATCAAGATGTTTGATCATGGACAGGTTAGGTTTGTTCACTTTGATCATATTTTACCGACAGATGTGGAAGGAATTGAAAGTTGGAATGATTCGATTATTTCTGGCTCATCAGAAAGTCTTATTACAAGTAGAGTACCAGTAGCATATCCTGCATCAAATGTTCTGGAAACAAGTCCAATAGAAACATAGAAAATAGGTGCAGGGGTAGGCCATGCGCCCCTTCGAGCCTGCACCCATTCGATAAGATCATGGCTGATCATTCATCTCAGTACCCTTTTCCTGCTTTCTCTCCATACCTCTTGATCCCTTTAGCCATAAGGGCCATATCTCACTCCCTCCTGAATATATCTAACGAACTGGCATCAACAACACTCTTCGGTAGAGAATTCCACAGGTTAACAACTCTGAGTGAAGAAGTTTCTCCTCATCTCGGTCCTCAATGGCTTACCCCTTATCCTTAGACTGTGACCCCTGGTTCTGGACTTCCTCCAACATCGGGAACATTCTTCCTGCATCTAACCTGTCGGGTCCTGTCAGAATTTTATATATTTCTATGAGATCCCCTCTCATTCTTCTAAACTCCAGTGAATACAGGCCCAGTCTGTTAAGTATGAATAAAGAGTCTGACCAGATACTGTGAGCTCAAAGTAAAGTGTGACCGTAGTCTTTTATTGTAGGTCTCCAGAGTGCCTCGCCAGCCTGTGAGGCCTCAAGTACAGATGCTCCCAAGGGATAGTGGGATCCCTTGGGACTCCAGGGGATGAGCCCTTTGGTGGTTACACAAAGTATTTACAGGTTTACATATATAACAACACTCCCCCCGCCACCATCTCCGCCGCCCCCCCCCCCCCCCCCAACGCCACCAAAGTGTATAGTGTAACTATTTACAAGCTGAATTGATCTTGGGGCCTTTCTTTCCCTGGTTGATCGTCTCGGTGCAACTGCTGGCTTTGGTGAGTCGTTTGTTGGGCTCTCGTTGGGTTGCTGTGAAGTTGGCCTTGCAGGGCTGCCTGGTTTGGTGAGTCCTGCTGGGCTGCTGCGGGTGATGGGTTCTGCTTCATGGTCAACCGTTGTGTCGGTTGCCACTGGTGTGTGTGTGTTGGTAGGTCAAAAAAGGTAGGGTCTAATATGGGTTGCTCTGGATAATCTGTGAATCTGAGTTTGGTTTGGTTCAAGTGATTCCTGTAGATGAGTCCATTTGAAAGTTTGACCCAAAACACCCTACTCCCCTCTTTGGCCATAACAGTGCCGGGAAGCCACTTGGGACCTTGTCCATAGTTCAACACAAATACAGGATCATTAATTTCAATTTCGCGTGACACATTTGCGCTAACATGATATGTACTTTATTGAAGCCGCCTGCTCTCTACCTGTTCGTGTAGATCAGAGTGGACTAACGAGAGCCTTGTCTTAAGTGCCGTTTTCATGAGCAGTTCAACGGGTGCAATCCTAGTGAGCGAGTGTGGTCTCGTGCGGTAACTAAGCAGGACTCGGGATAGGCAGTGAGCCTTCAGTTACCCTCTTCAAGCTCTGCTTGATTGTTTGCTCTCTCTGCCTGACTGTTGGATGCTGCTTTGAACGGGGCAGATGTAACCTGTTTGATCCCATTGCGGATCATGAACTCTTTGAACTCGGCACTGGTGAAACACGGCCCGTTGTCGCTCACAAGGACATCAGGCAGGCCGTGCATGGCAAACATGGCCCGCAGGCTTTCAGTGGTGGCAGTGGACGTGCTTGCCGACATTATCTCACATTCAATCCATTTGAAGTAAGCATCTACAACCACTAGGAACATTTTACCCAAGAACGGGCCTGCATAGTCGACATGGACCCGAGACCACGGTTTGGCGGGCCAAGATCATAAACTTAATGGCTCCTCCCTGAGTACATTGCTTAACTGTGAACATGTTTTACATACCGGGCCACCACATGTGGGATCTGGCTATCACTTTCATCATTACAATGCCAGGGTGAGTACTGTGGAGATCACTAATAAAAGTGACCCTGCCCTTTTTGGGTACCACTACCTGATTACCCCACAGAAGGCAGTCTGCCTGTATAGACATTTCATCTTTGGGCCGCTGGTACGGCCTTATCGCTTCCTGTATTTCTAATGGGACACTGGACCAGCTCCCGTGAAGCGCACAGTTTTTTACTAAGGACAGTAAGAGGTCCAGGTTCGAATCTGTCGGGCAGTAACAGGTGATTGCTCACTCTCGAATGCTTCCATTACCATGACCAAATCTGGGGGCTGTGCCATTTCTACCCTCGTGGTGGGCAATGGCAGCCTACTGAGAGCATTGGCGCAGTTTTCTGTGCCTCGCCTGTGGCGGATGGCGTAGTTGTACGCAGACAACGTGAGCGCCCATCTCTGGATGAGGGCCGATGCATTCGTATTTATCCCCTTACTTTCAGAAAAGAGGGATATCAGTGGCTTATGGTCAGTTTCCAATTCAAATCTGAGCCCAAACAGATATTGCTGCATTTTCTTTACCCCATAAACACACGCTAACGCTTCTTTTTCAATCATGCTGTAGATCCTTTCAGTCTTAGACAGACTTCTGGATGCATAAGCAACTGGTTGCAATTTCCCAGATTCATTAGCTTGCTGCAATACACACCCGACACCGTATGACGACGCATCACATGCTAGTACCAAACGTTTACATGGATCATACAACACAAGCAATTTGTTTGAGCATAACAGTTTTCTAGCTTTAACAAAGGCATTTTCTTGGCTTTTACCCCATACCCATTCGCCTCCTTTACGCAGTGAGGCATGCAGTGGTTCGAACAGTGTGCTGAGACCCAGTAAGAAGTTACAAAAGTGGTTCAGGAGTCCTAGAAACGTCCACAACTCCGTCACATTCTGTGGCCTCGGTGCATTCTCGATTGCCTCCATCTTCGAATCGGTGGGCCTGATGCTGTCGGTCGTGATTCTTCTCCCCAGGAACTCCACTTCAGGCGCCAGGAAAACGCATTTCGATCATTTTAACCTGAACCCCACGTGGTTGAGCCGACTAAGAACCTCCTCCAGGTTCTGCAGGTGCTAGACTGTGTCCAGACCTGTAACCAAGATGTCGGACTGGAAGACCACGGTGTGCGGGACCGACTTCAGTAAGCTTTCCATGTTCCTCTGGAATATCGCCGCGGCTGATCGAATCCCAAACGGGCATCTGTTGTAAATGAAGAGACCTTTGTGTGTGTGTTGATGCAGGTGAGGCCCTTCGATGATTCCTCCAGCTCCTGCGTCATGTAGGCCGAGGTCAAGTCCAGCTTCGTGATCATCTTTCCTCCCGCCAGCGTTGCAAAAAGGTCGTCTGCTTTTGGTAGTGGGTATTGATCATGCAGGGAGAAACGATTGATAGTTACTTTGTAATCACCACAGATTCTGACGCTGTCGTCTCCTTTGAGTACTGGAACAATTGGACTGGCCCAGTCGTTGAATTCGATCGGCGAAATTATGCCCTCTTGTTGCAGCTGGTCCAGCTCGATCTTCACCCTTTCTCTCATCATGTACGGTACAGTTCTTGCCTTGTGATGGATGAGTTGCGTCCCCGGAATTAGGTGGATCTGCATTTTTGCTCCTTGAAACTTCCCGATGCCTGGTTCGAACAGTGAGGGGAACTTGCTTAAGACCTGGGCACACGAAGTGTCGTCGATGGGTGAGAGCGCTCGGATGTCGTCCCAGTTCCAGCATATCTTTCCCAGCCAGCTCCTGCCAAGCAGCATGGGACCATCATCTGGTACTACCCAGAGTGGTAACTTGTGCATCGCTCCATCGTAGGACCTTTACAGTAACACTGCCGATTACGGGAATCAGTTCCTTTGTGTAAGTTCTCATTTTAGTGCGAATGGGAGTCAGGACTGGCCTTGAGGCCTTGCTGCACCACAATTTAACGAAAGTCTTTTTGCTCATAATGAACTGGCTCGCACCAGTGTCCAGCTCCATTGACACAGGGAGTCCATTTAATTCAACCTTCAGCATTATTGGAGGACACTTTGTGGTAAATGTGTGCACCCCATACACCTCTGCTTCCTCGGTCTGAGGCTCTGGTTCATCGTGATCTGCCGTGGATCTGTCCTCCTCTGCAACATGGTGGTTTGCAGGATTAGCAAGGTTTGCAGCTCGCCTGCACAAACCACCATGTTGCAGAGGTGTCCCATTGTTCCACAGCCCTTGTAAACTTACCCTTTGAAGCAGCATGAATGGAAATGATGATCACCCCCGCAGTGCCAACAAGGTGTTAATGGCCTAGCATTCATCACCCTTGGTGGATCTGAAACATCTGCGGACGTGCAGCTGCAGGCATGTGAGGCCCACCCTGTATGTTGCGATTCGAAAACAACATTACTTTGTTCACAGTACTTGTAGCAGCACTCGTGTGCTGAGAGATTTGTTTGGTATTGTCACTGGTGGCAATGAACGCCTGGGCTATCGCTATGGCTTTACTCAAGGTTGGGGTCTCTACAGTCAAAAGTTTGCGAAGTATCACTTCATGGCCAATGCCAAGTACAAAGAAGTACCTGAGCATGTGCTCCAAATGTCCTTCAAATTCGCAATGTCCTGCAAAGGCATCTTAGCTCAGAGATGTAGCTCGCCACTTCCAGGCCTTCAGACCTTTTGTAGGTGTAGAACCGGTACCTCGCCATCAGGACGCTTTCCTTCGGGTTCAGATGCTCCCGGACCAGTGTGCACAAATCATCGTACGATTTCTCTGTGGGTTTCGTTGGAGCAAGCAAATTTTTCATGAGGCCATACGTTGGTGCCCCGCAAACGGCAAGGAAAATCGCCCTTCGTTTGGCACCGTTCGCTTCTCCTTCCAGCTCGTTGGCCATGAAGTGTTGGTCGAGTCGCTCTATGAAGGTTTGCCAATCATCTTCCTCCGAAAATTTCTCCAGGATGCCCACTGTTCTCTACATCGTTGGGTTCGTCATCTGTATCTCATCGACAGTTGTTAACTATGAATAAAGAGTCTGACCAGATACTGTGAGCTCAAAGTGAAGTCTTTTATTAAAGACCTTAGTCTTTTATTGCGGGTCTCCAGAGTGCCTCTCCAGCTTGTGAGGCCTCCTTAAGTACAGCTGCTCCTAAGCGATTGTGGGATCCCTTGGGGCTCCAGGGGATGAGCACTGGTGGTTACACAAGGTATTTACTGGTTTACATATATAACACAGTCGATCCAGTCTCTCCTCATATGTCAGTCCTGCCATCCCGGGAATCAGTCTGGTGAACCTTCGCTGCACTCCCTCAAAAGCAAGAATGTCCTTCCTCAGATTAGGAGACCAAAACTGTACACAATATTCAATGTGTGGCCTCACCAAGGCCCTGTACAACTGCAGTAAGTCCTCCCTGCTCCTATACTCTCATCCTCTCGCTATGAAGGCCAACATGCCATTTGCCTTCTTCACTGCCTGCTGTACCTGCATGCCAACTTTCAATGACTGATGTACCATGACACCCAGGTCTCGTTGCACCTCCCCTTTTCCTAATCTGCCGCCATTCAGATAATCTGCCTTCCTGTTTTTGCCACCAAAGTGGATAACCTCATATTTATCCACATTATATTGCATCTGCCATGCATTTGCCCACTCACCTAACCTGTCCAAGTCACCCTGCAGCCTCTTTGCATCCTCCTCTCAGCTCACACCGCCACCCATCTTACTGTCTTCTGCAAACTTGGAGATATTACATTCAATTCCTTCATCTAAATCATTGATATATATTATAAATAGCTGGGGTCCCAGCACTGAGCCCTGCGGCACCCCACTAGACACTGCCTGCCATTCTGAAAAGGATGGATGTTAGGTATTAAGTAAGTCAGATGTTAAGTCTGATTCAGACAGACAAACAGTCTAAAGATGAAGAGAGTTCAAATGTAGATCAAGGGCATTCCTTGGAAACAAATTCTCCTCAGGTTCAGCCTAGAATGAGTCTTAAGTTCGACATCATGTTTGGAAGGGTCTGTCTGAGAGCAAAGATATCCTCTTCGAAACAGAAAACCAGTGGTTAAGTTTGATTTGTTTATGACAAAATAAGTCTGCATCTTTTGTTATGTATAATCATGGAAGTTATGTATGATTGTTTCTTACACTTCTCCCACCTTAAAGAAGAAATAATTATAATATAGTTCCAGATTATGGACTACTGCTCCACCTAATGGATTACTGTGGTAATGCAGTCATTGCTGTTTTCACAATAGAGGTCAGGTCACCTGACAGGTTTCTTACTTAAGAAGCCATCTTGCAGTCTGTGTGTTTGTGATGTCGTAAAGAATATATCACAGGAAGACCGAAGAGTAATGAGGGATTGTGGTAGGGATTTGGGAGGGCAGAATATCCGAGAGAGGAGAGATGAAAGGAGGCATGATGACAGGAGTGAACGGTCAGGGAGGGATAAAGAGAAAAGGAAAGGGGGGTGGAAAAGTGGAAAAATATTGAATGGTCTGGAGCAGCAGCCAAAGTGCATACGTGAATGGCCAGGGGAAAAGCTCAAGTTACATAGGCCTATTTAAATGTGGAGCATACAATATAATAATAATAAAGAAAACTTTAATAGAAAATCAGCTAAGTGACTATTTAAATAAAGCATCGGGCGATGATGAGAGCCTGAGCCGAGCAAAAACATTTTCTGCATTTAGTTTGGAAAAGTTGCAAAGTGATGGCTGTGATCGTAAAGCCAACCATCTCATGGGGTGCTTTTGTAAATAAATTAATTTAATAAAAAGAATGGAGAGTTGGTAAAGACTGGCCATAAGGTCACGGGTTCAATAACTGCTCTGATTTAAATGAACTCAGCTAGGCTGACAGCTGGAGTTCTACAATTGGCTCCTCTGGGGAAGGGAGGGGAAAATCTGTCACAGCTCCAATTCCTAATCGTCAACCAGTTGGTGTAGCATGTATGTATATGTTGGGTGAGGGCACGATCTGATTTGGCTGTGATTTCTCCACTTCCCCTACCCACTATCCTCCGTCCCCTGGCATGGTCCTGGCTTGCTAGTATAAAGAAAAGGCACTTGAGCGAGAGACTGGAGGTTGACTGGTATCTGTAAAGTACAAAGCAAAACAAGTCTACCATGTTGGCTCTAATTTCTCCATCATAATGTGGGAAATGGAACTATCACATTGTTTAATAGAAGTGTTCTTTAGAAGTTGTGTTTCTGGTTGGTTCTTTGAGTGTGTGTGTGTGTGTGTGTTGATGGGAGCTGTGGCAGAAGGTGTCTAACTATTAATGGATGAAAAAAATGACTTTTCTGCTTTATCAAACCTCACTACGAGGAACACACGATCCCTGTCCAAAAACATTTAATGTTATTACTGGCATCTTTTTTTATCAGGCACAGTGAAGTCAAAGGGTATTGGAACCAAAATATTCCTCTGACATGCTAAAAATGTTCCCTAAAATTTGTTCATAGTGCTGATTTGACACACTTTACCTTAGTAATGCAAAAATTCTTGTTTGTAGTGCAAGTGCAAGGACATGATCGAGCAAATATGAGTTGTTTTAGGCAACAGTCCTAAATGTTTGGTCTCGCGTTGCTAAGGCAATCACTAGTATACAGCAACATTAAAAATAGTATTTGACCTTTAAGACTTTTGAAGCAGACACTGTGTAAAATGTATTCCTTATTCTTCGTCATTTAAGTATCCTCTATACCTCATAGAAGTAAAGTTTAGCGCAATTGATTACAAGGGAACCACGCAATTAATGTCATATCTAGGCAGTGCTGTTTATTGGCTACCGCTCCATGGCCACATCCAGTGTTACCACTCCATGGGGTGTTACCACTCCATGTCCACATCAGGCACTGCCACTCCATGGGGCGCTGCCACGCCATGTCCACGTCGGGCGCTGCCACTCCATGTTCACGGCAGGCACATGCACTTGTTTTCTTTACATGAGCTAAAATGTTAGTAATCTCCACTCCTTAGGCTAGATTTTAGGCTTTTTGGGGCGGGACAGTTACCGGCCGGGAATAGTTTGCGCTTTGGTAAGGAAGTTTCGGCTGGGCCCTGTGTCAAGGGGTGCAGCGTTAAGGGAGGCGTTGTACACTTTTCGTTGCACAAGGATGGGAAACTCGCAAACTAAAGTGCTGGGCCGTGTGCGCTCCGAGAGAGACGGCGTGGGGGGAACACCTTAAAAAAAACCCCACAAAAACATTGCCCAAGCCACCAGAACACACATCGCTAAAAAATCTAAAAGAACAAACACTCGCACTTACCTTTGCTGTACTTTACCTTTCTCTGCGCCGCCGACTTTGCTGGACCGCACTGATTTCACAGGTGGTCATTGCAGGCGCACATCCGGGCGGACGGATCGGGCAGAAGTCCAAACTACTGCCGGTGTCACAACCAGAGGCTTTGCACACCTGGTGCTGCTCAGCGCCGCCGCAAAACCAGACCGGAGGATCGCGACGGGGCGCAGGAGACCTGAACGCCGCCTTTCATTCCGCTCCAGGTCAAAACCCGGAGCACAAAGGACTGGAAAATCCAGCCCCTTGAGTTACACTTGTTATCAATTTGGGTCAAGTCTTGAGTCTATTCACAAGAGCAGATTAGATTAGATAGTCAATAATACAAAAGCAAAATACCGCGGATGCTGGAAATCTGAAATACGAACAGAAAATGCTGGATATACTCAGAAGGTCAGGCAGCATCTGTGAAGCGAGAAACAGAGCTAACGTTTCAGGTCGATGACCTTTCAGTTCTGATGGAAGGTCATCGACCTGCAACATCAACTCTCTTTTCTGAGTATTTCCAGAATTTTCTGTTATTATTACAATAAATAGTCACTGTTGCTTTCACAAATGTATTAAATTAGCAGTCTACATTTTCCTTTTTTCAAGTTTGATCCCGAAATCTGAGTTGGTTTCTAGTGATGAGCTTCGCGAACAAACATTTCCTTATTTAATTCATATGCCTGTCCGAATAACTGTCTTTGATAGGACAGGCCTATGAATAAAACAAGGAAAATTAGAATTAAGTAAAAGCCTGGCTGTCACCAAACCATATTTTCGTCAGCCATGATTTCAAACCAAATACAAAAGCAAAATACTGCGGATGCTGGCGTCTGGAATAAAAACAGAAAATGATGGAAATCTCAGTGGATCAGGCAGCATCTGTGGAGAGAAAGGAGAGTTAACGTTTCGGGTCGATGACCCTTCATCAGAACTAGAGAGTGTTCGAAAAGAACAGATTCTTAACAAGCACTGAAAGGGGGAGGGGAGGAAAGAACAAAAGGGAAGGTTTGTGATAGGGTGGAAGGCAGGAGAGATTAGAGAGACAAAAGGGATGAATTCAAATGGTAATGCCAGGAATTAGAAAAACATTAGTCAAGATAGGATGTGAATTGTGGGACAATGACCAACTGCCATTAGAGACGAGGAGAAAAAAAGAAAGAAAGAAAGAAACGGGCACTGCGGGGGGGAGCGGGGGAATGGCAGCGGTTACGCTTAGAGATTTTTTAACTCGATTTTTTGAAGTGCCTAAACGAAAGATGAGGTGCTGTTCCTCGGGCTTGCGTTGAGTTTCATTGAAATAGTGTAGGAGACTGAGGACAGAGAGGTCAGAGTGGGAATGGAGTGGAGAATTAAAATGACAGGCGACTGGAAGCTCAGGGTCACATTTGCAGACTGAACGGAGGTGTTCCGCAAAGCGATCACCCTATCTATACTTGGTCTCTCCAATGTAGAGAGGACCACATTGTGAGCAGCGAATACAGTATACTAAATTGAAAGAAGTACAAGTAAATTGCTGCTTCACCTGGAAGGAGTGTTTGGGGCCCTGGACAGTGGGAAGGGAGGAGGTAAAAGGGCAGGTGTTGCATCTCCTGCGCTTGCAAGGGAAGGTGAAGTGGGAATGGGAGGAGGCGCTGGGGGTGACTGGAATGGACCAAGGTGTCGCGGAGGGATCGCTCCCTTTGGAATGCTGAGAGGGGAGGGAAGGGGAAGATGTGATTGGTGATGGGATCACGCTGGAGGGGGGGGTGGAGGATGATCCGTTTAACGTGGAGGCTGGTGGGGTGAAAGGTGAAGACAAGGGGAACCCTGTCATGGTTCTGAGAGGGAGGGGAAGGGGTGAGAGCAGAGGTGCGGGAAATAGAACAGGCACGTTTGTGGGCCATGTTAACCATGGCAAAGGGGAATCCTCTGTTGAGGATAAAGGAAGACATGTCAGAGGCACTAGTGTGAAAGGTGGCGTCATCAGAGCAGATGCGCGGAGATGGAGAAACTGGGAGAATGGAATGGGAGGAAGTGTAATTCAGTGGGCTTATAGTGGATACTGGTCGAAAGCTTATCCCCAGAGACAGAAGTCAAGGAAGGGAAGAGTTGGAGATGGACCATGTTGAAGGTAAGGGAAGGGTGGTAATTGGATGGAAAGTGAATGGAATTTTCAAGTTCAGGGCAAGAGCAGGAAACGGCACCGATGCAGTCATCAATGTACCGGATTTCAAATCAAACCATAAAGTAGACAAAGATAGAGTACAGAAAAGGGGGCTGAGATACAAAATTGAAATGTCACAAAATATGTACCCTCAGCTGGGCACTTGATATTCAAAATGTCTGCCTGCGTCAAAACATACCAAGTGTCTCCACAGTTAGGACAGTTTTTGATGTCAAAGGCTTTAAATCCTGTACAAAATACAATAGCCTGTTCCTGATCACTGATGGGCACAAATCATGCATAAAATACTTCTGGCCAAAGAACAACACTATCGCTTGCCACATTTGCTTCAGGTTCTCTAAATATGGATCTCTGAGGCTCAACTCAAAGGTATGTTCTATATTATAGGAGGCAAAATCAAAAAATGGAAAAGTAGGAGTCGCTGATCTCTGTGTAACTAACTGGTCATTGGTGTGCTGATCAATATCCAACACCAGTTGTTGCTGTGGATACGCCTATACATTAGCATTGATCAATGTCCTACTTGGCCCTGAGCACAGCTTCAAATCTCATATCCCATCCATCAACAAGACTGCTTATTATCATCTCTGTAACATTGCCTGTCTCCACCCCTATTTCCACTGTCACTGAAATCCTTATCCATCCTTTGGTTACCTTAAGATTCTACTGCACGGACATGCTCTTCGCTGGCTTTCTGAGTTCCCCTTTTAAATTCCACTCATCCATCACCTCTGTCCCCACTGGCGCTCTCAATGCTTTATTCCAGTGAAAGTTTAAATTGAGTGTGAAGTATTTGAGAAAGTGAAAAATAGCTTTCAATTATGTTTCAATTCTAAATGTTCTATTTATATTTCAATGGAAAAGTCAAATTGTGTCTTCTGTAACAGTTTGTGTTTTTGAAAAGGATTTGAGTGCTGGCTCAATGATGAATTTGTATAGTATTTCAATTAAATTTTTAAATAAAAGTGATTTTGGGGCGGTGGGGAGAGATGGAGGGTTTCTCTGCACCCTAATTTGATTTTTTTGTTGTAACATTATTTGAATTTTGAAAACTTCTGAGGTAAACGAACTTTTGTTGGTAGTTAGCAGACATCTTTACTAATTAATGATAGCTGTGAGAGATATGGTGAAGGATAAAAATTAAATACATTGGTAAAGGAATGTATGGAAAATAAGTCACTCGTGGACTTTTTCTCAAAATAATGGACAGAGTTGTGAAATATTTTCCCTGAAACACCAGTAGAAATCCCAGAATATCGTTTAATAATAATAATGGATTATGACTTTAAGCAGTCACCATAAATCAGTGGCTCTAATATATTGCGACCCTATTGTTATTAAACATCATATCCTTTAATTTACTGTGAGAAATGCCACAGAAGGTTGGCTATTATATGTTAAGAAAAATATATAAGCACTCAGCTCCACGTAGGTGATGCAAATAATGCATAAATAAAGTGAAAATTGCAAACTATATCTATGCCCATGGATTCACTCTTAGCAACTGAATTATTCCAGCTTTTGCACATTTTAGTGGTTTACGCTCCCTCATTTACAAGAGAGGCCATTCAGGTTTTCAAACCTCATTCCTTTGGTATGTTAACTCTTCCAGCTAGCATCCAAGTGTATTTTGAATACCGCTATCTGGAAGATTATTGCAGACACATCGTTCTTTGTGTGAAGAAGTTCTTTCTGGTATCGTGTGAATTTGTATTTCACCACTTTCTTACCTCTGACCCAACTTGGCTGCCTCATTTTAAAGACACATACAGGATTTACCATATCTCACCTTTTTAATATTTTAAGTATTTTAGTGAGACCCACTTTGACATTCTTGTCCCAAAGTTATGGAGATTAAATTACCTTGAGCTGGCCTCATAGCTCATTCCTTTAAATGTTAAACCATTTTGTTGCTCTGCTCCTTCTCCAATGCTTGTCCATCCCTTCTGTGTGGCATGGTGACTGGAACTATGTGCATTGTACATCTTCAGGATAACCTCAATGCACTTGTATTCCACTGTTCTTACCACAACTCCCTCCATATTGTTTTTTTTAATTGCCTCGCCACATTTTGTGTGCCACCCAAGTCCCTTTCTGAGCCTCCCTGTGCTAATTCTATTCCATTCCTTTTGCACTTAAATCATAGTGTTTCTTTCATTAATTCATGCCAGTCTTTCTGCAGTCAATCTGAATATCTCAAACTAAAGATAAGATTGTTTACATTTTGGAAAACAGTTTACAATTACTACAAGTTGAAAGGAACTGCCTTACTCAAATCCTGATTAATGAATAGTAATTTACGACAAAATGGCTACATTAACATTTACAAATAATTAAGGTCGTGTTCATCACGATTAATAAAAAATTGCTCTGTAGGAATTATTTTTCCTTTGTTTCAAGAATACATTTCCAGTTTTTGCACAACTAGAATTTCTGTCCTATTTAGGTTCTCCCCATGTACTGTGCTTCGTTCCTTTCCCAAAATAACAAAGGTTCCCTGATCCCTGCCATTACCTATCTGGCCAATAGGAGGGTAGTGTGACTCAGATGCAAATTCTGTTTATTTTCTTCTCTCTCTGTCTGTGACAAAATGTCCCTTCTTCACTTGGTACCTTCTCACAAACAACTTGTCCAAGATTTGGGATTTGTTATGTGGGGGATGGATATTGGGGATGTGAACTTAAACTCTTATTTTCCACCCTCTCTTTCCCCCCCCCCCCCCCCTGCTCAATGGTGCAATACATTAGTTTATTCTGTCTGTTAGCAGTTACTAGTCCTACCTTTTTGAATGAATTGTTTGACCAGACAGTAATGTAACTGCAGCTTGAATGCATTGCTATTGGTCCTAGGACATTGCACACTGTATAACACATTGTTCAAGGAAGTCACAGCATGCTTCATGATATGACCTGTCTGGAAAGAGCTTTTAATTCTAGCTGTGTACTGTAAAACAGCCATTGTTTATAAGAAAGAGAGAGAGTATCAAATACTGGTAATGGTGAACCTGTTTTTGAACAAAAAAGCTGTTTTTCTCATAAAAGTGAAATACGACAACTCACCAATGTGCTTTGGTACGTAATGATTACTGCTATCAGTGTACTCTGTAAACTTTGGTCTCCCCAAAACGCAGGGGACACAATTTAAGTGGGGCAAGTCAGATCAATTTTTTTTATTTGTTCCTGGGATGTGGGCGTCGCTGGCAAAGCCAGCATTTATTGCTCATTCCTAATTGCCCTTGAGAATTATTCCATCATGCCTTTCTTGCTCCTGCACGCAACACCACCCCCCCCCCCCCCAAAAAAAAAAACTTGTCTCACTTCTGCATAAAGATAGGTTCAGCAATTTTGACTTGCCTGTGATGGGCTGGCCACGAACTGATTAATTAAGGACAGATCTAGAGGAATTTTTGTATGCTTGATATCAAATTGAAATTTTGTGATATACAAGTGTTCATCTATTATGGGAATCAGTGTTTCCCAATACAAATGAATTGAGTACTGGCATTTTTATTTAATTCGCAAAAGCTGAAAAAACACTGAGAAAGATTATTGCAAAATCTCAAAATATAAGCACTTGAGTTTTATGTTCAGTATATTTTTTTTAATTCAGTCTTGGGATTTGGAGTCGCTGGTAAGGCCAGCATTTATTGCCGGGTCTAAGTAAGTGATCCTGACCTCGCTTTCCTTGAACTCTGTTGGGGTTTTTTTTAATTTTAAGATGTCTCGTCATCATATTGGTGCTTCTGTCACACACTTATGAGCTGAAATTGCATGCATTGCTACATTTCGCTTGTCGCTAAAACTTGCTGCACCAGTTTTAAATCCCTACCGTTTGCTTTTGAATGCTAACAACTGTGTAGCCAGGGGAGAAAAAAACTCCAAAACAAATAAGTCGCATGGACCTATTTTCCTGCTGGAAATTCTAGCTAATGAGATTGTTCATGGTGGGAGTGACAGCCTTGCAGGAGACTTCCGCTCCCTGATGTTCAAGTTACTCCCTTTGGTTTGAGCATTTGCTGCTGCAGCCGTCTGTTTAGAGGTATTTTCCTTTTCCTTTATTTAAACATTTCCAACCATATTTATCATTTGAAGTTTGTGGAAAATCACTTCAGAATTGCTATACGTGATTAAAAGGTAAGAACAGTAAAGTTGATGCCATACCAGAAGGATTATGAAACATTGTGTCAGTGTTCTTAATTTACTTAATTCTGTAAACATGAAAGATGTTTTTACTACCTGCTGAAATGATGCATCAGGTGTTTAAATTCTCTCTTCCACTTCTAGTCTCAATATAGGCACGCCACCTTTGGTCAGGAGGGCAGGATAGTGTTGAATCATGGCCAACTGTGCTGTCAATACAAGTACCTGACCAACTGACTGGGTGTGTTTTCCCTTGGGAGAGGTGGAATTGGCCGTCACTCATGATTCTCCCTCCTCAGATGAAGCACTCCACCACTATTACTGATGGATTATTTCTAAATGTTTGGTACTGTGTTCTAGAATTTAAAGGCTATATTAAATTTCAACGGGCCATCCCTGCAGTGGCTGTGAGTTGTAGGTGTGTCTTCACTGCTATGAGGGTTTGATCTAACTCGTTCATCCCCACAGTGCTACTGATTTGAATTTTTAAACAGTCCTAAAAGTGCACCAGTCCCTGTTGAGACATATCTGTAATTTAGTTGCTCTTGGTTAGTTTTGCACTGCATTATAATAAGTACCGTTGGCTTTTGGGAATGTTCATTAACAATGCTGACACTGTTGCAGTCAGTCAAAATAAAATACATGAATCTGCAGTAGGATTTAGATTCATCAGATTTTATAGCACAGAAGGGTGTCATTCAAACCATTGAGCCTGCTCAACCTCCCTGAGAGAGTTATGTTTAATTCCATTCCACTGCCCTTGCCCTGCAACCTTTTATTTTTTTATTTTTAAATATTTATTCACTGTCTTTAAATGCTTTTATAAATTCTGCTTCCACAGCTGGTTCTGGCTTAAACGACCCTCTTTTGTAAAAAAAAATCTTCTAACCTCTCCGTTCGTTTTTTGGTTGAGGTCTTAAATTTATGTGCTCTGCTTACTGACTCATTGACGATGAGGATAACGTATTTGATGTAGCTATTCCTTATTCACTCCTCATAATTTTGAATCAAATCTTCTATTAATCTCTCTTGTAAGGAAACTGGCTGTGTTTCTCGTGTCACTCCTCATAATAAAAGCCTCTTATCGCCGGTATCACCTTGGTAAACCTGTCGTGTTCCCGGTGCAAGGCCTGCACTAAAAACAAAGGTCCATTCAAATAATTGAATGAAGAGATAAAACGAAAAACTGGAAAAAAAAGAAAATAATTGGAAATGCAATATCTTCGCTTCTCTTCTTAGGCAGTCCCTCAGAGTTGAGGATGACTTGCTTCCACACTAAAAATGAGTCCTCAGGTGACTGAAGAATCCAATGCGGGACCTAAGTCTCTGTCACAGTGGGGAAGACGGTGGTTGGAGGAACGGGAGGTTGGGGTGCCTGGGTCGCCACGCGCTCCTTCCGCTGTCGACACTTGGCTTCACCTTGCTCTCGGTGAAGAGTCTCGAGGTACACAGCGCCTTCCGGATGCCTTTCCTCCATTTTGGGCAGTCTTGGGCCAGGGATTCCCAGATGCCAATGGGGATGTTGCACTTGTTCAAGAAGGCTTTGAGGATGTCCTTGAAGCGTTTCCTCGGCCCACCTGGGACTCGCTTGCCATGTCGGAGCTCCAAGTAGAGCACTTATTTTGGGGGTCTCATGTCAGGCATGGGCTGATCGAGCGTGGTCAATGCTTCAATGCTGGGGATGTTGACCTGAGTGAGAACACTGACGTTGGTGCGCCTATCCTGTCAATGGATTTGCAGGATCTTGCAGAGGCAACTTTGGTGGTACTTCTCCAGTATTTTGAAGTGCCTGCTATACATAGTCCTAGTCTCTCAGCCATATAGGGGGCAGGCATCACTACTGCTCTGTAGGCCATGAGCTTCGTGCCGGCTTTGAGGTCCTGGTCTTCAAACACACTCTTCCTCAGGCAACCGAAGGCTACACTGGCACACTGAAGGCCATGTTGAACCTCGTCGTTGATGTCTGCCCTTGTTGACCGTAGGCTCCCGAGATAGGGAAAATGGTCCACGTTGTCAAGGCCTCATCGTGGATTTTGATAACCGGGGGGCAGAGTTGTGTGGCGGCGGCAGGTTGGTAGAGGACCTTTGATTTACGGATGTTTCGTTTAAGGTCCATACTCTCACGCCTCGCTGTGAAGGTGTTGCCGATGGATTGGAGTTCAGCCCCCGAGTGTACGCAGATGCAAGCGTCGTCTGCATACTGTAATTCGATGACGGAGGATGGGATGACCTTGGATCTGGCCATGGAGGCGGCGGAGGTTGAACAGATTCCCATTTGTCCTGTAATTTAGCTCCACTCAAGCAGGGAGCTTGCTGAGGGTGAGATGGAGCATTGCAGCAAGAAAGATTGAGAAGAGCATTGGTGCGATGACACAGCCTTGCTTGACCCCAGTCTGAACGTGAAATGGGTCTGTGGTGGATTCGTTGGGCAGGATCACAGCTTGCATGTCATCGTGGAGCAGGTGGAGGATATCACCTTGGTAAATCTGTTGTGTTCCCTCTGCAAGGCCTGCACTAAAAGCTAAGGTCCATTCAAATAATTGAATGAAGAGATAAAACGAAAAACTGCAAATACAGAAATTCTGACAAAACAACAGAAAATATTGGAAATGCAATATAAAAGAAAATGAAAAGACACATTAATGTTTTAGGTGAAGATGCTTCATCAGAAATGTCTTCACCCAAATTCTTGAGCTACGCCTTTCCTTCAGATGTTGATAGCTTGCTTTTTAGGGAAAATTTCTTTTTATATTTTAACTGTGAGCAAATCCTGATTTCTGCAGGTTTCACACTTCAGTTTTGCCACTTTTGTTTGTCATTCTTCCTCTTCCTCTTCCTCTTTTCCTTTGCTCCCAACATCCCAAACCATACATCATTCCACTTAATCTGCTGTCATATGCCCATTCCTACGATTCTAATTAGGTGATGGGAGTAGAAGAATGTTTAGTGGTGGATGCATGGGAGAGAGTTACAGCAAAAACCAAATCATTTGGATTTGTTAAGGGAAGGTCATGTCTGACTAACTTGATTGAATTTTTTGAGGAGGATTGATAAGGGTAGTGCATTTGATGTAGTCTACATCGATTTTGATGAGCTCATAATAAAGAATGAAACTGAGTATTGTGCACAATGAGCAAGTGTGACCTTAGCACCTGTAATGAGACTCGAGTGCAGATACCTCATGGGTGGCCTCTTTATATACCGTGCTCCCAAGGGATGCTGGGATCCCTTGCGACTCCAACAGGTAGGCCCTCTGGTGGTAGTGTAATACAGGTTGCAAGGGGTTAAATACATAACATCACTCCTCCGTGAAGTCAATAGTACACTTATTTACAAGGTGAGACGATCTGGGGCTTTTCGCTCCCTTGTCGATCGTCTCGGTACAAATGCGGGTGTGGTTGAGTTGGTTAGTTCTTCACTGGGCTGCTGGGCAGTCGGCGTTGCCGGGCTGCTGAGGATGCTGAGTTCGGCTTCGTGGTCAACCATGGTGTCAGTTGCCACTTGTGTGTGTGTTGGAGGGTCAAAGTTGGTGGTGTCTTCTTCGGTTTGTTCGTAGCTGTTGGTGAACTGCAATTTGATTTGGTCCAAATGTTTTCTGTATGTTAGTCCATTGGCCAATTTGACCTGAAACACCCTATTCCCCTCTTTGGCTGTGACCGTACCAGCAAGCCATTTGGGACCATTTCCATAATTGAGTTCAAACACACATCGCATGACAAATTTGCGCGGTCATGGTACACACTTTGTTGATGCCGCCTGCCCTCCACGTGAACATGGAGATCAAGGTGGACAAGAGAGCCTTGTTTTGAGCGCACCTTTCATGAGCAGCTCGGCTGGGAGAACTCTGGTGAGTGAGTGGGGTCTGGTGCGGTAGCTGAGCTGCACTCGGGACAACCGGGTCTGCAGGGAGCCTTCCGACACACGTTTCAAGCTTTGCTTGATGGTTTGAACTGCCCATTCTGCCTGGCTGTTGGATGCGGGCATCAACGGGGCAGATGTGACCTGCTTGATCCCATTGCGGGTCATGAATACCTTGAATTCAGCACTGGTGAAACACGGCCGATTGTCGCTGACCAGCACATCAGGCAGGCCGTGTATGGCAAACATGGCTCATAGGCTTTCAATAGTGGCCGTGGACATGCTTATAGACATTATCGCACATTCAATCCATTTTGAGTAAGCGTACACGACAACCAAAAACATTTTGTCTAGCAATGGGCCCGCATAGTCCACGTGGATCCTCGACCACGGTTTGGAGGACCCGACCACAAACTTAGCGGATCTATGGGTGCATTGCTCAGCTGAGAGCATGTGTTGCACTGGCGCACGCGTGACTCTAAATCTGAGTTGATGCTGGGTCACCATACATGGGATGTGGCTATGGCCTTCATCATTACAATGCCTGGGTGTGTGCTGTGCAGTTGACAAATGAACGTATCTCTGCCTTTCTTGGGCAAGACCACGCGATTGCCCCACAACAGACAGTCCGCCTGCAGGGACATTTAGTCTTTGCGCCTGTGGAATGGCTTAATCGCCTCCTGCATCTCCGCTGGGACGCTCGACCAGCTCCCATGGAGGACACAGTTTTTTTTTATCAAGGACAGTAAAGGATCTTGGCTGGTCCAGGTCCTGATCTGGCGGGCCGTGACGGGGGACTTTTCGTTCTCGAATGCATCCATTACCATGAGCAAATCCGCTGGCTCTGCCATTTCCACCCCGGTGGTGGGCAATGGCAGCCGACAGAGCATCTGCGTAGTTCTCTGTGCCCGATATGTGGCGGATTACATAGTTGTATGCCAACAGCGTGAGCGCCCATCTTTGGATGCGGGCAGAGGCATTGGTGTTAATCCCTTTGCTCTCAGAGAACAGCGATATGAGCGGACTGTGGTCAGTTTCAAGCTCAAACTTGAGGCCAGATAAGTACTGGTGCATTTTTTTTACCCTGTAAATGCATGCCAGAGCGCCCCTCTCAATCATGCTGTAGGCCCTTTCGGCCTTGGACAAACTCCTGACGCATAAGCGACCGGTTGCAAAATCCCCAATTCGTTAGCTTGTTGTAACACACACCCGACCCCGTATGACGACACATCGCAAGCCAGCACTAATCTTTTACAAGGGTTTTGCAGGACAAGCAGTTTGTCAGAACACAACAGATTTCTGGCTTTCTTAAAGGCAGCCTCTTGTGAATTCCCCATACCTAGTCGTCTCTCGTGCGCATAGTGCATATAGGGGTTCTAGCAGGGTGCTTAACCAAGGTAGAAAATTACCGAAATAGTTAAGGAGTCCCAGGAACGACCGCAGCTCCGTCACGTTCTGTGGTCTCGGCGCGTTCTTGATGGCCTCTGTCTTGGCGTCGGTGGGTCTGATGCCATCTGCTACGATTCTTCTTCCCAAGAACTCGACCTCCTGCGCCAGGAAAACACAATTCGAGTGTTTCAACCTGAGCCCCACGCGATCCAACCGACTAAGAATCTCTTCCAGGTTCTGCAAGTGTTCGATGGTGTCCCAACTTGTAACCAGTATGTTGTCCTGGAAAACCACGGTGCGAGGAACCGACTTTATCAGGCTCTCCATGTTCCATTGGAAGAATGCCGCAGCCGACCGAATCCCGAATGGGCGTCTGTTATAGATGAACAGACCTTTGTGCATGTTGATGCAGGTGAGGCCTTTCGAAGACTCCTCCAGCTCCTGCGTCATGTAGGCCGAGGTCAGGTCCAGCTTGGTGAACGTCTTCCCTCCAGCCAGGGTCGCAAATAGGTCGTCTGCATAGGGTACTGGTTCTGTAGGGAAAAACGGTTAATCGTTACTTTATAGTCCCCATAAATTCTGACTGTGCCGTCCTCTTTAAGTACTGGGACAATCGGACTAGCCCATTCATTGAATTCCACCAGCACAATGATGTCTTCTCGCTGCAGCCTGTTCAGCTCAATTTCCACTTTCTCACGCATCATATACGATACCGCCCGTGCCTTGTGGTGGATGGGTCGCGTACCGGGAACCAAATGGATCTGCACTTTCGTCCCCGAGAAGCTTCCAATGCCTGGCTTGAACAGCGATGGAAACTTACTCAGAACCTGGGCACATGAGGGGTCGTCGACGGACGAGAGCGCTCGGATGTCATCCCAGTTCCAGCGAATTATTCCCAGCCAGCTTCTGCCAAACAATGTGGGACCACCCGCTGGCACAATCCACAGCGGGAGTTCGTGTACTGCTCCATCATAGGAGACTTTGACTTCTGCACTGCCAATTACAGGTATTAGTTCCTTGGTGTAAGTCCTCAGTTTGGTGTGAATGGGGCTGAGCTTGGGCCTGTGTGCCTTGTTGCACCATAGCCTGTCGAAGGCCTTTTTACTCATTATGGACTGACTCGCACCCGTGTCCAGTTCCATCGATACTGGAATTCCGTTCAGTTCAACTTTCAACATTCTTGGTGGACATTTCATGGTGAATGTGTGTACCCCGCACATTTCTGCCTCCTCAATTCAGTCTGATCCACAGTGGATCGATCTTCCTCTGCAACGTGAGGGTTTGCAGCTCGCCTGCACATTCGCTGGAGGTGTCCCATTGTTCTGCAACCGTTCCAAGCATAGTGCTTAAAGTGGCATTGATGGGGCCGATGATCACCTCACAGTGCTAACAAGGTGTTAACTGCCTCGCATTAACGATTGATGGCAGACTCTGGGTCATCTGAGGTCGGGCAGCAGCAGCAGCCGGCGTGTACATTCCTGCTCGCAAACGACGTTATTTTGTTCACAGTACTCTGCAAAATCTGTTTGGTGATGTCGCTGGTGGACATAAATGCCTGGGCTATCATTATGGCTTTACTTAGATTTGGAGTTTCAACGGTTAACAGTTTGCGAAGGATTGCCTCATGGCCAATGCCCAGTACAAAAAAGTCTCTAAGCATTTGTTCTAGGAATCCCTCAAATTCACAATGTCCTGCAAGGCGCCTTAGTTCGGTGACGTAGCGACCGTTGACACGTGTAGAACCGATATCTCGTCATCAAAACGCTTTCCTTAGGATTTAGGTGCTCCAGGACCAGCGTACACAATTGTTCATAGGATTTAGCTGTTGGTTTTGCCGGAGCTAGGAGATTCTTCATGAGGCCATAGGTTGTTGCCCCACAGATAGTTAGGAGAATCGCCCTTCGTTTGGCAGCGTTCTCGTCCCCTTCCAGCTCATTGGCCACAAAATAATGGTCGAGTTTCTCCACGAAGGTCTCCCAATCGTCCCCTTCTGAGAACTTCTCCAGGATATCAACTGTTCTTTGCATTTTTGCGCGGTTGTTCGTTACCTCATCGCCAATTGATAAGCTCATAATAATAAAGGATAAAACTGAGTACTGTGTACAATGAGCAAGTGTGATCTTAGCTCCTTTAATGAGACTCCAGAGTGCAGGTACTTCGTGGGTGGCCTCTTTATATACCGTGCTCCCAAGGGATGCTGGGATTCCTTGGGACTCCAACAGGTAGGCCCTCTGGTGGTAGTGTAATACAGGTTGCAAGGGGTTAAATACAAGATTTTAACAAGACTGTTGGCAAGGTCTCACATGACAGGTTGATCAAAAAAGTAAAAGTCCATGGGATCCAAGGAAAGTGGCAAATTGGTTCCAAAATTAGCTTAGTGGCAGGAAGCAAAGGGTAATGGTCTATTGGTATTTTTGTGACTAGAAGTTGTCTCTAGTGGCGTTCCACAGAGCTCAGTACTAGGTCTCTTGCTTTTCATGATATATATCAATTATTTAGACTCTATGTAGGTGGCATGATGAAGAAGTTTGCAGATGATACAAAAATTGGCTGTGTGGTTGATAGTGAGGAAGATAGCTGTCGACTGCAGGAAGATATCAATGGACTGATCAGGTAGACATAAAAGTGGCAATTGAATTCAATGCAGAGAAGTGTGAGGTAATGCATTTGGGGAGGGTTAACAAGGTAAGGGAATACAATAAATGGCAGGCTGCTGAGAAATATAAAGGAACAGAGGGACCTTGGAGTGCATGTCCACAGATCTCTGAAGGTAACGAGACAGATAGATAAGATAGTTAAAATAGGGATAGTTTATTTGATTAGCCGAGGCATAGAATATAATAACTTTTATTTTTTAGTGCTTCTAATGTAGTAAAGCGAAGGGGGCAGCAGAAGCAGTGCCGCAAAAATCAATGCCGGGGCACTTAAGAACGCAGCTAAGTGAGCCCTTTACTATCAGCGCCTCACAGCTAACCTGGCGTGCCTTGATGACCCCAAGAGGCAAAATGCCCACGGCGCGTGGTCTGCCCTCCAGGCCTCCATAACCAGTGCCTGCAAAGAGATGCTTGGTCACTCAATCAGGAAACACCAGGACTGGTTTGATGAGAATGAACAGGAGATGCAAGTCTCGAGGTAACAAAAGCATGAATGAGGGCTTCAGCATAAGACAAGGTGAGGCAGGGGCATAGGCGGGCAATTTTACGGAGGTGGAAACAGGCGATTTTAGTTACGCCGCGGTTATGTGGCTGGAAACTCATTTCGGGGTCAACTATGACACCTAGGTTGCGAGCAGTCTTGTTCACCCTCAGATTGATGCTAGGGAGAGGGATGGAGTCAGTGGTTAGGGAATGCAGATTGTGGCGTGGACCAAAGGTAATGGCTCTGGTCTTCCCAATATTTAATCGGAGAAAATTTCTGCTGATCCATTACTGGATGTTGGACAAGCAATCTGACAATTTAGATACCAAGCAGGGTTCGAGAGAAATGGTGGAGAGGAAGAGCTGGGTATCGTCAACGTACATGTGGAAACTGACTCTGTGCTTTCGGATGATATCGCCAAAGGGTAGCATGTAGATGAGAAATAAGAGTGGGCCAAGGACAGATCCTTGGGGGCACCAGAGGTAACGATGCGTGAGTGGAAAGAGAAGCTATTGCAGGAGATAGAATAGAGAGGTTATGCTAGAACTGTATAAGGCACTTGTTCGGCCACAGCTAGAGTATCATAGAATTATGGCCATTCGGCCCGTTGAGCTCGTGCCAGCTCTCTGCAAGAGCACTTTAACTAGTCCCACTCCCCTGCCCCTTCCTTGAAGCCCTGCTTTTTTCTAACTGCGTACAGTTCTGGTCACCATATTATGAGAAAGATGTGATTGCACTAGAGAGGGTACAGAGGAGATTTATGAGAATATTGCCAGGACTAGAGAATTTTAGCAATCAGGGATTATTGGATAGGCTGGGGTTGTTTTCTTTGGAACACAGGAGGCTGAGAGGAGACTTAATTGAGGTGCCTAGATAGAGTGGATAGGGAGCACCCATTTCTCAGAGAGGAAATAAGTATGGGGCATAGCTTTAAAGTAATTGGTAGAAGGATTAGAGGGGAGTTCAGGAGAAATTATTTATGCCAGAGGGTGGTGAGGATCTGGAATGCGTTGCCTGAAAGGGTGGTAGAAATAGGAAAAGGAAACCCTTATTGCATTTAAAAAGCATTTGAAGTGCTGTGGCTTGTAAGGATATGGACCAAGAACTGGAAAGTGCGATTATGCTGGATAGCTCTTTTTCAACTGATGCAGACACGATGGGCCGAATGGGGGCCTCCTGTGCCATAAATTTCTATGATTCTAAATCAGCGGTTTCTTCCAGTTCTGCAATAATGCCTATCTCTACTCCATCTCTCCCTTTCTGCTGTTGAATCATTTTCCATGGCTTTATCACCTTTACTTCTCAAGCCCTTCTAGCTAGGCTCCCACATTAACTTTTCAATGCTGAAACTCATACAAAATAGCATGGGCTGTGTTCTTGCTCACCCCATCCTCTTCAAATTTCACTGGCTCCCTTTGCCCCAACTGGTCAATTTCAAAATTCCTGTTGCTGTGTTCAGATTGATGCCTTCTCGTTTAGCCACTATGCTCCTATTCTCTGATACTTGCTACCCTCTGTAATGCCACCTATTTCAAAATTCTCCAACAATATTTTTAGTGCCCATCTCAGCCCCTCCATTCCTCTCCCCATTACCCATTTTAAGTTTCTGACACGTCTCTTTCCCCCTATATTGTAAAAGGTTACAAGACCAATATCCTTGCGGGGAGTTTTCCTAGTGCTGTTGGGGAAAGTTTAAACTAGCTTGGCAGGGGGATGGGAACCTGAGAACAAATTAAATAGGGAAGGAAGTAAAGATGAAATTGGATAGCAAGAATGTAGAAATTGAATCTGTAAGACAAAGGAAACAAGGGTTAGTAAGTAGTAATCAAGGAGGTCTTCCTGTGCTAAATGACATATACTTTAATGCAAGGAGTATAGTGGCTAAGGCGGATGAGCGAAGAGCACAGGTAGACACTTGGGAGTATGACATTATAGCCATTACAGACACATGGCTGAAAGAGGGGCAGGTTTGGCAGCTCAATATTCCTGGTTACGGGATTTTTAGACAAGATAGAGAGAGGGGTAAAAAGGCGGGGCGGGGGGGTGGCTGGCGGGCTCGGAATTGATTAAAGAAACTGTTACAGCTGTGAGGAGGGATGATATGTTAGCGGGATCATCAAATGAGGCCATATGGGTCGAATTGAAAAATAAAATGTTGGACGTGTATTATAGACCCCCAAACAGTGGGAGGGAAATAAAAGAGCAAATATGTAGGCAAGTCAGAGTAGGAATTGCAGGATAGCCAAGATGAATACATGGCTTGAGGAGTGGTGCAGGAGGGAGGGATTCAAATTCCTGGGACATTGGAACCGGTTCTGGGGGAGGTGGGACCAGTAAAAACCGGTCGGTCTGCACCTGAGCAGGACCAGAACCAATTGTCCTCGGGTGAGTGTTTGTTAGTGCTGTTGGGGAGGTGTTAAACTAATATGGTAGGGGGATGGGAACCTATGCAGGGAGACAGAGGGAAGTAAAATGGGGGGAGAAGCAAAAGATTGAAAGAAGAAAAGTAAAAGTGGAGGGCAAAGAAACCCAAGGCAAAAATGAAAAAGAGCCACATTACAGCAAAAGTCTAAAGGGATAAAGTGTGTTAAAAAGATAAGCCTGAAGGCTCTGTGCCTCAATGCGAAGAGTATTCGTAATAAGGTGGACGAATTAACTGCGCAGGCAGCTATTAACGAGTATGATATAATTGGGATAACGGAGACATGGCTCCAGGGTGACCAAGGCTGGGAACTCAACATCCAGGGGTATTCAACATTCAGGAAGGATAGACAGAAAAGAAAAGGAGGTGGGGTAGCGTTGCTGGTTAGAGAAGAAATTAATGCAATAGTAAGGAAGGACATTAGCTTGGATGATGTGGAATCTGTATGGGTGGAGCTTCGGAATACCAAAGTGGGAGTTGTGTACAGACCACCAAATAATAGTAGAGGTTGGGAACAGCATCAAACAAGAAATTAGGGATGCGTGCAATAAAGGTACAGCAGTTATCATGGGCGACTTTAATCTACATATAGATTGGGCTAACCAAACTGGTTGCAGTACGGTGGAGGAGGATTTCCTGGAGTGTATTAGGGATAGTTTTCGAGACCAATATGTTGAGGAACCAACTAGAGGGCTGGCCATCCTAGACTGGGTGATGTGTAACGAGAAAGGACTAATTAGCAATCTTGTTGTACGCGGCCCCTTGGGGAAGAGTGACCATAATATGGTAGAATTCTTTGTTAAGGTGGAGAGTGACACAGTTAATTCAGAGACTAGGGTCCTGAACTTAAAGAAAGGTAATTTCGATGGTATGAGATGTGAATTGGCTAAAATAGACTGGCGAATGATACTTAAAGGGTTGACGGTGGAAAGGGTTGACGGTGGATAGGCAATGGCAAACATTTAAAGATCACATGGATGAACTTTAACAATTGTCTGAAGTAAAAAATAAAACTGGGAAGGTGGCTCAACCGTGGTTAGCAAGGGAAATTAGGGATAGTGTTAAATCCAAGGAAGAGGTGCATTAATTGGCCAGAAAAAGCAGCAAACCCGAGGACTGGGAGAAATTTAGAATTCAGCAGAAGACAAAGGGTTTAATTAGGAGGGGGAAAATAGAGTATGAGAGGAGCTTGCCGGGAACATAAAAACTGACTGCAAAAGCTTCTATAGATATGTGAAGAGAAAAAGATTAGTGAAGACAAACGTAGGTCCCTTGCAGTCAGAATCAGGTGAATTTATAATGGGGAACAAAGAAATGGCAGACCAATTGAACAAATACTTTGGTTCCATCTTCACGAAGGAAGACATAAATAATGTTCTGGAAATGCTAGGGAACCGAGGGACTAGCGAGAAGGAGGAACTGAAGGAAATCCTTGTCAGGAAATTGTGCGAGGGAGATTGATAGGATTGAAGGCCGATAAATCCCCAGGGCCTGATAGTCTGCATTCCAGAGTATTTAAGGAAGTGGCCCTAGAAATAGTGGATGCATTGGTGATCATTTTCCAACAGTTTATTGACTCTGGATCAGTTCCTATGGACTGGAGTGTAGGTAATGTAACACCACTTTTTAAGAAAGGAGGGAAGAGAGAAAACGGGTAATTATAGACCGGTTAGCCTGACATCAGTAGTGGGGAAAATGTTGGAATCAATTATTAAAGATGAAATAGCAGCGCATTTGCAAAGCAGTGACAGGATCGGTCCAAGTCAGCATGGATTTATGAAGGGGAAATCATGCTTGACAAATCTTCTCGAATATTTTAAGGATGTAACTTGTAGAGTGCACAAGGGAGAACCAGTGGATGTAGTGTATTTGGATTTTCAAAAGGCTTTTAACAAGGTCCCACACAAGAGATTGGTGTGCAAAATTAAAGCACATGTTATTGGGGGTAATATACTGATGTGGATAGAGAACTGGTTGGCAGACAGGAAGCAGAGTCGGGATAAACGGGTCCTTTTCAGAATGGCAGACAGTGACTAGTGGAGTGCCGCAGGATTCAGTGCTGGGACCGCAGCTATTTACAATATACATTAATGATTTAGATGAAGGAATTGAGAGTAATATCTCCAAGTTTGCAGATGACATTAAGCTGGATGGCGGTGTAAGCTGTGAGGAGGATGCTAAGAGGCTGCAGGGTGACTTGGTTAGGTGAGTGGGAAAATGCATGACATATGAGGAGAGACTGGATAGACTGGGCCTGTATTTACTGGAGTTTCGAAGAAATAGAGGGGATCTCATAGAAACATATAAAATTCTGACGGGACTGGACAGGTTAGATGCAGGAAGAATGTTCCCGATGTTGGGGAAGTCCAGAACCAGGGGTCACAGTCTTAGGATAAGGGGTAAGCCATTTAGGACCGAGATCAGGAGAAACTTCTTCACTCAGAGAGTTGTTAACCTGTAGAATTCTTTTCCGCAGAGAGTTGTTGATGCCAGTTCGAAAGATATATTCAAGAGGGAGTTGGATATGGCCCTTATGGCTAAAGGGGTATGGAGAGAAAGCAGGAAAGGGGTACTGAGGTGAATGATCAGCCATGATCTTATTGAATGGTGGTGCAGGCTCGAAGGGCCGAATGGCCTACTCCTGCACCTATGTTCTATGTTTCTATGTAAATTTCTGTGAAGTCCAAAAACCATAGGGCACTAATAATAGGGGATTTTAACTATCCTAATATTGATTGGGACAAATATAGTGTGAAGGGTATAGAAGGTGCAGAATTCTTAAAATGCATTCAGAGTTCTTAAAATGCAGTCAATATGTAACAAGCCCAACACGAGAGTGGGCAGTTTTGGATTTAGTTTTGGGGAATGAAGCAGTGGAAGGGGGTATCATCATCATCATCATCATCATCATCATCATCATCATCATAATCATAGGTAGTCCCTCGGAATCGAGGAAGATTTGCTTCCACTCTTGAAATAAATCCTTAGGTGGCTGAACAGTCCCAATACGAGAGCCACAGTCCCTGTCACAGGTGGGACAGATAGTCGTTGAGGGTCAGGGAGCGTGGGTCATATTTGCCGCACGCTCTTTCCGCTGCCTGCGCTTGTTTTCTGCATGCTCTCGGCGATGAGACTCGAGGTGCTCAGTGCCCTCCCTGATACACTTCCTCCACTTAGGGTGGAAGTCTATAGGTGGGAGAGCACTTGGGTGCCAGTGACCATAATTCAGTCAGATTCAAGGTAGTTATGAATAAGGAATAGACCAGGAATAAAAGTCCCAAATTGACGAAAAGCTAACTTTGCTAAGTTGAGAAGTGATTTGGCCATTGTGGACTGGAAACAGCTACTTGTGGGTAAATCAGTGTCGAAACAGTGGGAGGCATTCAAGGAGGAGATCCAGAGGGCTCAGGCCAAACGTGCCCTTAAAGAAAAAGGGTGTGTGTAACAATTCTAGAGCCCGCCCTGGATGTCTAGGGACTTACAGGGAAGGATAAAGGAAAAAAGGGAAGCGTATGTCATATACTGACGGCTAAATACTGTAGAATCTTTGGAGGAATATAGAAAGTCCAGAGGTAAAATTAAAAAGGATATTAGCAATGCTCATTTTTAGCAAGTAAAATTTAGGAAAACCCAAAGATGTTCGATAAATATATTAAGAGCAAGAGGATAACTAAAGAAAGGGTAAAGCCTATTAGAGACCATGAGGGTAATCTCTTTCGAGGCAATAGATGTTGGTTTGGTTTTTAATGAATACTTTACATCTGTTTTCACAAAGGAAAGGGACAATGCATATACTGCTATCGAGGAGGAGTGTGAAATTCTAGATGAAATAAACATAGTGAGAGAGGAGATATTAAGAGGTTTAGCAGCTTTGAAAGTAGACAAGTCCCCAGGCCCAGATGAAATGCATCCCAGGCTGTTCAGGGAAGTAAAAGAGGAAATTGCAAAGGCCTTGACCATCATTTTCCAGTCCTCTTTGGATCTGGGCATGGTGCCGGAGGATTGGAGGACTGCTAATGTGGTACCCTTGTTTAAGAAGGGAGAAAGGGATAGGCCAAGTAATTACAGGCCTGTCAGCCTAACCTCAGTGGTGGGAAAATTATTAGAAAAAATCCTGAAAGACAGGATAAATCTACATTTAGAAAGGCAAGGATTAATTAGGGACAGTCAGAACTGATTTGTTAAGGGAAGATCGTGTACGACTAACCTGATTGAATTTTTCCAGAGGGTAACTAGGAGGGTCTATGAGGAAAGTGCGTACGATGTAGTGTATATGAACTTTAGCAAAGGTTTCGATAAGTCCCACATGGCAGACTGGTCACGAAGGTTAAAGCCCATGGGATCTCGGGCAAGGTGGCAAGTTGGATCCAAAATTGGTATAGTGGTAGGAAACAAAGGGTAATGGTTGATGGATGGTTTGTGACTGGAAGGATGTTTCCAGTGGGGTTCTGCAGGGATTAGTACTGGGTTCTTTTGATTTTTGTGGTATACATCAATGATCTATATTTGAATATAGGGAGTATAATTAAGAATTTTGCAGATTACACTAAAATTGGCGGTGTGGTTGATAATCAAGAGAAAAGTAATGGACTGCAGGAGGATATCAATCTACTGGTCAGGTGGGCAGAACAATGGCAAATGGAATGTAATTCGGAGAAGTGTAAGGAAATTCACATGGGGAGGTCTAATAAAGAAAGAGTCTACACATTAAACGGTAGACCACTTAGAAGTGTAGATGAACAAAAGGACCTTGGAGTGCTTGTCCACAGATCCCTGAAAGTAGCAGGCCAGATGGATAAGGTGGTTAAGAAGGCATACGGAATGCTTGCCTTTATTGGCCGAGGCATAGAATACAAGAGCAGGGAGGTTATGCTTAAATTGTATAATACTCTGGTTAGGCCACAGCTGGAATACTGCGTGTAGTTCTGGTCACCATATTATAGGAAGGATGTGATTGCACTAGAGAGGTTGCAGAGGAGATTTACTAGAATGCTGCCTGGAATGGAGAATCTTAGCTATGAGGACAGATTGGATAGGCTGGGTTTGTTCTCATTGGAACAGAGGAGGATGAGAGGAGACCTCATTGAGATCTATAAAATTTTGAGAAGCCTGGATATAGTGGATAGCAAGGGCGTATTTCCCTTGGTGGAGGGGTCAATTACGAGGAGGCATCGGTTTAAGGTGGTTGGTGGAAGGTTCAGAGGGAATTTGAGGAGAAGCTTCTTCACGCAGAGGGTTGTGGGGGTCTGAAACTCACTGTCTGGAAGGGTCGTGGATGCAGAAACCCACACCACATTTAAAAGGTGCTTGAATGGGCACTTGAAGTGCCGCAACCTGCAGGGTTTCGGACCTAGAGCTGGGAAGTGGGATTAGACCGGATAACCTTTTGTTGGCTGGTGCAGATACGATGGTAAGTACTGCAGGGAATCGAATACGGCCAGGGTGATCTCCTGGACTAGTTTCGATCGCCTGGATGGGTCAGAGAGGAATTTTTCCAGATTTTTTCCACAATTGGCCTGGGTTTTACCTGTTTTTTTTTGCCTCCCAGGAGATCGCATTGCTCCGGTTGGGGTGGAGTGTAGAATGTTGCGGTGCAAGGGGTGTCGCAGTTGTGTGGGGGGGTGGATTGGTTGGGCCGGATGCTCTTTACCTTTCCACCATTGTTCATTGTTGATAGGTTTAAATGGAACCTTCAGGGCTGCTGACCGAGGGCCATGTGGCTCTTTGTCTGCCGGTGCGGACACGATGGGCCGAAATGGCCTCCTGCGCTGTATCTTGCACTTGAGCATCATCATCAGACAGTCCCTCGAACGAAGATGACTTGCTTCCACGCTGAAAAGGGATGAGTTCGCAGGTGTTTCAATGAAGGACCTAATATTCTGGATCCCGAACTACATCTTGAAGGATGGAAGATGCCTGTGCGTGGTTTTTTTTTAACGTGTGGTGGCCGTTGCACCCCAGCCACCACACGGGCTTGTCAGAGCTAGGTCTTGGTCCAGTAGCAAGGATTAACCAGCACTTGAGCACTGTACAGATAAAAACTGTTGCAGGTCAATAGATGGTGCTAAAGACTGCGAGTTGCAATCCTTTTGTCCATTTTCCATCCTGCCCCCTCCCTTCCCTGTGGGGACATGACATAGCTTATGACCATCATGGTTCAGATTGGAAACTGAATGAGTTGGGGACCAGATGTTCATTCGCCCTCGCTCCATGGTTCTGTATTAGTGTTGTGGAACTCGATGGCAGTGTGTTCCCTTAAATGGTTATTCTTGCTCACTTTTTTTTATTCGTTCCTGAGATGTGGGCGTCGCTGGCAAGGCTTTTATTGCCTATCCCTAATTGCCCTTGAGGTGGTGGTGGTGAGCCGCCACCTTGAACCGCTGTCGTCCTGTGGTAAAGGTACTCCCATAGTGCAGTTAGGGAGGGAGTTCCAGGATTTTGACCTTGGACCACCTACCATCAAGAGTGCTACCCAGCTCTGAGCCTGCAGCCAACATCTCGCCATAAGCAACGAGGCCCATACAGCAGTGCCTGGTCTCCAGTCGCCTTGGACCAACTTGCCACTGGACCAAGACCGTGCTCAGGTTAGCCCATGTGGTAGCTGGTGTGCAACGACAACCCCACGTTAAAAGAAATCATGCACAGGCATCTTCCACTCCTCTAACATGAAGTCCGGGACCTGGAACGTCAGGACCCTCATGAACAACCCCAACGGCGACCGGCCGCACCGCCATAGTTGCCCGAGAACTTAGATGCTTTGATATCGACATCGCCGCCCTAAGTGAGACCTGGTGTGCAGGGGAAGGTCAGCTCAAGAAACAAAGTGGAGGTTACACCTTCTGGAAAGGGAGTCGGCTTCACCATCAAAAACGAGCTGGTAGACCGCCTCAAAGACTCCCCTTGCGGGGCTAATGAGCGCCTCATGACGCTTCGACTCACCCTATTCCGGAACCAGTGCGCCACAGTCGTCAGTGCTTATGCCGCAACACTCGATGCAACAGATGAGGTCAAAGAGGGTTTTTACTCCAACCTCTCAAAATCACTGACCTGCGTCCCCGTGGGCGACAAACTGTTTCTCCTTGGCGACTTCAACGCCAGGGTCGGCAAGGACACAGCCCGCTGGGGAGGTGGGAATGGCAGAGAGGGGGTAGGGAAAGCCAACTCCAGTGGTACCCTACTCCTGACAAAATGTCTAGACCATGAACTTGTCATCACCAACACCTTGTTCCACAGAAGGACAAATACAAGGCAACACCCTCGCTCCAAACACTGGCACCTGCTCGACTGTCATCGAGCCTAAGCCTAATCGCATGGATGTGCGCATCACCCATGCCATGACAGGAGCTGACGACTGCTGGACGGACCCTCGCCTAATTCGATCCATCATTGACATCAACATAGCCCCAAAGCGAAGGGGGGCAGCAGAAGCAGTGTCGCAAAAAAGTCAATGCCGGGGCTCTTAAGGACCCAGCTAAGAGAGCCCTATACAGTCAGCGCCTCACAGCTAATCTGCCATGCCTTGATGACCCCGAGACACAGAATGCCCACAGCGCTTGGTCTTCCCTCCAGGCCTCTATAACCAGTGCCTGCAAAGAGACACTCGGTCACGCAACCATGAAACACTAGGACTGGTTTGGTGAGAATGATCAGGAGATACAAGAGCTTCATCGATTGCAAGCGCAGAGCATTTCTGATCCTTAAACAACAACCCAACTCGGGAGCAGCATTACAGACGGCTAAAGGCTAAGGTCCAACAAAAAACCCGGAACCTAAAGGACAGGTGGTGGATGGAGAAAGCACAGGAGACACAGCAGCTGGCCGACAGCCATGATGTACGAGGATTTGCTGTCAAGGCCACCTACGGTCCAAACACCCAAGGCCCCATCCCGCTGCTGGCAAAAACGGGGAAACACTCATCAAGGACACCGAGGCAGTCGGGGCCCGCTGGAAGGAGCACTTCGAAGATCTCCTCACTCGAGACTCTGCCTTTGACTCGAGTGTTCTCAACTCCGTTCCGCAGCATGCTACCGGCCACCACCTCAGTGAAACCCCAACATTGCACGAGGTAGAAAAAGCCAAAAGACAGCTAAAAAAACAACAAGGCTATGGGAGTGGATAGAATCCCTGCTGAGGCACTGAAGTATGGCGGAGAAACACTGCTGGCACGAATACATGACCTCATCTTTCTCAACTGGAGGGAGGAGAGCATGCCGGGAGATCTTAGAGATGCAGTGATCGTGACCATCTTTAAAAAAGGGGACAAGTCCGACTGCGGCAACTACACAGGAATCTCCCTGCTATCAGCCACTATGAAAGTCGTCGCCAGAGTCCTCCTCAACTGTCTTCTCTCTGTGGCCGAGGAGCTCCTCCTGGAGTCGCAGTGCGGATTTCATCCCCTCCGGGGCACAACGGACATGATTTTTGCAGCGTGACAGCTGCAAGAAAAATGCAGGGAACAGTGCCAGCCCTTATACATAGCCGCCTTCGACTTTACAAAGGCCTTTGACACTGTCAACCACGAGGATCTATGGAGCTGCTTCCTCCGTTTCGGATGCCCCCAAAAGTTTGTCACCATCCTCTGCCTGCTCCACGACGACATGCAGGCCGTGATCCTTACCAACAGATCCATCACAGACCCAAACCACGTCCAGACCGGGGTCAAGCAGGGCTGCGTCATTGCCCCATCCCTCGTCTCAATTTTCCTCACCTGCCATGCTCCACCTCACAATTGACAAGCTCCCTGCTGGAGTGGAACTAAACTACAGAACCAGTGGGAAGCTGTTCAACCTTCGCCGTCTGCAGGCCAGATCCAAGACCACTCCAATCTCTGTCGTCAAGCTATAGTAGGCAGACGACACCTGTGTCTGTGCACACACAGAGGCTGAACTCCAGGACATAGTCAACGTATTTACCGAGGTGTACGAAAGCGTGGGCCTTACGCTAAACATCAGTAAGACAAAGGTCCTCCACCAGCCTATCCTCACGCACAGCACTGCCCCCCCAGACATCCAGATCCACGGCGCGGCCCTGGACAACGTGGACCACTTCCCTTATCTCGGGAGCCTCCTATCAACAAGAGCAGGCATTGACGAAGCAATCCAACACCGCCGCCAGTGCAGCCTTTGGCCGCCTGAGGAAAAGTGTTTTTGAAGACCAGGCCCTCAAAACTGTCACCAAACTCATGGTCGACAGGACTGTAGTAATACCCGCCCTCCTGTATGGCTGAGAGATGTGGACCATGTACAGTAGACACCTCAAATCGCTGGAGAAATACCACCAATGATGTCTCCGCAAGACCCTACAAATCCCCTGGGAGGACAGACGCACCAACTTTAACGTCCTCCTCCAGGCCAACATCCCCAGCATTGAAGAACTGACCACACTTGATCAGCTCTGCTGGACAGGCCACATAGTTCGCATGCCAGACACGAGACTCCCAAAGCAAGCACTCTACTCGGAACTCGTCCACAGCAAACGAGCCAAAGGTGGGCAGTGAAACGTTACAAGGACACCCTCAAAGCCTCCCTGATAAAGTGCGACATCCCCACTGACACCTGGGAGTTCCTGGCCAAAGACTGACCTAAGTGGAGGAAGTGCCGAGCTCCTCGAGTATCGCAGAAATCAAGCGCAGGCAGCGGAAGGAGCGTGCGGCAAACCAGGCTCCCCGCCTACCCTTCCCTTCAAGACTCGCGCTTGTTGGAGATAGTCATTGCCTGGCACTTGTGTGGCACGGATGTTTCTTGCCACTTATCAGCCCAAGCCTGAATGTCGTCCAGGTCTTGCTGCATGTGGGCATGGACTGCTTCATTATCTGAGGAGTTGTGAATGGAACTGAATACTGTGCAATCATCAGCGAACATCTCCATTTCTGACCTTATGATGGAGAGTTGGTAATTGATGAAGCAGTTGAAGATAGTTGGGTCTAGGACATTGCCCTGAGGAATTCCTGCGGCGATTCCTGGGGCTGTCCAACAACCACAACCATCTTTTGTGCTAGGTATGATTCCAGCCATTGGAGAGTTTTCCCCCTGATTTACCATTGACTTCAGTTTTACTAGGGCTCCTTGATGCCACACTCAGTCAAATGCTGCCTGGATGTCAAGGACAATCACTCTCAGCTCACCTCTGGAATTCAACTCTTTTGTTAATGTTTGGACCAAGGTTGTAATGAGGTCTGGAGCTGAATGGTCCTGGCGGAACCCAAACTGAGAATCAATGAGCAGGTCATTGAATGAGCAAGTGCCGCTTGATATCACTGTCGACGACATCTTCCATCACTTTGCTGCTGATTGAGAGTAGATTGATGGGGCAGTAATTGGCCGGATTGGATTTGTCCTGCTTTTTGTGGACAGGATATTCCTGGGCAGTTTTCCACATTGTTGGGTAAATTCCAGTGTTGCAGCTGTACTGAAACAGCTTGGCTCGAGGCGCGGTTAGTTCTGGATCACAAGTCTCCAGCACGACAGCCGGGATGTTATCAGGGCCCATAGCCTTTGCTGTATCCAACTGACATTGGTATGCTGGTGCTTTAAAAATGTTGTCACAAATTTCAGTTTGAAAGTGACAGCATGTACATATTAATTTAAAATGGTTCCTTTTTTACTGTAATGCAAGGTATAGCTGCTGGCAAATGATTAACATGTCGGGCATATATATGTTTTGTAAGCCATAAAGGAATCTGAGTCATCGGTCCCTGCAGATCTCCTCCCTGCAACTGCAGGCAAATACTAGATCTAATTGCACCTGCTAAACTACATGTGACAATATATGAATGTAGGGTAATATGCCTCAGGAGGCTGGGGACTACATGGAGCCTAAGCAATTGTCAAATCTTCTTGCGGTTTTGCTCAAATAATATCAAGTACTCATTTAATGGAATAAAATAGTTCTGTAGAGTCTTAAGCTATAATTTGTCTTGTCATGAAAAGAGAATGCATTTTTCATAGTGCACAAGAACATGGGTGAATCTACAGGGTGAATTTTTCCACTAGCGTCCCTTTACATTGTTATAGGCAGTGTAGACATACAGGGATGCAGGAGCTCTCTCTGCAGCAAAGCTACTCGAGTATTTTCAGCATCTTTTACAATAACTGAAAAGACCAGCCAGCGGCAAGATTGGAATACATGCGCAGCTGCACAGTCGCATCTAAGCATTTAGAGTGTATTAATGCAAGAATCCTATAGGCACATTAGCTGCTGATTTCTTCACTGGGAGCTGTTTGGTTTATAATATTGTTAGATAATGTCCAGAACAAATGTATTATCGAAGTCTAGTTACTAAATGATTACAGGTTGGATCTCTCTGACCTGACTGGGACCTGACCGGTGACGGAACAGAGAATTTTCTGAACCACAGGAGGTCACGCCGAACAGAGACAGCGCCCGCGGCTCCTGAACGCTTCTGCCTCGCTCCGGCTTCGGAACTCTGGCCTCGCTCGCGCTCTCTGTATAAGCACGTGAAACTGGGAAGCCACCCATGCAAAGCAACAGTTGTGCACTGATCACAGGGCCAGGAAGCGCGGGTTGCCGAAGCCGAACCATGGATGTTTCCGGACCAGAGATATCTAACCTGTACCTCTATATTACATATTTTAATTATATCCTTCTTTATTCATGATATAGCTTTGAATAGCTCAAGTTACCAGTGAGGAAAAATCCTAGAAGTTCTGTCCTGTTCATGTGTTTCATGCCCAACTTGAATTCTGTGTATCAAGTAACCTCCAAGTTATATTTAACCCCACTCTTAAGTTATTCCCTTTGGTTCCCTTTTCTCCTAATGCAGCAAAATAGTTCTGTTTGTAGGAACTTACGATGTGTAAATTTGCTACGCCATTTATCTGGCACCGTGGGTGGCTCTGCTGCACAGGAGGGCAGGAAAAAGAGTGGGAGAACTATAGTGGTAGGGTATTTATTGTAAGGAGAATAGATAGACGTTTCTGCGGCCACAATCAAGACTCCAGAATGGTATGTTGCCTCCCTGGTGCAAAGGTCAAGGATGTCTCGGAGCGGTTGCAGGACATTTTGGAGGGGGAGGGTGAACAGCCAGTTGTCGTGGTGCATATAGGTACCAACGATATAGGTAAAAAAATGGGATGAGCTCCTACAAGCTGAATTTAGGGAGCTAGGAGTTAAATTAAAAAGTAGGACTTTAAAGATAGTAATCTCAGGATTGCTACCAGTGCCACGTGTGCTAGTCAGAGTACGAATCACAGGATAACTCAGATGAATACATGGCTTGAGGAATGGTGCAGAAGGAGGGATTTAAATTCCTGGGACATTGGAACCAGTTCTGGGGGTGGGGGACCAGTACAACCAGACGGTCTGCACGTGGGCAGGACCAGAACCAGTGTCCTAGGGGGAGTGTTTGCTCGTGCTATTGGGGAGAGGTTAAACTAATATGGCAGGGGGATGGGAACCTATGCAGGGAGACGGAGGGAAGTAGAATGGGGGCAGAAGCAAAAGATAGAAAGAAGAAAAATAAAAGTGGAGGGCAGAGAAACCCACGGCAAAAATCAAAAAGGGCCACATTACATCAAAATTCTAAAGGGGCAAAGTGTGTTAAAAAGATAAGCCTGAAGGCTCTATGCCACCAGGCAAGATGTATTCGTAATAAGGTAGATGAATTAATTGCTCAGGCAGCAATTAATGAATATGATATAATTGGCATCACGGAGACGTGGCTCCAGGGTGACCAAGGCTGGGAACTCAACATCCAGGAGTATTCAACATTCAGGAAGGTTAGACAGAAAGGAAAAGGAGGTGGGGTAGCGTTACTGGTTAAAGAGGAAATTAATGCAATAGTAAGGAAGGACACCAGCTTGGATGATGTGGAATCTGTATGGGTGGAGTTGCGGAATACCAAAGAGCAGAAAACGCTAGTGGGAGTTGTGTACAGACCACCAAACAGTAGTAGTGAGGTTGGGGACAGCATCAAACAAGAAATTAGGGATACGTGCAATAAAGGTACAGCAGTTATCATGGGCAACTTTAATCTACATATAGAAACATAGAAAATGGGTGCAGCTGTAGGCCATTCGGCCCTTCGAACCTGCACCACCATTCAATAAGATCATGGCTGATCATTCACCTCAGTACCCCTTTCCTGCTTTCTCTCCATACTCCTTGATCCCTTTAGCCGTAAGGACCATATCTAACTCCCTCTTGAATATATCCAATGAACTGGCATCAACAACTCTCTGCGGCAGGGAATTCCACAGGTTCACAACTCTCTGAGTGAAGAAATTTCTCCTCATCTCAGTCCTAAATGGCCTACCCCTTATCCTAAGACTAGGTCTTCTGGTTCTGGACTTCCCCAACATCGGGAACATTCTTCCTGCATTTAACCTGTCCAGTCCCATCAGAATTTTATATGTTTCTATGAGATCCTCTCTCATCCTTCTAAACTCCAGTGAATACAGGCTCAGTCGATCCAGTCTCTCCTCATCTGTCAGTCCCGCCATCCCGGGAATCAATCTAGTGAACCTTTGCTGCAGCCCCACAATAGCAAGAACGTCCTTCCTCAGATTAGGAGACCAAAACTGAACACAATATTCCAGTGAGGCCTCACCAAGGCTCTGTACAACTGCAGTAAGATCTCCCTGCTCTTACACTCAAATCCCCTAGCTATGAAGGCCAACATACCATTTGCCTTCTTCACCGCCTGCTGTCATCATAGGCAGTCCTTCGGAATCGAGGAAGACTTGCTTCCACTCCCAAAATGAGTCCTTTGATGGCTGAACAGTCCGATACGAGAGCCACAGGCATTCGTCGAGGGAAGGGATTGGTGGGGCTGGTTTGCCGCACGCTCCTTCCGCTGCCTGCGCTTGGTCTCATCTCGTTCTTTGTGTTGAGACTCGAAGAGCTCAACGGCCTCCCGATGCACTTTCTCCACCTCGGGCGGTCTTTGGCCAGGCTCTCCCAGGTGTCAGTGGTGATGTCGCACTTTACCAGGGAGGCTTTGAGGGTGTCCTTATAACGTTTCCGCTGTCCTCCTTTGGCTCGTTTACCATGAAGGAGCTCCGCATAAAGCATTTGCTTAGGGAGTCTCATATTTGGCATGCGAACTATGTGGCCTGCCCAGCAAAGCTGATCAAGTGTGGTCAGTGCTTCAATACTGGGAAAGTTAGCCTGGTCGAGGGTCTGATGTTGGTCTGCCTGTCCTCCCAGAGGATTTGCAGGATCTTGCGGAGACAACGTTGGTGATAGATCTCCAGCGACTTGAGGTGCCTTCTATACATCGTCCATGCCTCAGATCCATACAGGAGGGCGGGTATTACTACAGCCCTGTAGACCATGAGCTTGGTGGTAGATTTGAGGGCCTGGTCTTCAAACACTCTTTTCCTGAGACGGCCGAAGGCTGCACTGGCACACTGGAGGCGATGTTGAATCTCCGCATCAATGTTTGCCTTTGTTGATAAGAGGCTCACGAGATATGGGAAATGCTCCACTTTGTCGAGGGCTGCGCCGTGAATCTTGATTGGAGGGCAGTGCAGTGCGATGATGACAGGCTGGGTCTTACGGATATTAAGCATAAGGCCCATGCTTTCATGTGCCTTAGTGAATACATTGACAATATCCTGGAGTTCAGCCTCTGAATGTGCGCCGATGCAGGTGTCGTCCGCATACTGCAGTTCAACAGCAGAGGTTGGGATGATCTTGGACCTGGCCTGGAGGCGGCATAGGTTAAACAGCTTCCCACTGGTTTTGTCGTTTAGTTCCACTCCAGCGGGGAGCTTGTTGATTGTGAGGTGGAGCATGGCAGCGAGGAAGATTGAGAAGAGGGTTGACGCAGCCCTGTTTGACCCCGGTCCGGACGTGAATTAGGTCTGTAATGGATCTATTGGTAAGGATCACGGCCTGCATGTCATCGTGAAGCAGGCGAAGGATGTTGACAAACTTTTGGGGGCATCCGAAACAGAGGAGGACGCTCCATAGACCCTCACGGTTGACAGTGTCAAAGGCCTTTGTAAGATTGAAAAGGCCATGTATAAGGGCTGGTGCTGCTCCCTGTATTTTTCCTGCAGCTGTCGCGCTGCAAAGATCATATCTGTTGTGCCCCGTAGGGGATGAAATCCGCATTGTGATTCCGGGAGGAGCTCCTCGGCCACAGGGAGAAGTCGATTGAGGAGAACTCTAGCGACAACTTTCCCAGTGGCTGATAGCAGGGAGATTCCTCTGTAGTTGCCGCAATCGGACTTGTCCCCTTTTTTAAAAAATGGTCACAATCACTGCGTCTCTCAGATCTCCCACCAGATGAGAGAGATGAGGTTATGTATCCGCGTCTTTCCGCCATACTTTAGCACCTCAGCAGGGATTCCATCCTCACCCGCAGCCTTGTTATTCTTCAGCTGTTTTATGGCTTTGCCGACCTCGTGCAACGTTGGAGTTTCACTGAGTTGGTGGCGGGTCGCATGCTGCGGGATGGAGTTGAGAACATTCAAGTCAAAGGCAGAGTCTCGATTGAGGAGATCTTCAAAGTGACCCTTCTATCGGGCCCCGAAAGCCTCGGTGTCTTTGATGAGTGTTTCCCCGTTCTTGGCCAGGAGTGGGATGGGGCTTTGGGAGTTTGGACCGTAGGTGGCCTTGACTGCAGTGAAGAATCCTCACATATCGTGGCTGTCGGCCAATTGTTGTATCCCCTGTGCTTTCTCTAACCACCACAGAAGGAATCGTGAGGCCCCGCTTTCACGGTCTGTATTCATACTGAAAATCAATATCAAGCGAGCTTTTTGCCCTTCTGCTCCACAGGAGGTTTCTGTCCTCCCTGAGCTCGCCTTAGGACACCTTCATTACAGTGTGACAGGTGTTTTTGTTGGACCTGAGCCTTGAGCCATCTGTTATGTTGTTTTGCAGCTCTCGAATTGGGTGGTTGCTTGAGGCTCAGAAATGCTTTGCCCTTGCGATATATTAGTTCTTCGATCTCCTGATCATTTTCAGCAAACCAGCCCTGATGTTTTCTGGTTGAGTGACCAAGTGTCTTTTCACAGGCACTGGTTATAGAGGCCTGGAGGGCAGACCAAGCGCTGTGGCATTCAGCATCTCAGGGTCATCAAGGCACGCCAGATTAGCTGTGAGTCGCTGGCTGTATAGGGCTCTAAGTGCCCCGGCATTACCTTTTTTGCGGAACTGCTTCTGCTGTCCCCTCCTCTGCTTTGGGGCAATGTT